>NC_135824.1:18617047-18948065 GCF_964213995.1 Mustelus asterias | reverse complement strand
AGGTCCCCCATGGTAGGCTTATGATGAAAGTAAGGAGGTGTGGGATAGAGGGAAAGTTGGCCGATTGGATAGGTAACTGGCTATCTGATCGAAGACAGAGGGTGGTGGTGGATGGAAAATTTTCGGACTGGAAGCAGGTTGCTAGCGGAGTGCCACAGGGATCAGTGCTTGGTCCTCTGCTCTTTGTGATTTTTATTAATGACTTAGAGGAGGGGGCTGAAGGGTGGATCAGTAAATTTGCTGATGACACCAAGATTTGTGGAGTAGTGGGTGAGGTGGAGGGCTGTTGTAGACTGCAAAGAGACATAGATAGGATGCAAAGCTGGGCTGAAAAATGGCAGATGGAGTTTAACCCTGATAAATGTGAGGTGATTCATTTTGGTAGGACAAATTTAAATGTGGATTACAGAGTCAAAGGTAGGGTTCTGAAGACTGTGGAGGAACAGAGAGATCTTGGGGTCCATATCCACAGATCTCTGAAGGTTGCCACTCAAGTGGACAGAGCTGTGAAGAAGGCCTATAGTGTGTTAGCTTTTATTAACAGGGGGTTGGAGTTTAAGAGCTGTGGGGTTATGCTGCAACTGTACAGGATCTTGGTGAGACCACATTTGGAATATTGTGTGCAGTTCTGGTCACCTCACTATAAGAAGGATGTGGAAGCGCTGGAAAGAGTGCAAAGGAGATTTACCAGGATGCTGCCTGGTTTGGAGGGTAGGTCTTATGAGCAAAGGTTGAGGGAGCTAGGGCTGTTCTCTCTGGAGCGGAGGAGGCTGAGGGGAGACTTAATAGAGGTTTATAAAATGATGAAGGGGATAGATAGAGTGAACGTTCAAAGACTATTTCCTCGGGTGGATCGAGCTATTACAAGGGGGCATAACTATAGGGTTCATGGTGGGAGATATAGGAAGGATGTCCGAGGAAGGTTCTTTACTCAGAGAGTGGTTGGGGTGTGGAATGGACTGCCTGCAGTGATAGTGAAGGCAGACACTTTAGGAACATTTAAGCGGTTATTGGATAGGCACATGGAGCACACCAAGGAGTGGGATAGCTTGATCTTGGTTTCAGATAAAGCTCGGCACAACATCGTGGGCCGAAGGGCCTGTTCTGTGCTGTACTGTTCTATGTTCTATGTTAAAGGTTTTTTTTAAATCAACAACAAGTGTTGAGGCTGGGTGAAAATTGTTTTCTTTCCCAGTCGAAACCATAAAGCACCTGACAATGTTCCTTCTGCCTACGAGATTGGCTGAATAGATATGACATCAAAAAAGGGACGCAAACAGCATCCTTTAGTTCATTCTCAACGTCCCTAATGTGAATCTCAACCCATTGTAACCTTTTCAGATCATAGAATCCCTACAGTGCAGAAGGAGGCCATTCAGCCCATCGAGTCTGCACCGACAGCAATCCAACCAGGCCCTATCCCCAGATGCTGACTGGTCTACCTTGCACTTGGAGCATTTTCACTTTTCAGATTTCCTGTGTCTGTAACATTTTCCTAATATTTTCTCTGTTGTCCCCAGCATTGAGAGTGTTCAGCAGCTTGATAAAACATTTAATTAACACATTTTCAATGTGATTGTTGTGTTATACAAATATTCCGCCGAACTTTCAACCACAATTCCTGCTCACTGATATGTCTGAACTTGTACATTTCAATTAAAATCCATACTTTTTTTTTAAACCACAGACATGCAACTTTAAATAAATTTCAGGGATGTTTAACAGCTTTCGAACGGTGTTGTATTGAGGGCGGCACAGTGGTTAGCACTGCTGCCTCACAGCACCAGGGACCTATGTTCAATTATGGCCTTGGGTGACTGTCAGTGTGAAGTTTGCATGTTCTGAGTGAGTTTCCTCCGGGTGCTCTGATTTCCTCCCACAGTCCGAAGATGCGCAGGTGAGGTGGATTGGCCATGCTAAATTGCCCCTTCGTGTCCCAAGATGTATAGGTTAGGAGGGTTAGTGGGGTAAATACATGGGGTTACGGGGATGGTCCTGGATAAAATGCTCTGTCGGAAAGTCAGTCCAGAATGATAGGCCAAATGGCCTCTTTCTGAATGTGGTTACCGGGATAGGGTGGGTGTGGGGGTGGGGGTGGGGTGGGATGGGGTGGAGTGGGCCTGTGTAAGTTGCTCTTCCAGAGGGTCAGTGCAGACGCGATGGGCCAAATGGCCTCCTTCTGCACTGTAGGGATTAAGTCACGTGATCAATACTTTGATCCGTTTAAGGATGTCCTTGAACCTTATATTGCCTCAACACTTAATAGTTCCCAATATCCTGGAGAGCTGTGAAATATTCAGAAAATATTCAATTTTCTTTTGGAGTCTTCACGTTTGCAGGAATAAAGTGGAAAGTTAAAGTGAATATAAAGTCCAGTGGGAAGGTGTCTGTGAAAAATATTCTGAATGACCTGTAACCCTTTAAGAAGATTAATTAATGGGTCTTTAAGTGGATCAAGCTCTCAAATTCTCAGTCTTTCAGAGCCCGACCTCAGTCTCTCATCTATATTCTTCCTACAGCAAGCAGGTATGTCTGACTTTGACTTTCAATGCTCAAACATTGGCAGCTTAACCTGTAAAGAAATGTCTCTGATCTTCCCATTCCAGCAAATGTTTAAGAGTTATTTGATTTTCGGCATTTAAAAGCAAGGAAATAATCGTCAGTGAGGAAGACCTTCATGGAACCGGAATGACAATTCCAATTTCTAAACCCTATGGATATTTTACATGTTCCTTTATCTGATGTGGCACAGTGGTTAGCACTGTTGCCTCACAGCACCAGGGTTCTGGGCTCGATTCCTGGCTTGGGTCACTGTCTGTGCGGAGTCTGCACATTCTCCCCGTGTCTGCGTGGGTTTCCACCGGGTGCTCCGGTTTCCTCCCACAGTCTAAAAGACGTGCTGATTAGGTGCATTGGCCGTGCTAAATTGTCCCTCAGTGTACCCGAACAGGCGCTGGAGTGTGGCGACTGGGGGACTTCCACAGTAACTTTACTGCAGTGTGAATGTAAGCCTACTTGTGACACTAATAAATAAAGTTAAAAAGACGGACTACATCCAGTACAGACTGTTTTGTATTTGGGGAAAATCAGGGATTGCTAAAAGTTATCAGCAAGTCTGGCAGCATCTCTGGCGAGAGAAAGCGAACAGTTCTGATGGGAGGTCATTAACCTGAAATGTGAAATTCATTTCTCTCTCTGCCATCGCTGCCTGACCTGCTGAGTATTTGCAGCATTTCCTGTTTTTATTTCTGATTTCCAGAATCCGCGGTATTATACTTTTGTAAAATCTTCAGGATTGGTGGGCAAATTGACCTTCAAAGTAAAGAAGCTTGGAGTGAGGAGAAGGTCTGATCCGGGCTGATGTTCTTTTGCTCAGGATATCATTAAATTTACTTTTACTGCGTGTGACTAACAAAAATATAGCGAAAGGCAATTGAGCCTTTGAATGGATTGCTTGGCTGCGTTAATGAGGAGTCTCACAACACCAGGTTAAAGTCCAACAGGTTTATTTAGTAGCACAAGCCACTAGCTTTCGGAGCGCTGCCCCTTCATCAGGTAAACTTCTTACTGTGTTTACCCCAGTCCAACGCCGGCATCTCCACATCTTTGTTAATGAGGCCAAAGAGAAGGCAATGAGCGGATTTTACAGCCTCACTCGACCCGAGACTGGAAAATCCCGCCCAAGGTTAATGGACAGTTCCATTGTCCGCCCCTCGCCTGCTTTGATTTCGTGACTGGTGGGGCGGTAGAATTTGGCGACTGTGTGCATTTATCTTTCGTGCCTGTGTTTATCTATGTTTGTTTGTGTGTGCTTGCGTTCGTAGAATCCCTACAGTGTAGAAGGAGGCCATTCGGCCCATCAAGTCTGCACCGACAGAGCACCTTACCAAAGACCTATATCTGTGACCCCATGTATTTACCCCACTAATCCCCCGAACCTACACATCTTGGGACATTAGGGGGCAATTTAGCACGGCCAATCCATCCAACTTGCACATCTTTGGACTGTGGGAGGAAACCAGAGCACCCGGAGGAAACCCACGCCAACACGGGGGAGAACGTGCAGGCTCCACACAGTGACCCGAGGCTGGAATTGAACCCAGGTCCCTGGCGCTGTGAGGCAGCAGTGCTAACCACTGTGCCACCGTGCTGCCCATGTTTGTACGTGTCTGTTTGTGCGTCTGCATGTGTGCAGTTGTATCTAATTGGATTAGGCTGTGTGGATTTGACAACACTGATTAAATCTGTTATCTCCTCCCTGATTTTCCTTCTTCTGTCTATAATTCCAGGCCAGGCTTCCTGAAAGATGTGTGACCAGACGTTTGCTGCAGCGACCTTTGGTCCCTGTGAAAAATGCCAGGAGGTGGGACCGTTGCGGAACCTTTATATCAATGAGGAGCAGATCAACTACTGTTCCCTGTGTGTGGAAATGGTACGGCACCATGTGATTTACTGAATGAACCAACATGATTCAGACTCCAAATGTGTTTTTAACAGGTTAACAGAGGGAATGTGAGTTTTATTAAATTTAACCAGCATTAATACTCCACACGCTTACTACAGGCCTGGATCCCAAATACCTTCACTAGGTCCCTAATGTTGGAATATTAATAACTCCAAAAAGCTCAGTGAGGCCTCCTTTTCCAGGAACTCTTACTGAACTTTATTCTGGTGCTTGGTCAGGTCTTGATACAGGATTCAAACTCCTTTCACCTTCATAGAATCATACAGCAAAGAAGGCCATTTGGCCCACCATGCCTGTGCCAGCTCTTTGAAAAGGGCTACCCAACAAATCCCACTCCACTGCTCCTTCCCCAAAGCCATGCAAGTGTTTCCATTTCAAATATTTATCCAATTCCCTTTTGAAAGTTGCTGCTGACTCTGCTTCCATCACCCATCAGGTAATACATTCCAGTGTCAGTGCAGAGTGAAAACAGTTCCCACAGACGGTACAGAACAGGCTAAATGTGCTCTAAGAAGCTTTAACTTACATGGAATTATTGGGATTTGGAATGCAAGACTATAAGTGTCTATGGAAGCTGAGTGATTCTCTGCTTTTAGAGGGTGCAACTGACCAGTTTAGGTTGCAGAACCTGGTTCACAAGGCTTGGCTGGCTGGAACGTTAGGAGTGCAGTAAGAGAGAGGAGAATTCCTACTCTCAAAGTATTGAACTCTATGACAGGTAGATCTACAAGTGCTGTGGGTCCAAAAAATCTCTAAATATTTGGTTATTCAGGAATTACACTCCAAACCCAAACTGTCACTTCACTGTGATGTCAGATTTACACTGATAGTTTCGCATCAATACAAGGAGGAAATTTCTTCACATTGTAATTAAGCCTTAGGCGAGAGCTCGGTAAACACTTGAAGGGAAATATCAAAGGCCATGGGGAAAGTGTTGGAAAATTAATTTGATTTTGATAGTGAGAGCTAATACAATTGGCTAAATACTTCTTCTGTGTTGCAACCTCCACAATTCTATCACAGAATCCCGACAGTGCAGAAGGAGGCCATTCGGCCCATCGAGTCTGCACCGACCACAATCCCGCCCTAGCCCTATTCCCACAACCCCATGCATTTACCCTAGCTAATCCCCCTGACACTAAGGGACAATTTAGCATGGCCAATCTACATAATCTGAACATCTTTAAATCATCTGAACAGCGTTTATTAACAGGGGGTTTGAGTTTAAGAGCCGTGGGGTTATGCTGCAACTGTGCAGGACCTTGGTGAGACCACATTTGGAATATTGTGTGCAGTTCTGGTCACCTCACTATAAGAAGGATGTGGAAGCATTGGAAAGAGTGCAAAGGAGATTTACCAAGATGCTGCCTGGTTTGGAGGGTAGGTCTTATGAGGAAAGGTTGAGGGAGCTAAGGCTGTTCTCTTTAGAGCAGAGGAGGGTGAGAGGCGACTTAATAGAGGTTTATAAGATGATGAGGGGGATAGATAGAGTGGACGTTCAGAGGCTATTTCCTCGGGTGGTTGTAGCTATTACTAGGGGGCATAACTATAAGGTTCATGGTGGGAGATACAGGAAGGATGTCCGAGGAAGGTTCTTTACTCAGAGAGTGGTTGGGGTGTGGAATAGACTGCCTGCTTTGATAGTGGAGTCGGACACTTTTGGAACTTTCAAGCAGTTATTGGATAGGCACATGGAGCACACCAGAATGATAGGGAGTGGGATAGCTTGATCTTGGTTTCGGACAAAGCTAGGCACAACATCAAAGGCTGAAGGGCCTGTACTGTTCTATGTTCTATCTTTGGATTGTGGGAGGAAACCAGAGCACTCAAAGGAAACCCACACAGACACAGGGAGAACATGCAACTCCACACAGACAGTGACCCAAGCCGGGAATCGAACCCGGGTTGCTGGCACTGTGAGACAGCAGTGCTAACCATTATGCCACCTCATTTCTTCCGTAAGATTAGGAATTGTCAATGGCAAGGTAAACATTTAGCACTTTCCTCTAAATTGGCTGGTGAGTTAGGCCCAACCTTCCTTTATCTGCTTCATCAATGACTTTCCCTCCATCGTAGAGTTGGAAGTGGGGATGTTCACTGATTATTTATTAGTGTTCAGTACCATTTGTACCTCCTCAGATACTGAAACGGTCCATGCCTTACTTGAGAAAGGATATACTGGCACTGGAGGGGGTGCAGAGGAAATTCACCAGGTTGATTCCGGAGTTGAGAGGGTTGGCTTATGAGGAGAGACTGAGTAGACTGCGGTTATACTCATTGGATTTCAAAAGAATGAGGGGAGATCTTATAGAAACATATAAGATTATGAAGGGAATAGATAAGATAGAAGCAGGGAAGTTGTTTCCACCGGCGGGTGAAACTAGAACTAGGAGGCATAGCCTCAAAATAAGGGGAAGCAGATTTAGGACTGATTTGAGGAGGAACTTCTTCGCACAAAGGGTTGTGAATCTGTGGAATTCCCTGCCCAATGAAGCAGTTGAGGCTACCTCATTGAATGTTTTTAAGACAAGGATAGATAAATTTTTGAACAGTAAAGGTTAAGGGTTATGGTGAGCGGGCGGGAAAGTGGAGCTGAGTCCACAAAAAGATCAGCCATGATCTTATTGAATGGCGTAGCAGGCTCGAGGGGTCAGATGGCCTACTCCTGCTCCTAGTTCTTATGTTCTTATGCCCACATGCAACAAGACCTGGACAACATTCCAGTTTGGGCTGCTCGTGGCAGCATTCACACTACACAACTGCCAGGCAATGACCTTCACCAACAAGAGAGAAACTTACCACCTCCCCCTCGACTACCTGGATGAGTGTAGCCCCAACAACACTCAAGAACTTGACACTATTAGGACAAAGCAGCCTGCTTGGTTGGCATCCCATCCACCATCTTAAACATTCACCCTTTCCTCCACTGGCATACAGTGGCAGCGGTGCATATCAGCTGTAAGATGCACTGGAGCAACTCGCTATGCGCTCCTTCAATAACACCTTCAAAATCTGTGACCCTGCCATGTAGAAGGACGACGGCAGCAATTCCATGGGAATGCCATGACCTGAAAATTCCCCTCCAAGTCACAAACCATCCTGACTTGGAACTATATCATCGTTTCTTAATTGCTGTTGGTTTAAAATCCTGGAACACCCTCCCTAACAGCACTGTGGGTGTACCTACACAACACGGACTGTAGCAGCTCATGACGATTGTTCACTGCCACATTCTCTAGGGCAATTAGGAATGGGCAATAAATGCTGGCTTTGCCAGTGATGCCCACATTCCATCAACAAATAGAAATAAACAATATAAACAAATAATGCAAAGGCTGGAAATCTGGAATAAGAACAGAAACATTTGTTTCAGATTCCAGCAGTATTTTGCCTTTATGTTATATGAATAAAATCCGCTCTGACTTAGTCTATTCTGGTGCAGTTTGCACATGTCTGAATAAGTCAGGAGTGTTGGAGTAAATGGGGGGGTGAGGGGGTTCAGGTCTGTGAGCATGGTAATTTACAAAGTAGTGAGAGTTGGGGGAGGCAGTTGCAACTATTTTGGGGACAGATCGACTCAAAATACGTCTTATAAAAATACCTTTTTTAAAATGGTTAGCACTGCTGCTTCACAGCGCCAGGGACCCAGGTTCAATTCCCGGCTTGGGTCGTTGTCTGTGTGGAGTTTGCACATTCTCCCCGTGTCTGCGTGGGTTTCCTCCCCCAGTCTCCTCCCACAGTCCGAAGGACATGCTGGTTAGGTGCATTGGCCATGCTAAATTCTCCCTCTGTGTACCTGAACATAGAACATAGAACATTACAGCGCAGTACAGGCCCTTCGGCCCTCGATGTTGCGCCGATCTGTGTAACCAATCTAAAGCCCATCTAACCTACACTATTCCAATTTCATCCATATGTTTATCCAATGACCATTTAAATGCCCTTAATGTTGGCGAGTCCACTACTGTTGCAGGCAGGGCATTCCACGCCCTTACTACTCTCTGAGTAAAGAACCTACCTCTGCCATCTGTCCTATATCTATCACCCCTCAATTTAAAGCTATGTCCCCTCGTGCTAGCCATCACCAATCCGAGGAAAAAGGCTCTCACTGTCCACCCTATCTAATCCTCTGATCATCTTGTATGCCTCTATTAAGTCACCTCTTAACCTTCTTCTCTCTAATGAAAACAGCCTCAAGTCCCTCAGCCTTTCCTCATAAGACCTTCCCACCATACCAGGCAACATCCTGGTAAATCCCCTCTGCACCCTTTCCAGAACGGGTGCCGGAGTGTGGCAACTAGGGGATTTTCACAGTACCTTCATGGCAGTGTTAATGTAAGCCTCACTTGTGATTAATAAATAAACTTTACTGATCTTTCTCGACACCCTAACTATGACTGTAACACTCCATTCTGCACTCTCTCCTTTCCTTCTCTATGAACGGTATGCTTTTCTTTGTATAGCATGTTTGTCCCGGGGTGGGGGGGGAAACAGGGATGGATCTGTAAATCAGCACTTGCATTCTTTAAGTCTGGGTGAGGAGGTGGTTACTTTTGAAATTGACGCGCTCTCACGGTTCCCTGCGGAGGAAGGTTCAGACAGTAACATCCACAGTGCAGAGGTAACAAGGCTTGTCTGATTTGATACATCTCCCGCAGCCACCGGGGGAGAGGTGACTGCTTGATTTCTGGGTTTGTTTTTCACGAACCCCCCTCTCTCTCTCTGTGTCTGCCTGGTCATTTCAGAAATGTTTCCCTAATTGGAGGCTGGTGAATTTCAGTACCCTCCCACTGACGTCAAGCAGCCTCCATCTAACTCTATCAGCTGAAGCTGCTGGCATCTCCCCGCCTGTCAACAAAACAACACCTTTATATTCACCGCAAACCTTTCTCTCTTTTGTTTTTGCGAGTGTGTTATCTTTCTCTCTTTTTGTTTTGGTCAAAAAGATGGCGACTGAGGGGCTGCAGGAGAATGAGACCGTGTCATCCTTGAGAGACGAGGCAGAGACGCTCAAGGGTAAATTGGAAGAAGAGAGGGCAAAGCTTCATGATGTGGAGCGTAAGTATCAGCAGCAAAGCCGGGCCCAGAGTCTGTGCCTGGGCTCCACTGTCTGAACATGGCTGTGGCCTTGCACTCCCCTTAAAGGCACAATCCCCTTTGCAGCATCGGGGGAAAAGTAGATGCAGATTTTTTCTTCAATGAGCCCCTATCTTGCACTAGTGTGGCTGCTTTCATCAGCTTGTAGTGATGCTCTGTGCCATTTGCATGCAACATTTTCACGAATATATATATATATATAATTGGCATCTTTGTTTCCATCTCCTGTTGTCAGTAAAGTTCTCTCATTCAAAGGGAGTTAGCAGACCCATTTTTAGGATCATTGGTCCTACAGGTGTGAAAGAACCTTTTTTGCGAGGTGCCACGCTATCCAAATTCTCTCCTGCCAGGGTGCAAGCCGGCACCTGGTTTTTAAAATGCAACTTTGGCTTTAAAAGGATGGCAGAAGCAGTGTCGGAATGCCCCTGCTGCAAAGGGCATCGGACACCTATTTTTATGCAGTGTGTTAAACATGGTATTTACATCGGTGACTATCCACTGTGCCAGGGGATTGCAAAGCATCTGGGGATCCATAAGGGAACCATCAAGGGGGTCTGACTAAAATAGCCACAGTACGTGTGGGGAAAAGAAACACTGACATGGTAATAGACCTATCAGCACTGAAGTCAGCCTGGAGGTGCTCTGTCAATGATGGAATTCCATCCAATGAGAATAAGTCTGAGTGTTGGGGTGGGTCTCAGTATTTACGCAGGTCTTGGTTGAAGTGTAAAAGGGGAAGAACAAGCTTGGCAGTGTTTGGATACATAATAGGATGGAGGAGTGGGGTAGGGCAGCAAGGGGTCAACACACTGTGGCTAAACAGCATTGAGGATGAGTGCCGTGACTTAAAGCTTCATCTCGAGGCTGCCCAGTGACATGATTATCTGCATTAAATCAATTGGAAAAATTCTCCCCAAGTGTCCCATGTTTTCTTCATCCTTCTAATTTCACCTTAGTTTCCCACCCCTCATGTATGAGATTTCACTCTTTTAACCCTCGCTGAGCTACAGTTTGCTCTTCCATTGGAAATTTCAATTTGATTTGATTTGACTTATTATTGTTACATGTATTGGGATACAGTGAAAAGTTTTGTTTCTTGTGCTCTATACAGCATACCGTTCATAGATCATATAGGGGAGAAAGAAAGGAGAGGGTGCAGAATGTAGTGTTACATTCATGGCTAGGGTGCAGAGAAAGATCAGCTTAATATGAGGTAGGTCCATTCAAAGGTCTGATGGCAGCAGGGAAGGAGCTGTTCTTGAGTCGGTTGGTACGTGACCTCAGACTTTTGTATCTTTTTCCCAACGGAAGAAGGTGGAAGAGAGAATGTTCGGGGTGTGTGGGGTCCTTGATAATGCTGGCTGCTTTTCTGAGGCAGTGAGAAGTGTAGACGGAGTGTCCAGTACCACATTTAATATATATATATATTTTTTAAAATAAAGGTATTTGCTTAAGGTTAAAAGAGCTTACACATTTTGCTGAAAGGGCAGTACAGGTAGAAACGCTCAGCTTGTTTCAAAGGTATCTGGATACACACCTCAAGTGCCAGAAGCTGCAGGGCTATGGACCAATTGCTAGATTAGGCTGGGTGGCTTGTTTTCAGCTAGTGCAGACACGATGGGCCGAATGGCCTCTTTGTGCTTTGATTCTACTCAAGATGCCCCTGGACAGCTGGAAAGTGGCAGAAAGAGACAAGCCCACCCCAAAGAGGGAAAAGACGGCAAAATAGCTGTCATGTTGTAAGCAGAACAAAAATAGTATTAAATATACTTACTTTTATACAGAAAAACATACTTATGTTGCAGGGGTGCTGGTGGAATTTATAAAACACAAGAAGCCAAAAGGTTTTGATCCCCCCTGCACTATGCCATATTTATACCACCTCTCCTTCTCCATGTCTGTCACTGTAATTATTTCTGGAGATATTTTGCGAGGGATACAATTGGGCGGCACAGTGGTTAGCATTGTTGCCTCACATTGCCAGGGACCTGGGTTCAATTCCTGGCTGTGCGGAGTCTGCATGTTCTCTCCGTGTCTGCGTGGGTTTCCTCCGGGTGCTCCGGTTTCCTCCCACAATCTGAAAGACGTGCTGGTTAGGTGCATTGGCCATGCTAAATTCTCCCTCAGTGTACCTGAACAGGCGCTGGAGTGTGATGACTAGGGAATTTCACAGTAACTTCATTACAGTGTTGATGTAACATCATTGCAGACTCTGCACTGACATTGATCCAAGCCGGGAACCGAACCCCAGTCCCTGGCGCTGTGAGGCAGCAGTGCTAACCACTGTGCCGCCTAAAACCCATTTAGGTTTTTGGTTTGATTCAGGTCTCTCTGTTCCGAGGGTGGTGGGGTGTTGGGGGTTAATATTTGATTGGAAACAAGTCTTTGCTCTTTTGGAACAGGGAAAATTTTTGGCTTTTCTCAAGGACTCTTTATCGATTCCATCCTAATGTCCAGTTATATGTCAGATGAATAATGGAATGTAGATTAAAATAACTTTTAACAATGAAGGCAACATCCCTTTATTGTTGTGCTGTTTGATCGTGACGATAGCAGAACAGCATGTTTGTGCAGCCTAACAACAAAGAATGAATTATTTTCTCAATGTAATCTTTGAGAAGGTAACCTGTGACCTGGGCTGTGTTCAGGATGATCTCTGTGCTCTCTGTCCTGCAATGATGATGGAAGGTTAATGGTTTGTTGCTGTAGCGAAGGTGGAACGTCTAGACTGCAAAGATGGGGAAAAAAATCCAAAATATGAACTGGGCTGCATGAAATGTCTTCGCTTTGGCCTATTTGAATAGGAACCAGGTATTTGCTACCGTGGTTAAAGCAAAATACTTGAATCTGAAACAAAAACAGAAAATGTTGGAAAATCTCAGCAGGTCTGACAGCATCTGTGGAGAGAGAACTTTATCTGTGAAGAGAGAACAGAGCCAATGTCTCGAGATGTTGGCTCTATTCTCTCCACAGATAAAGTTTATTTATTAGTCACAAGTAAGGCTTACATTAACATTGCAATGATGTTACCGTGAAATTCCCCTAGTCACCACATTCCGGTGCCCGTTCGGGTCAATGCACCTGACCAGCACGTCTTGCAGAATGTGGGAGGAAACCGGAGCACCCGGAGGAAACCCACGCAGACACGGGGAGAACGTGCAAACTCCACACAGACAGTGACCCAAGCCGGGAATCGAACCCAGGTCCCTGGCGCTGTGAGGCAGCAGTGCTGACCACGGTGCTACCGTGCCGCCCACTGATGTTGTCAGACCTGCTGAGATTTTCCAGCATTTCCTCTTTTTGTGACCTGATATTGTGGTTTAGTTGTTGCAGACAAGTGGGTATGAAACTTCAATGGGCAAAGCAAGCTCCAATTGTTCATGATTGATAAGAGATCACTAAACAGAACTACAATCCCAATCCCAATGCTTTCAGGAGAATATCTGACACTGTTTGGGCCTCCAAGAAGAATTGGCCCATACCTGTATCTAATGTGTTAGGTTTTCTTTGAACTATGAACTACATTCAAGAATAGCACAAGACTAATTTCCTAATATACAGGATACAATGCAGAAGAACATTTCTGTTCACTCATTCTCATGAGTGACCATGGCTGGTTAGTTTGCCGTTCCCTGTCCATCCTTAATTACCCTGAGAAAGCGATGCCCCACAATTCTTTGTGGTGGTCACATATAAACTCAGACTGTGTAACAGCATCTTTCCTTCCCTAAAGGACATTAATGAATCAGTTCATACATACAGTCCCTACAGTGCAGAAGGAGGTCATTTGGCTCATCGAGCCTGCACCGACAACAATCCCACCCAGGATCTATCCCCGTAACCCCCATATTTACTCTGCTAGTCCCCCTGACACTAAGAGCCAATTTAGTATGGCCAATCCACCTAACCTGCACATTTTTGGAGTGTGGGAGGAAACAGGAGCGCCCGGAAGAAACCCACGCAGACACGGGGAGAAAGTGCAAACTCCACACAGACAGTGACCCAAGAACTCGGGTCCTTGGTGTGGTGAGGCAGCACTGCTAACCACTGTGCCACCGTGCTGTTGGGTTGGGTTTTTGTAACTATCCAACAGCATAATGGTTCTTTGTTCTGATACCACCAGCTATTTCCAGATTTCTTCTATTTTCTGTGTTCCCTTGTTTTTGCGTTCCACAGTATTTCATCTTTTCACTTCTCATTTGGGGTTACAAAGTAAATTTGAAAGTAGACTACATTGATACCAGATATTCTACTGCGTTTAATACGTGGGCAGTCAGTGTGAAGCTATGCTGCTGTATTTGACATGGTCATGGTGAAAATCAATATGATAGGATACATTCCATTGTTTGAACCATCTATTTACAATGGCATGGTACTGCCAAGTATTTATCTGAAATCGTCCTGCTGAGTATTAATCTGGAATAGCAGCACTGAGTATTAATCTGGAGTAGCAGCACTCAGTATTAATCTGGAGTAGCAGCACTCAGTATTAATCTGGAGTAGCAGCACTCAGTATTAATCTGGAGTAGCAGCACTCAGTATTAATCTGGAGTAGCAGCACTCAGTATTAATCTGGAGTAGCAGCACTCAGTATTAATCTGGAGTAGCAGCACTCAGTATTAATCTGGAGTAGCAGCACTCAGTATTAATCTGGAGTAGCAGCACTCAGTATTAATCTGGAGTAGCAGCACTCAGTATTAATCTGGAGTAGCAGCACTCAGTATTAATCTGGAGTAGCAGCACTCAGTATTAATCTGGAGTAGCAGCACTCAGTATTAATCTGGAGTAGCAGCACTCAGTATTAATCTGGAGTAGCAGCACTCAGTATTAATCTGGAGTAGCAGCACTCAGTATTAATCTGGAGTAGCAGCACTCAGTATTAATCTGGAGTAGCAGCACTCAGTATTAATCTGGAGTAGCAGCACTCAGTATTAATCTGGAGTAGCAGCACTCAGTATTAATCTGGAGTAGCAGCACTCAGTATTAATCTGGAGTAGCAGCACTCAGTATTAATCTGGGGTAGCAGCACTCAGTATTAATCTGGAGTAGCAGCACTCAATATTAATCTGGAGTAGCAGCACTCAGTATTAATCTGGAGTAGCAGCACTCAGTATTAATCTGGAGTAGCAGCACTCAGTATTAATCTGGAGTAGCAGCACTCAGTATTAATCTGGAGTAGCAGCACTCAGTATTAATCTGGAGTAGCAGCACTCAGTATTAATCTGGAGTAGCAGCACTCAGTATTAATCTGGAGTAGTGCTTCTGAGTAATCTGGAATAGTAGCAATGAGTATTAATCTGGAGTAGTAGCGTTGAGTATTCATCTGGAGTAGTAGCGTTGAGTATTCATCTGGAGTAGTAGTGTTGAGTATTCATCTGGAGTAATGGTGCTGAGTATTAATCTGGAGTAATAGTGTTGAGTATTAATCTGGAGTAGTGCTGTTATCCTCCGATGGAACAATGATTTCCTCAATGGAAGGCTTGTGGAAACATGATTTTCCTTCTTAGGGTTCTAATCGGAGATATTCTTATTCAGTTTTATCCATTAATTTTAGAATCAAATTGTGTTGTGCCCGGCTTTGTGGAACTGCCCGGGTGTGATCTTCACATTTCTACCGCTGGTGATAGGGAGCATCAAATCGGGACTATGTTTGTGTTCTTAAATAAACTGAAGAGCCATCAAATATTCAAAAGATTTTCTGGGATGAATAATGGCTGACCCATGTTAGTAGGACTATGTGTACAAATTGCGTATTAATCTGGAGTAGTAATATGAATACTATGTGTACAAACTGAGTTTACCACTCTGAATGTGACCATAACAATTACCTACGTTCAGTTTTTGACACTTGTGTGGAGACCGCAGATAGGGACAGGACATCCCCTCTTCAGCTGAAGGCGAGCCTGAGGCTGTCTGAATAATTCACCATTGAGTTGAATTTATCGTGATGTCTCCCTAAATGATCCTCCGTGTTGGAAGGCACAATATCCATTCCCATCTGTGGGTTGAACTGTAAAGGAAGATTAAATTGATACCATCCAACATTGAGAGTTTGATGTGTGGGCAGCCATTGTCGAGGGGATGCTGTTTATATTTGCCGTGGCTAAGAGGCACCATGGTGGGGTGATAAACTTTCACTATATGAAACATCCACTTCAACTAGCATGGTAGAAACCACTTTGTAATCTCTCACTCCATGTCTAACTTTTACAAACGAAGTCTTTCTTTCTTTGCTGTCCTTGCCAGTTCACCAGGTAGCTGAGCGAACGGAGGCTCTCGGGCAGTTTGTGATGAAGACAAGACGGACTCTAAAAGGCCACGGAAATAAAGTGTTATGCATGGACTGGTGCCGAGACAAGAGAAGAATTGTCAGTTCCTCCCAGGTTAGTTTCAAGTACATCCATTCGCTATCTGATTGCCTGTGCATTATTAAAGAGGCTTCACAAGTAAAGCTGTATTTTAAACTGAGAGCATCCTCCATCCAACTCGTAACAACATTCCGAGCATAAAGTCTTCTTCTGTTTTGGGAAGTCTCAAATGGGGTTTAAAAAAAAACCCTACATATCTATTGGGAAGGAAATGATCTTTGTCCTAATTTGGAGATTCAAGTAAATATACATATCCCTCTGCATTATTGTAAGAAGTCTCACAACACCAGGTTAAAGTCCAACCGGTTTATTTGGTATCACAAGCTTTCAGAGTGCTGCTCCTTCATCGGGTGAGTTACTGTGCCCACCTCAGTCCAACACCGGAATCTCCACACTATTATTGTTTTGGTTCAGGTTAGAAATTTCTTGAAGCCCGCCTAAATCATAAGTTTTGCACATTGAATTTGGCCAGGATAAGCACGAGATGTTTCACTTCAGGTATGATTCAAATGACCCACTAGAACATAAGAACTAGGAGCAGGAGTAGGCCATCTGACCCCTTGAGCCAGCTCCGCCATTCAATAAGATCATGGCTGATCTTTTCGTGGACTCAGCTCCATTTACCCACCCACTCACCATAGCCCTTAATTTCTTTACTATTCAAAAATTTATCTATCCTTGCCTTGAAAAGCACTAGCAAGCTTTTATCAAACAAAGTTTATTTAAGAATATAGTTAACATGTACAGTAAGAAAATTAGCAAGAACTTTTATCGATTACAAACGAGAAACAAAATGGCCACTATAATAACAACCACTCCAAATCAATATCTCTGATGTGTTCCAATTAAACTGAAACCCATAGACAACAAAAACCCTTTTCACAGGTTTAACTCAGCACAGACGACTACTCACGTGATAATGGAAATTTGAGTCCCTTGGTTGAAGTCTGCAGTTCTCTGGATTCACTCCAAACAATTTGAAGACAAGGCAGCTTCCCCAAAGCACCAGTGAGACTCTGGTCAAGCCCTCAGCAACAGCAGACTTTCAGCCTTCAGGAAACCAACGTAATTTTCAAAACAAGAGAGAGAGAGGGAAAACACTTCTTTTTAACTTGCTGTCCCTTCCAAAACTCAACTCCAAACTGAAAATGAAATCCCTGTCACCTGACCTGCCCACAGTTTTTTTTCTCCTTCCCAACAATGACATCACCTAAGGCTGTGAGCATTAATTTAAAAAAAAAACTCTTGCAGGTACATTTACATCACAATTATCAAGTTGTACAGCAGCTTAAGTTAAGTTCTTTCCAATTTTCAATTGTGTAATTTTGTACATTTGCCATTGAAGAAAATAACCCCATTTTAAATTTGTGATTGGAATATTGGAATCATTTGAACACAAGTTTGGGATTGAATGGAGGGTGCTCAGGCTTTTGGATATAGGAAAACTCTGTTTGTTTTGATATAAGCATGGTGCAACCATCTCAGGGAACTCTTAATCCTGGGTAAGGAAAAATCTTTGTTCTACCAAGTTTTAAAATCTTTATTCTCTGGAAAGGGCACATGAACAACGTCAATGATTGGTATGCATCAGCTTCAATGAATGTTATAGAATCTCTTTATTGCACAATGTAAGGAAGTCTTTTCTCAAAATGATCCAAAGTGTCTTGGAACTCATAACTCAGCATTTAGAAGGCAGTGTTATAATCAGACAAAGTCAGCATGGATTTACAAAAGTGAAATCATGCTTGACAAATCTACTGGGATTCTTTGAGGATTTAACTGGTACAGTTGACCGAGGAGAACCAGTGGATGTGGTTTATTTAGACTTTCAGAAGGCTTTCGACAAGTTCTCACATAACAGACTACTATGTAAAGTTAAAGCACATGGGATTGCAGGTAATGTCTTGATGGATAGAAAGCTGGTTAGCAAACAGGAAGCAAAGAGTTGGCATAAATGGATCTTTTTCTGATTGGCAGTCAGTGACTAGTAGGGTTCCACAGGGATCTGTGCTAGGACCACAACTGTTCACATTATATATTAATGATTTGGAAGAGGGAACTAAATATACTATCTCCAAATATGCAGATGATACAAAGTTGGGTGAGAGGGTGGACTGTGAGGAGGATGCAGGGATGCTTCAGCGTGATTTAGACAGATGAAGTGTGTGGGCATATGTATGGGAGTGCAATATAATGTGGATAAATGTGAGCTTATCCACTTTGGTAGCAATAATGGCAAGACAGATTATGACTTGAATGGGTATTACTTAAATGGGTGTAAATTGAGAGAGGTGAATACTCAGTGAGATCTTGGTGTCCTTGGGCATCAGTTGCCGAAAGTAAGCACGCAGGTACAGCAGGCAGTAAAAGCAAATAGAACGTTGGCCTTCATAGCAAGAGGATTATAGGGATTGGGATGTTTTGCTGCAATTGTACAGGGCATTGGTGAGGCCACACCTGATGTACTGTGTGCAGTTTTGGTGTCCTTATCTGAGGAAGGATGTCCTTGCTATAGAGGGAGTACAGCGAAGGTTTACCAGGCTGATTCCTGGGATGGCAGATCTGTCATATGAGGAGAGACTAATTCGGCTAGGATTATATTCACTGGAGTTTAGAAGAGTGAGAGGGGATCTCATAGAAACTTATAAAATTCTAACAGGATTAGACAAGGTAGATTCAGAAAGAATGTTCCCAATGGTAGGAGAATCCAGAACTAGCGGTCATAGTTAGAGAATGAGGGGTAAATGTTTTTGAACTGAGGTGAGGAGAAATTTTTTCACCCAGAGGGTGGTGAATGTGTGGAATTCACTACCACAGAAAGTAGTTGAGGCCAAAATGTCGTGTGATTTCAAGAAGTTAGATATAGCTCTTGGGGCGAAAGGGATCAAGGGATATGGGGGAAGGGGGGGGAATCAGGATATTGAATTTGATGATCAGCCATGATCAAAATGAATGCGGAGCAGGCTCGAAGGGCCGAATGGTCTACACCTGCTTCTAGTTTTTATGTTTCAATGTTTTTGGGTACATCATTGAAAGTAAACTGTGGTTATACCCTTGAGGTGAATTGTAGATTTGATTCAACCTTATCCTAACTGCCTGTAACATTTGAATTCTAGCCACTTTTGTAATGTAGGGAAACACAGCTGCCCATTTGTTCACAGCAAGAGGATGGCCCAGTGGTTAGCACTGCTGCCTCACAGTGCCAGGGACCCGGGTTCAATTCCGGCCTCGGGTGACTGTCTGTGGAGGCTGCAATTCTCCTCGTGTCTGCGTGGGTTTCTTCCAGGTGCTCTGGTTTCCTCCCACAGTCCAAAGATGTGCAGGTCAGGCTGATTGGCCATGCTGAATTCCCCATAGTGTCAGGGGGATTAGCGGGGTAAATACGTACGGTTACGGAGATACGGCCTTGGTGGGATTGTTGTTGGTGTGGGTTCTGTGGGCCGAATGGCCTCCTTCTGCACTGTAGGTATTCTGTGATTCTATTTTATGATTTATTTATTGATTCTATATCTGCCCTCGGACACGTTTTAGCTCCTCCCTCTCACCCAGCTTTCTGATCTGCAGAGTAAGCCAAACTCATGTGGAATTCTACCACTTGCACACTTTCCTCTGCTAAGTCTTACTGAGGTATTACCATTTCCTCTGCTGCCTTCCTGACCTCACATTTGTGTTGCAATTCTCGTTTCCATTTACAAATCCTTTCATAGTCTTGCTCCACTTTTTTGCAACCTCCCATCACCATGATTCGCAGCTTTGACCATGGACTGTTCTATACTCCTCCTGCTCCTCCCTCCACTCCACCACTGATGGCAGGACCATAAAGGCCCCATCAGGGGCGGCACGGCATGGTGGCACAATGGTTAGCACTGCTGCCTCACAGTGCCAGGGGCCCGGTTCGATTCTCAGCTTGGGTCACTGTCTGTGTGGAGTTTGCACATTCTCTCCATGTCTGCGTGGGTTTCCTCCGGCTGCTCCGGTTTCCTCCCACAGTCCAAAGATGTGCGGGTTAGGTGGATTGGCCAAGCCCATATGGGGTTATGGGGAATAGGGATTGGGTGGAATTGTGGTCGGTGCAGACTCAATGGGCCGAATGGCCTCCTTCTGCACTGTAGGATTCTATGACTCTATGATCATTAAAACTTCCTGTAAAAATCTTTAGTTCATAAGTTCATAAGATACAGGAGCAGAATTAGGCCATTCAGCCCATCGAGTCCGTTCTGCCATTCGATCATGGCTGATATGCTCCTCATCCCCATTTTCCTGTCTTCTTCCCATAACCCTTCAACCCATTGCCAATTAAACATCTGTGTAACTCCTCCTTAAATTCTCCTCCCAGCATCCACTGCACTTTGGGGTAGCTAATTCCACAGATTCACAACCCTTTGGGAGAAGTAGTTTCTCCTCAACTCTGTTTGTTTTAAATTTGCTACCCCTTATCCTAAGACTATGACCTCTCGTCCTAGAATGCCCCACAAGAGGAAGCATCTGCTCCACGTCTACTTTATCCATACCTTTTATCATCTTGTATACCTCAATATGATCTCCCCTCATTCTTCTAAATTCCAGATAGTATTGGCCTTGTCATAGCCGAATTGCCCTTGAGAAGACAGAGTGGAATCACCTGCAGTCCATAGAGTGAAGATACTTCCACAGTGCTGTTAGTGGGGAGTGGGGGAGGGGTCCACAATTATGACTCAATGATGGTGAAGGAATTGTGATATACTTTGAATTTAGGATGGCGAAGGAAGCTTGCGGGTAGCGGTGTTTCCATACAACTGCTGCCCTTATCCTTCTAGGTGGTAGAAATTGCAGGTTTACTGTCCAAGGAGCCTTGGCAAGATGCTGCTGCACATCTTGTAGATGGTTCACCACTGCTGCTACTGTGGTGGAGGACGTGAATGCATAAGATGATGGGCAGAATGCAAATGAAACAGGCTGCTTTGACCTGGATGATATTAAGCTTCTTGTGTGTTGGAGCTGTACTCATCCAAGGAAATGGGGAGTATTCCGTCACACTCCTGACTTGTGCTTTGCAGAGGTGTTAGGGAGTCAAGCGGTTCATCACTTGCTGCAGAATACCCAGCCTTTCACCTGGCCTTGCAGCTGAAGTGTTTATCACAGTGGTTAGCACTGCTGCCTCACAGCGCCAGGGACCTGCGTTCGATTCCCGGCTTGGGTCACTGTCTGTGTGGAGTTTGCACATTCTCCTCGTGTCTGGGTGGGTTTCCTCCGAGTGCTCCGGTTTCCTCCCACAGTCCAAAGATTCATTGGCCATATTAAATTCCCCCTCAGTGTACCCGAACAGGCGCAGGAGTGTGGCGACTAGAGAATTTTCACAGTAACTTCATTGCAGTGTGAATGTAAGCCTACTTGTGACTAATAAATAAACTTTAACTTTAACTTTATCTGGCTAGTCCAGTTAAGTTTGCCACAGTATTGATGATGGGGGATTCAGTGATGATAGTGATGTTGAATGTCATGGGGAGATGCTTAAACTGTCTCTTGTTGGTGGTGACTGATGTAAGTCGTGGTTCAGTGGGCAGCGCTTTTGCCTCTAAGTGAGAAGGTTGTGGGTTCAAGACTCACTTCATGACTTGAGCAAAAGAAATCTCAGTTGATACTTCAGTGCAGCGCTGAGGGAGTGCTGCATTGTTGGAAGTGCTGTCTTTTAGATGAAATGGAAAACTGTCATCTCAGGTCGATGGATAAGTTCCAAATGGATTACTTCAAAGAAGTAGGCATTGTCCTCTGTGTCCTGGCCAATATCTATCCTTCAATCAAGATCACAAAAACAGGTTATCCAGTCACCATCACATTGAGGTTTGCAGGAGCTTGCTGTGTGCAAATGAGCTGCAATGTTTCCTATATTACAAAAGCAACAACACTTCCAAATACTTAATTAGTTGCAAGGTGCTTTGGGATGTCCTGCGGTTGTGAAAAGTGCAACAGAATTTATTTTTATTGCCTGGCATTGTGTTGTGAATGTCACATTCCAGCCCACTCGTCTGGCACCATGGACTGATTGGATATCTGAGGGAATGGGATTGACATCAGTGAACATCCCCCCATGTCTGATCTAATGTCATTGATGAAACAGCTCAAGATGTTTGGACCCAGTTCACTGCAGTGAGGAACTCCTGTAGCGATGTCCCCTCCCCACCCCAGGATGAGACGATTAGTCTCCAACCATTTTGCTTTGTGCTAGGCATGACTCACCAAGCAGTGGAATGTCTCCTCCCGGTTCCCATGTTCTTCAATGTCACTCGGACTCTGATGGCCACTCAATCGCATGCTGTCTTGATGTCAGAGGCAATCGCTCCCAACTGACCTCTGAAAATCAGCTTTGTTTGTCCGTGTTAGGAGCGAGGTTGTAATGAGGTCTGGAGGAGAGTGGTCTTGACTGAACCCAAAATGAGCAGGCTGAGTATGGAGCTTATTAATCCCACCAATTTACTGGTGATTGAGAGTAGGCTGATGGACAAATAATTGGTCGGATAAAATTCTGCTTTTTGTGGACAGGACACACCTGGGCAAATTTTTCAACTGGTTTGATTTGATTTGATTTATTATTGTCACATGTATTGATATACAGCGAAAAGTATTGTTTCTTGCGCTCTATACAGACAAAGCATACCATTCATAGAGAAGGAAAGGAGACTGGATGCCAGCTGTACTGGTCTAACTTGACTATGGGTGAGGCTAGTTCTGGAGCACAGGTTTTTAATACATCAGCCAGGATGTTGTCAGGAATTATTGCCTTAGTTGTATCCAGGTTACCCAGCTACTTCTTGATAGCAGGTGGGGTAAATTGAATTGTGTGGAGGGCTTGAGGAAAGGCCCGAGATGGGTCATTCACTCGGCACTTCTCGGTGAACATGGTTGCAGATGCTTCAGTTTTGTCTTTTGCATTCACGTGCTGGGTTCTGCCATCAGTGAAGATTTGAGTACAGGAATAGGGATGTTTTTCTGCAGTTGTACAGAGCGTTGGTGAGGCCACAGCTGGAGTATTGTGTGCAATTTTGACATCCTTATCTGAGGAAGGATGTCCTTGCTATAGAGGGAGTGCAGCGAAGTTTTACCAGGCTGATTCCTGGGATGGCAGGTCTGTCATATGAGGAGAGACTAAGTCATTTAGGATTATATTCATTGGAGTTTAGAAGAGTGAGAGGGGATCTAACTTATAAAATTCTAACCAGATTACCCAGGGTAGATTCAGAAAGAATGTTACCAATGGTGGAAAGTCCAGAACTAAGGGTCATAGTTTAAAGATAAGGGGTAAACCTTTTGGGACTGAGGTGAGGAGAAATGTCTTCACCCAGAGAGTGGTGAATGTGTGAGATTCACAGAAAGTAGTTGAGGCCCAAACATTGTGTGATTTCAAGAAGAAAGATGTAGCTCTTGGGGCTAAAGGTTTCGAGGGCTATGGGAGGGGGAGAGGTGGGTTCAGGATATTGAATTTGATGATCAGCCATGATCAAATGAATGACGGAGCAGGCTTGAAGGGCCGAATGGCCTACTCCTGCTTCTAGTTTCTATGTTTCTATGTAAGATGGAAAATTTCATGGTGATTCTTCCACCCATTCATTGTTCAACTGGTCACCAGCATTCACAACTGGATGTGGCATGACAACACATGCTTGTGGCATTGCTTAATTCAGTTGCTAACATGCTGCTTCCACTGTTTAACACACATGCAATGCCGGGCGGTCGTTTCACCAGGTTGGCACTTCAGTTTTAGGGATTGTACTGCTCCTGGCATCCTCTTCACTCCTGATTGAAGCAGAGTTGGGCCCTTGCCTTGATAGTAATGGTAGAGTGAGGAATAGGTTGGGCCATGAGTTTGCAGACTGTACAACTGCTGATGGTCTGCAGCACCTCGAGGATGCCCAGTTTTACCACCGAACCATTTGGTGGAGGGTATATTTGGTGTGAAGATGGGACTCTTAACAGAACTGCGCAGTGATCATTCCTACGAAAACTGTCATGGACAGATGCAGCTGTGACGGGTCTGGTCTCAAGGGTGTTGACTATGAGGAGAGGTTGAATAAACTAGGATTGTTTTGACTGGAAAGTCAGAGGCTGAGGGGAGACCTGATAAAGGTCTACGAAATTATGAGAGGCATAGACAGGGTGGATAGTCAGAGGCTTTTTCCCAGGTTGAAGTGTCAATTACAAGGTGGCACAGGTTCAAGGTGAGAGGGCGAAGGTTTAAGGGAGATGTGCGGGGGAGATTTTTCACGCAAAGTGGTGGGTGCTTGGAACGCACTGCCAGAGGAGGTAGTAGAAACAAGCACATTAGCGATATTTAAGTGGCATCTGGATGGGTACATGAATAGGGAGGGAATAGAGGGATACGGACCGAGTAAGGGCAGAAGGATTTTTTAAGTTTAGTTAGGGCATCATTATCGACACAGGCTTGGAGGGCCGAAGGGCCTGTTCCTGTGCAGTACTTTGCTTTGTTCTTTGATGAGGATGTGTAGGATTTACCCTCGGGTCGGTGCTCTCACCACCTGCCACAGGCCCGGTCTGGCAGATATATCCTTCAGAACCCGGCCAAACCAGTCAGTAGTGATGCTGCTGGCCCACTTCTTCTCGGTGGTGTTCAAAATGGAGGAGTATTGATACTTCAGCCGAAGGAGGGCAGGAATTGATAATCAGCAGCAGCTTTCCTTGCCAGTGTTTGACATGATGCAATAAGACTTCATGAGGTCTGGAGTCAATGTTTAGGACTCCAGACCTCATGGGTGGCACAGTGGTTCGCACTGCTATCTCACAGAGCCAGGGTTCGATTCCCGGTTTGGGTCACTGTCTGTGTGGAGTTTGCATGTTCTCCCCATGTCTGCGTGGGTTTCCTCCGGGTGCTCCGGTTTCCTCCCACATTTCAAAGACGTGCGGGTTAGCTGGATTGGCCATGCTAAATTGCATGCTCAGTGTGAGGGGGACTAGCTAGGGTAAATGCATGGGTTATGGGGATAGGGCCTGGGTGGGATTGTAGTCAGTGCAGACTCAATGGGCCGAATGGCCTCCTTCCACACTAGGATTCTATGACTCCCAGGGCCACTCCCTCCTGACTGCAAACCACTGTGTCTCCACCTCTGGGGGTGGTGGCCTTGCCAGACATAGCCAGGGATGGCAATGGAGGAGTCTGGGACGTTTGTGTGAGTGTGATTATGTCAGGCTGTTGCTTGAATAGCCTCTCAATAATGGCATATGTTAGTGAGAAGGACTTTTCAAGGTCGACGAGGTTGGACCGTGCCTTTGTTGTGTCCTGATCGATGCCTACGTCAAAGCCAATTGATCTGTTTGGTTTCATTCTTGTGCATTTTTTTAATAGCTGTACAGCTGAGTGCCTTGCTCGACTGTTTCAGGGAGTCAATATGAATCAATCCCACTGCTGTGTTAAGGACAACAAATTTCCTTCCCTGAAAGAAATCCATGATTCTAATGGATTTTAGGGTAATTTAGTAGTTTTATGGTCACCATTACGGAAACTAGCTTTTTATTCCAGATTTATTTAATTAACGGGGAGGTGGTGACGTAGTGGTATTATCACTGGACTCGTAATCCAGAGACTCAGAGTAATCCTCTGGGGTCCCAGAGGTTAGTACTGCCGCCTCACAGCGTCACGGACCCCAGTTCAATTCTGGCCTCGGATCACTGTCTGTGTGGAGCTTGCACGTTCTCTCCATGTCTGCGTGGGTTTCCTCCGGATACTCCGGTTTCCTCCCACAGTCCAAAGATGTGTGGGTTAAGTTCATTGGACATGGTAAATTGCCCCCTAGTGTCCAGGGGATCAGCAGGGTAAATACATGGGGTTACAGGGATAGGGCCTGGGTGGGGTTGTTGTCAGTGCAGGCTTGATGGGCCGATTGGCCTTCTTCTGCACTGTAGGGATTCAATAATTCTATGACCTGGGTTCGAACCCCAGCACAGCAGATGGTGAAATTCAAATTCAATAAAAATCTGGAATTAAGAGTCTAATGATGACTGTGAAACCACTGTCGATTGTTGCAAAAACCCATCTGGTTCAATAATGTCCTTTAGGGAAGGAAATCATAGAAACCCGACAGTGCAGAAAGAGGCCATTTGGCCCATCGAGTCTGCACCGACCTCAATGCCACCCAGGCTCTACCCCATAAACTTTAACTTTAAACTTTATATTTCGAGAAAGCCTTAATTTACACATTAATAACTCTTTGAAATATTATTACACCAGCAATTCAATCTCTAATCCAAGTTTTCCAAAGAGTGAACTTTATGATATTTTCCCTGAATTCTCTGCAAAAATAATGTGTTTTAAAACCCTCCCGTGCTGCTTGATTGACAGGTAAGGAGATAATGATCCACCTTCACATGAAGCATCGTTTTTCAGTTTATTTATTAGTGTCACAAATAGGCTTACATTAACACTGCAGTGAAGTTATTGTGAAAACCCCCTAGTCACCACACTCCGGCGCCTGTCTGGGTACACTGAGGGAGAATTTAGCATGGTCAACGCACCTAACCTCTTTCGGACTGTGGGAGGAAACCGGAGCATCCAGAGGAAACCCACGCAGACATGGGTAGAACGTGCAGACTCCACACAGGCAGGGGCCCAAACCGGAAATCGAACCCAGGTCCCTGGCACTGTGAGGCAGTAGTGCTTAACCACTGTGCCACCATAGCCATGAATGTGGCTCGGAGGACACTTTATCTTCAAAGGGGCAGTAATGTTATTTCAATCTGTGAAGTTAAAATGTCTTTACTGTGATTGATGGATTGCTGCTTCGTCTCCACAGATACTCAACCTTTGTCTGTAAGATTGTAAAGAAGAATGCTGTAACATGTTCCGGGGCCAATTAGTGGAACTTGCTTTGCCCCAGTAGCGTAGACACCTTTTATTAAACTGATTGAATAATTTGTAGCACTCACAGCCGTCTGGTCCAGGCTCAATAGAACTGATACTGTCCCAATGGAAATTAGTGCCAGTCTTGAGGGATGGGGGAAGGAGGTGATGCAAGTATTGATGTGTGAACAGGAAGAGATATGAGAATCATGACACCACAGTTGGGTCGAATTGGAAAGAGTTCCTTCCACTTAACCCATTCACTACGTGAGGGCATTGTTGTATTTCATCCTCTGTCATCTCTCCAGATTTAGAAGTGAATTGGCTTTGGCTATGACTTTGACCACTTCTAATGTTAATTAATTTGATTTATTATTGTCACATATATTGGGAAATAGTGAAAAATATTGTTTCATAGAATCATAGAATCCTACAGTGCAGAAGGAGGCCATTCGGCCCATCGAGTCTGCACCGACCACAATCCCACCCAGGCCCTACCCCCACATATTTTACCCGCTAATCCCTCTAACCTTCGCATCCCAGGACTCCAAGGGGCAATTTTTTTAACCTGGCCAATCAACCTAACCCACACATCTTTGGACTGTGGGAGGAAACCGGAGCACCTGGAGGAAACCCACGCAGACACGAGGAGAATGTGCAAACTCCACACAGACAGTGACCCGAGCCGGGAATCGAACCCGGGACCCTGGCGCTGTGAAGCAGCAGTGCTAACCACTGTGCTACCGTGCCGCCCCTGTGCGCTATAGAGAATAAACCATATCGTTCATAGAGTACATAGGGGAGAAGGATAGGAGAGGGTGCAGAATGTAGTGTTACAGTCATAGCTAGGGTGTAGAGAAAGATCAGATTAACATATGGTAGGTCCATTCAAAAGTCTGATGGCAGCAGAGAAGAAGCTGTTCTTGAGTTGGTTGGTACAAGATCTCAAAACTTTTGTATCTTTTCCTGATGGAAGAAGTTAGAAGAGAGCATGTCCAGGGTGCGTGGGGTCCTTGATTATTCGGAGATAGTGAGAAATGGGCAATTAGAAGACATTCTGTTGTGCTAAGAGATTTTTTGAGTGGCTTGCCATGTTGAGCTTTATGCATTTCTGCAATTTTAAAATGGTACCCGGATCACAAACAGATGTGTCTAGATGGCCCCAGAGCGAGGCGACTTCTTGCAAGCTGTGCCCAGCATACCTTCTAATTCTATCTTTTACACTCGTTTTGCACTCTCTCGTTTCCATCTCTATGAACGGTATGCTCTGTCTGTATAGCGCAAAAGAAACAATGCTTTTCACTGTATACTAATAGATGTGACAATAATAAATCAAATCAAAGATTGCTGAAGAGCCATTGGCTGGAGCTCTACCCGCCATGGAATCGACACGGGCGCGGGTCCGACAACGGAAATCTCCGTTCACCTTGGGCGGGAATTTCGGTTTCGCCCGAGCGAGACTGTAAAATCCCGCCCATTGTCTTAATGACTGAGAAGGGAGAAGAACCTCTTGTTCATTTGTCCTGATGATATGATGAGTCCAAAGATGTGCGGGTTAGGTTGATTGGCTAAAATTGCCCCTTAGTGTCTTGAGATGGGTAGGTTAGAGGGATTAGCGGGTAAATATGTAGGGATATGGGGGTAGGGCCTGGGTGGGATTGTGGTCGGTGTAGACTCGATGGGCCGAATGGCCTCTTTCTACACTGTAGGGTTTCTATGATTCTATATCACCCATTTAGTGCTGGGATGGTGGTTTCTGAATATTGTGCACTGCGTCATTGTATGACAAACAAATAAAGAGGACTGCTCCATGTATTTTGAGAAACATGGTGAAGGTGTCTGCGTGGGTTTCCTCCCGGTGCTCCAGTTTCGTCCCACACTCCAAAGATGTGCGGGTTTAGGTGGATTGGCCATGCTAAATTGCCCCTTTAGTGTCAGGGGGATTAGCTGGGTAAATACATGGGATTACGGGGATAGGGCCTGGGTGGGATTGTGCCCTACTGCACTGTAGGGATTCTATGATTCTATGACTGAGCATCATTGGGCAAATCAGAGGTACACAGAACTTAGGGAATAGGCCATCCAGCCCCTTATACTTGCTCTGCCATTCAATAAGATCATGGCTGATCTGCTTGTGGTCCCAATTCCACCTTGAAAATTGTGGGAGAGAAAATGGGACAATTAGAATCATAGAATCCCTACAGCGCAGAAGGAAAACATTCGGCCCATCGAGTCTGCACCGACTTTCCAACAGAGCATCTTATCCAGGCCCTTTCCCTGGAGCCCCACTTATTTATCTTGCTAATCCATCTAACCTACACATCTTGGGACACTAATGGGCAATTTAGTGTGGCCAATCCACCTAACCCGCACATCTTTGGACTGTGGGAGGAAACCGGAGCACCCAGAGGAAACCCATGCAGACATGGGGAGAACATGCAAACTCCACACAGACACCCAAGGTTGGAATCAAACCTGGGTCCCTGGTGCTGTGACGCAGCAGTGCTGATCACAGTGCCACCATGCCGCCCATTGACTGAAAGTCACGTGCTCTTTGTTATGCGAGGCGCTTATGGGAGTTAGTGGCTGATGTGTGGCCCTGTAGTCTGTGTTTTGTTGTGTGTTTGAGCCTCAATGAAATCTGCTCCCAATCCCAACCATGGTTGGACAATATTCCATAAGCTGACTTGCAGTGAGCATGTACACAGAAGAAATATCCTGTCTATTATTGAGATATCATAACTTTGCAGAATTTATTTTTTTACATTAGCTTACCATAACTACTTTGAGAAATGTAACGCAGCAGTAAAGCACTGCTCGAGGTTTCACCAAAGGTCATTGACATTGTGCACGAATGCAGAAGCAGCATAATCCCACTAGCTATCTTTGAACGAGCTGCACTCCAGATGGCATTAACTAAGATTATATTTGTGCTGCCACCTTCAATTTTCACTTTGCTAAAACAATGACCTACCTCGGCTGTGCAGCATTACGCAACAATGTACAAAGCCCCCGAAACAAAGGAAAACAATTGTCAGGAAAAAGGAACCGTTAGTGATTAGGTTTGGATAAGTGACAAAATGTAGCATTGTTTGAGTCGGTCTAATTGAACGGCTAAGTGGAAGGAAAACTCTACCAGTCGCCCTATGTACACAACATGTGACACAGTTCAGCCTCAAGCTGTAACACTGGTCCATATTTTATGGTGGTAATGGTCAGGCTGTCAGCGTTCACCATTATTAAGGAACAAATTGGGTGACAAATTCAGGCACAGTAACACAGTGGTCAGCACTGCTGCCTCACAGTGCCAGGGACCCGGGTTCTATTCCCAGCTCGGGTCACTGTCTGTGTGGAGTTTGCACATTCTCCCCGTGTCTGCATGGGTTTCCTCCGAGTGCTCCAGTTTCCTCCCACAGTCCAAAGATATGTGGGTTAGGTTGATTGGCCATGCTAAATTGCCCCTTAGTGTCAGGGGGACCAGCAGGGTAAAAACGTGGGGTTACAGGGATGGATCTTGGTGGAATTGTGATCGGTGCAGACTCAATGGGCCAAATGGCCTCCTTCTGCACTGCAGGGGTTCTATGATTCTATGTGTAGTTGAGCGTGGAAATCTTTGCATAAGTTGCACTGCTCCGTCAGATGTTTCACTAGATTACCATCTCACTAAGAGACACAGCATTCAAATATATGAAGGGTGTGAGTTGCTATATTTACCCACGAGTTACCCTCGAAAGCTGTCCATTTAAGTGTATATACATTTTTATGCCATAATAAGTCTTAATTTAGCCTTCTCTTACTAAAAAATTACTTTTAGAAGCGTGGGGTCTCATTCATTCAGATTTTAATTATTGTTGGATATACAAGAGAAAAATGAACATTTTCTTTCTGTCTCTTTCATCCCACTTAATCTCCACTTTCTTTCACTCTTTATTTTGCTCTCTTTGCATTGAATTAGATATTTGAATTTGACATGTGCAGATTAGGTTGACTGGCCACACTAAATTGCCCCTTAGTATCCCAATATGTGTAGGGGGATTAGCGGGGTAAATACGTGGGGTTACGGGGATAGGGCCGGGGTAAGGCGCTCTGTCAGAGAGTCATTGCAGTCCTGATGGGCCGAATGGTCCTCTTGTGCACTGTAGGATTCTATGATTCTGGGTTTAAACTCAAGGCGTCTCAGTGAGCAGCCTTCAGTCTTAATCTCAGAGCACGGTGGGAGCCTGGAACGCACTGCCAGTGGAGGTAGTGGAAGCAGGCACGTTAGCAACATGCAAGGTGTATCTTGATAGACACATGAATGGGAGGTGAACAGAAGGATAGGAACTGTGTATCGGCTCAGGTTTGATGGACTGAAGGACCTGTTCCTGTGCTGTATTGTTCTTTGTTCTTAAAGGTGAAGGAAACACAGTTATTCACCCTTTCCAGATCCCCAGTTGAAGGCACACCACTGTCTGTGCTCTTGAATAACTGTAAGTTCCAGAGCATAAGACCAACTGCACATAGAATTTGTAGGTGGGTGGAAATACAATGAATAGTGAGTGAGTGCTGGTCAGTTGCCACTGACTGCAAAACCTGGGTCAAAGTTATGGTTAAAGTTTATTATATTTTTTTAAACCGATGCATCCTGGATTTGTGAATGGTGTGTGTAGTTGAGCTCGGGACACCAGATGCATTGTGGAATGTCCCACAATGTGATATATTTAGACTTCCAAAATGCATGTATGTATCCAAATTGAGGGAATAGAGTTAAATCTTGGAAATCTACCTAGACTTAAAGGAACTATGTTTATGTAGGAAAGTAATGAGTGAGGTGTTCCAGGAATTAATATTGAGACTGGTGCCATTCTAATCGGGGGAGATGTCACTGGAATAGTAGTAATGATAGATATTGGCGTAGAGGCAATGTCACTGGATTCGTACTAATGATAGATAGTGGCATAGGGGCAATGTCGCTGGATTAGAATTATAGAATCCCTACAGGGCAGAAGAAGGCTATTCAGCCCATTGAGCCTGCACAGACAACAATCCCACCCAGGCCCTATCCCTGTAACTCCACGTATTTACCCTGCTAATCCCCCTGACACCAAGGGGCAATTTACCATGGCCAATCAACTTACCCTGCACGTCTTTGGACTGTTGGAGGAAACCGGAGCACCTGGAGGAAACCCATCCAGACACGAGGAGAACGTGCAAACTCCACACAGTCTCGCAAGACCAGAATCAAACCTGGGTCCCTGGCACTGTAAGGCAACAGTACTAACCACTGTGCCACCGTGTACGAGTAGTAATGACGGATAGAAACACAGAAACGAACAAAGAACAAAGAAAATTACAGCACAGGAACAGGCCCTTCGGCCCTCCAAGCCTGCACCGACCATGCTGCCCGACTGAACTAAACCCCCCCTTAGAAGCAGGAGTAGGCCATTCGGCCCTTCGAGCCTGCTTCGCCATTCATTATGATCATGGCTGATCATCGAATTCAATATCCTGACCCCAGTAACATAGGGGTCATGTCACTGGACTAGGAGGCTGGAAGCCCACGCTAATGCTCTGGGAACCAGGCATCAAATCCCACCATGGCAGTTGGTGGAAATTAAACATTTCATTCATAAATTCTGGAATTGGAAGTTTGCCTCGATAACTGTGACTCTGAAGTTATCATCAATTGTTATAAAAACCCAACTCGTTCACTAATGCCCTTTAAGGAAAGAGGTAAATCTATAAAGCCTGACATCTCTTTCAGTTCCATGCCAAACTATTTCACCATCCCCCTATTTGCCAGCCCTACCTGGTCTCGCCTACATCTGACTGCAGATCCACAGTAATGTAGTTACCCTCTGAAACGGCCCAGCAAGCCACCCAGTTTGACAGGCAATTAGAGATGGACAACAAATCCCGGTCTTACCTACAACACCCACACCCCATGATAGAATAAATTAAAATTAATTTGCATCAATGGCTTGGAGTTAATATCAGTTGGTTAAAAATTGCAGACGATACCAAACTAGAAGGTACGTTGGATTGTGAGGAGGTTGTTGTTTGAGCAGTGTGAAATGAATTGGGCATTTGGCAGAAAGATTGCAGGTGGAACTTAGCATAAACAAGGGATGCACGTAGGAAGAGAGATGAGGAACATGCATACAATGCTGGTGAAATAGCTTGGCGTGAAATTGAAAGAGATTTTGAGCTTTATAGATTTAACTCCTAACATCTCCGTAACAGCAACAACATCTCTCTCTCTGTCTCTGTCTCTCTCTCTCTCTCTCTCTGCTATGTAGCCAAAACAGTAGAAAATTACTTGGAGGATGTCATGTTCAAACTGCAGAGTTGCCCACTCAAGGAAAGATGTGCACTTATATAGCACCTTTCCCAACTTTAAGATGAAATGTAGTCACTGTTATAATGTAGGAAAATGGCCGCCAATTTGCATCGAGCAATTGGAAAATGGTGAGGAAATCTGTTTTGGTGATGATGGTTGAGGACCAATAATTACACTTGACACTGAGGATAACTCCCCTGGTCTTCTTCAAAACAGTGCCATGGGATCTTTTACCTACAACTGGCAGCAGACATAGCCTTCGTTAGAAGTCTTAGGTGAAAGATGGCTCCTCTGCCAGTGCTGCACTCCTTCAGTGCTGGACTGGAATGTCAGTCTAGATTGCGTGCTCTTGTCTCCGTGATGGGACTTGAACCCAAAATATGCTGACTCACAGTTGAGTGTGCTACTCACTGAGTCGCATCTGTCACTTCAAATGAACTTCCAAGCTCAGCAACGGATGTAAAGTCCCTGCAGCCTTTTAGGTAATTTTCTACTTAGAGCAACCATTTTACATTATTGAGAAGGATATATTAAATGTACACTTGATAACCTTTGTAATTGTGCCGTTGTTCATATTTGAGGACAGTCATAGAATCATAGGATCCCTACAGTGCAGAAGAGGCCATTCAGCCCATCGGTTCTGCACTGACTATCTTTGTAAGGAGTCTAACAACACCAGATTAAAGTCCAACAAAGTCGTGGGTTCTTTAACTTGGTGTTGTTAGACTCCTTACTGTGTTTACCCCAGTCCAACGCCGGCATCTCCACATCCTGACTATCTTTCCCAGACCCTCTTTCCACCCTATCCCTATAACCGCACACATTTAGAGAGCAAGATTCTCTGGCCTCCCCTCATTTCACATGGCTAATCTACCTAACCTGCACATCTTGGGGCAATTTAGCATGGCCAATCCCCCTAACCTACACACCTTGGGACACTAAGGGGTAATTTACCATGGCCAATCCCCCTAACCTACACATCTTGGGACACTAAGGGGCAATTTAACTTGGCCAACACGGTAGCACAGTGGTTAGCACTGCTGCCTCACAGCGCCAGGGACCCGGGTTCGATTCCCAGCTTGGGTCACTTTCTGTGTGGAGTTTGCACATTCTCCCCGTGTCTACGTGGGTTTCCTCCGGGTGCTCCAGTTTCCTCCCAGTCTGAAACACGGGCTGGTTTGGTGCATTGACTCGAACAAGTGCCGGAGTGTGGCGACCAAGGGAATTTCATTGCTCTGCTAATGTAAGCCGTACTTGTGACTAATAAACTTACTTACTTAACCTTGCGACACGAAGGGGCAATTTAGTATGGCCAATCCACCTAAGCTGCACATCTTCTGAGTGTGGGAGGAAACAGGAGCACCCGGAAGAAAAATATTGAACCCGGGTCCTTGGAGCTGTGAGGCAGCAATGCTAGCCCATATACATAGTCCCCATCTACAGTCTTATCCTTTCAAAACCAGCCTGTGCATTGCAACCGCCTGCCTGTCTGTTACAGCTCAGTGCACCATCCTGTCTGTCTGAAGCCCATATGGTGCTCCAGTTTCCCTTTAATTGGAGTGGCTTTCTCAAAGCAATCTATTGTCTCACCCAGCGCTCTTTCTCACCCAGCGCTCTTTCTCACCCAGCACCACCCCCCCCCCTTCCCGAGTAAGTAATTAATTCGCAATTAATTTGATGTTGTTGCCGCAAGATTTGGGTTATGTAATTTCTGCTTTTCCCAACGAGAGCGACCGTGTCCAGGCTCTGAGCAGAATATTTGTCTCTGACTCAAAATTGGTGGAGGCAAGGGAAGAGCAGCTTCACTGATTGCAATGAGGCACGCTGATTGTAGTTAAGGGTGACAGCATTCCCTGTGGGAATCTGCTGGGGTTCCGGCTCTGCTGCAGGAGTCAAGAAATTCCATTCACTGTTTTTGCAGCTGTTCCCCTGCCCCAAGAGGGGTGTGACTTGTATCAGGAGAAGCAAACGTGATGCCTCCCTGCGGAACAGGCGGAAGCTCATTTGTTTTATTAACATCACACAGATGAAGTAGCCACTTTCGGAAGAGAGAAGGGTTAAATTCCCATTATTGTTTGTGCGTTTCTGGTTATTTTTCTCGAATCCTGTTTCTTTTTTTAAAAAGTGTAAGCAATTTAAATGGACGTATTCACTCATTAACCCTGGCCCCTCCCACCCCTCCACTCAGGTTCCATCCAACCATTAGAGTCATAGGGCGGGACTTTATGTCCCCGTTCACCCCGCAACCATAAAATCCCACCCGAGGTCAACGGACCTTTCCATGGTCTGCCTCGCCCGCTCCGATTCCCGTGGCTGGTGGGATGGTAAACTTCCGGCCATAGGGTCATAGAGATACACAGCACGGAAACAGGCCCTTCGGCCCAACTTCTCCATGCCAATCAGGTTTCCTAAACTGAATTGGTCCCATTTGTCTGCGTTGGGTCCATATCCCTCTAAACCTTTCCCATCCATGTACCTGTCCAAATGTCTTTTAAATGTTGTAATTGTACCCTGGTCCCTCCATGCCGATGCTATAATTAAGAAAGCCCACCAACGCCTCTACTTTCTCAGGAGGCTAAGGAAATTCGGCATGTCCTCCACGACTCTCATCAACTTTTACAGATGCACCATGGAAAGCATCCTTTCTGGTTGTATCACAGCTTGGAAGACACAAATAACATGCCAAAAATTGATGACAGGAAGGCTATGGCAGGTGAGGACCTAAAAACAATCATTAGCACTAAAGAGGTAGTGTTGGGCAAGCTAATGGGGCTAAAGGTAGACACGTCACCTGGTCCTGATGGAATGCATCCCAGGGAACTAAAAGAGATGGCAGGGAAATAGCAAGTGCACTTGTGGTACTTTACAAATTCGCTGGATTCTGGGGTGGTTCCCGCAGATTGGAAAACAGCAAATGTGACGCCACTGTTTAAAAGAAGGAGGTGGACAAAAGGCGGGTAACTATAGACTGGTTAACTTAACTTCTGTAGTGGGGAAAATGCTTGAATCTATCATCAAGGAAGAAATAGCGAGACATTTGGATAGAAATTGTCCTATTGGGAAGGCACAGCATGGGTTCATGAAGGGAAGGTCATGTTTAACTAATTTACCGGAATTCTTTGAGGACATTGCGAGCATGGTGGACAATGGGGAACCGATGGATGTGGTATATCTGGATTTCCAGAAGGCTTTCAACAAGGTGCCGCACGAAAGGCTAATGCATTAGATAAAGGTGCATGGCATTCAGAGTAATGTATTAGCATAGATAGAGGATTGGTTAACTAGCAGAAAGCAAAGAGTGGGGGTAAATGGGTGTTTTTCTGGTTGGTGATCAGTGATTAGTGGTGTGCCTCAGGGATCAGTGTTGGGACCGCAATTGTTTACAATTTACTTGATGATTTGGAGTTGGGGACCGAGTGTAGTGTGTCAAAGTTTGCAGATGACACTAAGATGAGTGGTAGAGCAAAGTGTGCAGAGGACACTGAACATCTGCAAAGGGATAGAGAAAGTCTAAGTGAGTGGGCGAGGATCTGGCAGATGGAGTACCATGTTGGTAAATGTGAGGTCATCCATTTTGGTAGGAATAATAGCAAAATGGACTATTATTTAAATGGTAAAAAATTGCAGCATGCTGCTGTGCAGAGGGACCTACCTGGGTGTCCTTGTGCAGGAATTGCAAAAAGTTGGTTTGCAGGTGCAGCAGGTAATTAAGAAAGCAAATGGAATTCTGTCCTTCATTGCTAGGGGGATGGAGTTTAAAAACAACGAGGTTATGTCGCAGCTGTATAAGGTGCTGGTGAGGCCACACCTGGAGTACTGTGTACAGTTTTGGTCTCCTCACATGAGAAAGAATATACTGGCACTGGAGGGGGTGCAGAGGAGATTCACTAGGTTGATTCCGGAGTTGAGATGGTTGACTTATGAGAAGAGACTGAATAGACTAGGACTATACTCATTGGAATTTAGAAGAATGAGGGGGATCTTGTTGAAACATATAAGATTATGAAGGGAATAGATAAGATAGAAGCAGGAAGGTTGTTTCCACTGGTGGGTGAAAGTAGAACTAGGGGAGCATAGTCTCAAAATAAGGGGAAGCAGATTTAGGACTGAGTTGAGGAGGAACTTCTTCGCCCAAGGGATTGTGAATCTGTGGAATTCCCTGCCCAGTGAAACAGTTGCAGCTATCTCGTTGAATGTTTTTAAGGTAAAGATAGATAGATTTTTGAACAGTAAAGGAATTAAGGGTGATGGTGAACGGGCGGGTAAGTGGAGCTGAGTCCATGAAAATATCAGCCATGATCTGATTGAATGGCGGAGCAGGCTCGGGGGGCCAGATGGCCTACTCCTGCTCCTGGTTCTTATGTTCTTAAATGCGCAGAACATCTACCACATTCATTTGTATCAGGCGTTTTAACCAGCTCTGCTTAAAGGGAGCACTCCAGAGAAGGCCCTGGGATATTCTTGGGAAGAAATCTAGTTGGGACCGGTGGAGGTCCCAACATCCAGCATTTTGTCCCCCCACCCATACCAATCAGGGGGTGAGCTCTGTATGCTGGAGGGAGGGGGGCAGTTGATGGCCTGCTTTCCAGGATCCAGCAACCTGCAGCAGGGCACCTATTTGGTCCCCACACCTTACTAGCTGCATTCAAATGAGGGTAAGGTAGTCCAACCTGCCAGTCTTGTGCCCATCCCATGGAATCATAAAATAATGTAGCACAGAAGGAGGCCAATCAGCCCATTATATCTGGTTCTTTGAAAGAACTGTGTGTGTGCGTGCGCACTCGCATGCGATAGTGTCAGGTATATAGAGAATGTGTGGTATACAGCTATGGAGTGTCATGGTATTGAATGAGCAACCTAGAGTCACCTAGGGTTACGCTGATGTGACTGCATTAGAACAATTCTGCAGGAGTCAAATGGTTAAAGAGTGATACAATAGCAGCTTAAGCACTTCTCTCTGGCCTCTGTTACCAGTTTATTGATCTCCTTGGATTGGTTGCTGGATAAGTTCTACAAGCGCTATTGTTTCCATAATAAATATTTGTGAATTCTAGTACCCGGTAGAAGTGTCATGTTTCAGCTGGGAGCGAACCCTTTGCTCGGCATAAGGCAAACATAAAACATTCCTGCGTCGGGGGCTACTTGTAACATTTTACTGCTCACCTGCGGTGGTCTCAGCCCTGACCTTAGCCGCGAGATGGACACTAGTTTCCCACTTGTTCGGTGAGTTGTGCCTGGTAGCGCAAGTACATCTTGTGACGATTCCAGGCCAGGTCTTGACTCGGGTTAAAATACAGAATCTCCCAAGCTTAGGAAATCCCCAACCCCTGTGTAAATGGTCTGGCAGAAGCTGCAAGCTTCTCAGCTGGACTGATTGCAACATCATAACATCATAACAGCTGTAATTTAGCACTTCTCCACCTCTGCACAAGTGTACACACCGCAATCAGTAAGTACCGGCACCTCCTCCACGATTATCCTCAACACTGGTCTCCCGCAAGGCTGTTTCCAGCCCCTTACTATATTCCTGATACACTTGTGGCTTTGTAGCCAAATTCCCCTCCAACTCCATTTTCACATTTGCTAATGACACCACCTTGGCGGGCCGGATCTCAAACAATAACGAGATGGAGCACAGGAAAGCGACAGAGAATCTGGTGAAATGGTGCAATGACAATAATCTCTCCCTCAATATCAGTAAAATGAAGGAGATTGTCATCGACTTCAGGATGTGTAGTGGAGGCCATGCCCCTGTCTACATCAACGGAAATGAAGTGGAAATGGTCGAGAGCTTCAAGTCTCTAGGTGTCCAGATCACCAACAACCTGTCCTGGCCCCTCCATGCTGAAGCTATAGTTAAGAAAGCCCACCAACACCTCTACTTCCTCAGGAAGCTAAGGAAATTTGGCACGTCAGCTACAACTCTCACCAACTTCTATAGATACACCACAGAAAGCATTCTTTCTGGTTGTATCACAGCTTGGTATGGCTCCTGCTCTGCCCAAGACCACAAGAAACTACAAAGGGTCGTGAACAAAGCCCAGACCATCACTCAAATGAGCCTCCCATCCATTGACTCCGTCTACACTTCTCGCTGCCTCGGAAAAGCAGCCAGCATAATCCAGGACCCTGGACATTCTCTCTTCCACCTTCTTCCGTTGGCAAAAAGATACAAAAGTCTGAGGTCACGTACCAATCGACTCAAGAACAGCTTCTTCCCAGCTGCCATCAGACTTTCGAATGGACCAACCATATATTAAGCTGATCTTTCTCTATACCCTAGCTATGACTGTAACACTGCATTCTGCACCCTCTCATTTCCTTCTCCCCTATGTACTCTATGTACGATATGTTTTGTCAGTATAGTGTGCAAGAAGCAATACGTTTCACTGTATCCCAATACGTGACAATAATAAATCAAAATCGAATCAAATAAAGGTTAGCAATATTAGAGCTTCTTTGACTTCACTGTTGATATTCTGTGACCATAAAATTCAGCACCTGACTCACTGTGGTCCGCTGTCACGTTGAGTTTGCTGCAACAGCCCTATGTCAGAATGTGGATGGATAGTTTTGCCCCATTTAATCACCCCAGAGATCTCAACCCCTCAGCACCCAGTCCATCCACATTCTGGGAAGCTCTCGTATTGCTAACCCTTTACTTGTACACAAGTGTAATGGGTGGCATGGTGGCACAATGGTTGTCATTGCTGCACCAGGGAACTGGGTTCGATGACTGTCTGTGTGGAGTTTGCACGTCCTCCCCGTGTCTGTGTGGGTTTCCTCCGGATGCTCCAGTTTCCACCCCAGACCAATGATGTGAGGGTTAGGTTGATTGGCCATGTTAAATTGCCCCTTGGTGTCCAAAGATGTGCAGGTTAGGTGGATTAGCGAAGGTTGGTTACAGGGATAGGACGGAGGGGAGGGAATGGGTTGGTTGCTGTTTTGGAGAGTCAGTGCAGGCTCAATGGGCCGGATGGCCTCTCTGCATTGTGGGGTTTCTATGGTTCTGTGGTACACTTGTACAGCAATAGGGACATGTTAGATTGCAGCTGATAGTCCAGTCAGTCCAGCTGCCGAAGAAAATCTGCCAATAATTAACTATTTTCTGCTGAAAATTGGGAATGGTTGAAGCTGGCAGCCATTGCTGTGATTGGCCCCAGCACTGCAGGGGTCAGTGGCGGGAAACATGAAGAAGACTATTTTCCAGCCCTGTACTCACAACAACAAGCTCTGCTTGGCTGGATTGAATATTGGGAATGGAAACCTGTGGATCCCACTGGAATTTGAGGACAGCCTCATCCCCTTTCTAGAACAGGACTGGCACCGTCCCTACCTACCGGCACCTTCCACATTGGCAAAGGTTCAGCTGGTATTTCCTTTTAGAGCAAGACCCTCCAAAAGCCATCCCTTGACTGTATTAAATCATAGAAATCATAGAAACCCTACAGTACAGAAAGAGGCCATTCGGCCCATCGAGTCTGCACCGACCACAATCCCACCCAGGCCCTACCCCCATATCCCTACATATTTTACCCACTACTCCCTCTAATCTATGCATCCCAGGACACTAAGGGGCAATTTTAGCATGGCCAATCAACCTAACCCGCACATCTTTGGACTGTGGGAGGAAACCGGAGCACCCGGAGGAAACCCACGCAGACACGAGGAGAATGTGCAAACTCCACACAGACAGTGACCCAAGCCGGGAATCGAACCCAGGTCCCTGGAGCTGTGAAGCAGCAGTGCTAACCACTGTGCTACCGTGCCGCCCCTGAATTTTGCCAATGCTTGTGGAGTATGCTTCTGCTTTAGTTGTGTAAGTATTGCGAGCTGTTCCACCTACAGCACAAGTTAAACCAGGCGTGAGCAGCTGAGGAGGTAATCCTGATTGTGGAAACTTTTACATGGAAATAATCTAAAGATGGATCTTGAAGACTTCAAGTGATGGGACTGTGCCTATTCCCTCTGGCAGCTTGTTCCATTGTGGGATTGTCCTTGGGAAGAAAGATTGTTGAAACATTGTTTTGGAAACAAATGATCTTTGTAGCTTGCGTGGATGACTACCTTGTGTTTTGCTATTACCAGAGGCATCAGGTACCAATCCATTCCATATTTTACAGAACATGGTCAATCTATTTCTTTCCCGTAGTGATTCCCATTCCAAATCTTTGGGATAACATTGGTACAAGCTGGGGCAGCTCTGTTCCCCACTTGTTGGTGTTTCTGATCCTGAGCTCTACTAAGTCACCTTTGATGCAAAAGTCCATGGAGGCAATTTCCTGCTGCCAGTGTGCTCCAGTTGCCAGGTGCTAATGTGAGGAATAAGAACCAAAGGCCCATAAACCCTGTCCCATTGATTCTTGACCTGTATTTCCTGAGGCGTTTGGAGATGGGAGGCATTAGCCCCAAGCAAGTGAATATGTTAGAGTCATAGAGATATACAGCCCGGAAACAGGCCCCTCAGCCCAACTCGTCCATGCTGACCAGGGTTCCTAAACTGGACTAGTTCCCATTTGCCTGCATTTGGCCCATATCCCTCTAAACCATTCCCATCCATGTACCTGTCCAAATGTCTTTAAATGTTGTAATTGCACCCGCCTCTACCACCTCCTCTGGCAGCTCATTCCATATCCGCACCACCATCTGTGCAAAAAAGTTGCCCCTCAGGTCACTTTTAAGTCTTTACCCTCTGACCTTTAACCTATGCCCTTTAGTTATGTAGAGGATGAGGGAGTGATGTCGCCCACATCAGGTACCAGACAAACCACCCAAAGAAGCTGGACATTGGAGGCAGTGGGGCTGTGAGATCAGTAGCCAGTCACTTTGCCTGAACTCAGTAGGTTTTTGAAATGTTTCAGGGTGGAGATCTTCCCCTGGCTGTTGTTTCTCGCCCCACACTCAAAAAACACGGCTCCGATCCTGTCCATGCTCACACACAAAGATGGCTACTTGTGTCCAATACCTGAGTGCTATCAGCTAGAGGGAACCAAATGGGCCCAGCTCAAACCTTCCAGGGTGGAAGGGAGAAACTTGGAAAGAAATGAAAAGCTTCTCATGGTACTGCCCGTTAAAGGATAATCGGTAAGGTTGTTGCACCAGGATAATTTTCCAAATGTCTACTGTGGGACCTCATTCACAAGGGTGGAGGATAATTTGATGGTAGGGGGAGGAGGTGGGGAGGAGGGGTCTGCCCCCTCCCACCTTCAGCTGCAGAGCCCCCCACATCCTCTCCTTTCAGGAAGGCCATCAGATTGTGCCAGTCAGGCACTTAACCAGCCGAGGGCCCTACGGTGGAAATCAAGAACCCTTGGGTAGAAATCCTGCCATGCCCCTGGGCTCTCAGCCAATCGGAGACAGGGCCTGGCTCTCAGCTGATCCCTTCCTCTTCCTAATGCTGCATCCCTAATTCAGAGACTGTGAACCTTTGGACAAGGGACTCCTGCCCTCCGCCATTAATTGCCCACTTAAGGACCTCAGTTGGCACCAATGCAGGATGGCCATCCATGAGCATCCCTGCCCTGGATTTAACCGTGGCAGGGATGGGAAAGCAGTGGGTTCCCCAACCTCCACCCTCCAATCTGATTTAATGCGGCCCTATCACCAACTCACCTCGTGGGAGGACATTAAGTTCCACCCGGGGAAAGGCAAATCTCGCTCGTGGCCACCAGGACATGTTATTCACAATGGAAGCCCCTGTAGTGGGGTACAGTGAAAAGGATTGTTTCTTGCACGCTATACAGACAAAGCATACCATTCATAGAGTACATGGGGGAAAAGGAAAGGAGAGAGTGCAGAATGTAGGGTTACAGTCATGGCTAGGGTGTAGAGAAAGATCAGCTTCATATGAGATACGTCCATTCAAGAGTCTGATGGCAGCAGGAGAGAAGCTGTTCTTGAGTGGGTTGGTATGTGACCTCAGGCTTTTGTATCTGTTGTAGAAGGTTGCCAATTCTGGTTGGCAGTATTTCTGGAGGTTGCATCATGGGATCTCTCTCCATCAATAGTCCCTCCCTTGCTCACCTGCAATTGGTCAGTTGACATGTCAATCCTGGTGCCACACCTCCTCCCCGTGCTAATCAGAAAGCGAGCAGCATCTGTCACTCCCGATTTGGATGGTTCTCGATTGTCAATCACAGCCTTGTTTCCCAGGTCTGATATTTCTATAACTAATTAAACGGAAGCACAGCCGCGTTGCCAGAAATCTGTGACTATTAATTAATGTCACAGGAGGTGTAAAGCGAGTGATTTAAGATGGGGATTGCTGTGCAGCCATAACCAAGCAATAATCCACACTATTACCATTGTGCAATGTGAACATATAACTATATTGAGTTCCCACTGTGTGACTGGAGAAGATACAATTATATCGAATCAGTAACGGCTGCTGGGTGTAGTGTCGGCTAATTTTAGAGTGTTTGAAGGGTGAAGTGGTGCTTGTGATGATGAAGTGTGTTTTGCAGGAAGGCTGTGTGGCAGGGTACACGATGCAGATTCACATCTTTCTGGCACTGTGTGTGGCTCTGCGATGGTGCAGAGGGACTGCAGGGAGGTGACTTGCTCCATCTTGTACCTTGTGCTTGGGAAGAGGCAGAATCCCAAGGGTGGTGATTGCGTGCCATGCTGTAGACTCGGGGGCTCTGTTCATTAAAAGTAGCGATGCTGCATCCTGTTACGTAGGATGCTGATGACTTTTAAAAAATTCTTTCATGGGATATGGGCATCGTTGGCAAGGCCCATCCCTACTTGCCCTTGGACCAAGTTTAGTTTTAAGTTTATTTATTAGTGTCACAAGTAGGCTTACATTAACACTGCAGTGACATTACTGTGAAAATCTCCTAGTCGCCACACTCCGGTGCCTGTTCGGGTACACTGAAGGAGAATTTATCCTGGCCAATGCACCTAACCAGTACATCTTTCAGACTGTGGGAAGAAACCGGAGCACCCGGAGGAAACCCATGCAGACACGGGGAGAATGTGCAGATTCCACACAGACAGTGACTCAAGCTGGGAATTGAACCCGGATCCCTGGCCCTGTGAGGCAGCAGTGCTAACCACTGTGCCACCCACTAAGATGCATGAAGATGATGGTGCAGTCCATGAGGCAAGGGTGCTCCCACGGCACGGTTGGGTTGAGAGTTCTGGGATTTTGACCTGGCACGAGACAGTCAACAATATGAGTATGAGCAGGCCTCAGGCAGGCCATGGGGTCAATCAAGCCTGCTCCACCATGCCTGATCACCAGCCTCAACTGCACTTTCCCGCCCTCTCCCCATTCCTCTAGATTCCCTGAGAGATTAAAAGACAAGGGCTGCAGCAGTTTAGGAATACGCCTATCACCATTACCTCAGGGTAATTAGAGATGGGTAAAGAATGCCAGGTGTGCCAGAAATGCCTACATTCAGAGAATGGAAAGAAAACACAGGAGTGCTGTGCTGTATCTGTGAGCTAGAATCCTGACCAGTGGTTAGAGTCAAGCGCCTGGAGGTTTATTCATCAGCATTTCCATTCATCAGATACATGGTGCACCTGAGACTGAGGCAGCTCTGATTTGATGTGATTTGATTTGATTTATTATTGTCACATGTATTAGCATACAGTGAAAAGTATTGCTTCTTGTGTGCTATACAGACAAAGCATACTGCTCATAGAGAAGGAAATGAGAGGGTGCAGAATGCAGTGTTACAGTCATAGCTAGGGTGTAGAGAAAGATCAGCTTAATATAAGGTAGGTCCATTCAAAAGTCTGACGGCAGCAGGGAAGAAGCTGTTCTTGAGTCGGTTGGTATGTGATCTCAGACTTTTGTACCTTTTTCCCAACGGAAGAAGGCGGAAGAGAGAATGTCTGGGGTGTGTGGGGTCCTTAATTATGCTGGCTGCTTTGCCGAGGCAGCGGGAAGTGTAGACAGAGTCAATGGATGGAAGGCTGGTTTGTGTGATGGGAGAGAGTTTGAATCTGGGTGTGAGGGGAGTTGAGTCTGGAGCAGTGAGAGGCCGGTGTTATCCTTGGGGAGCTCAGAGAGGCTTTGCCTCCTCCCCCAGTGTCACAAAAACAAATTCTGACTAAAATTTGTGGGCCCTGCACCCAGAGCACTTTTGCACCTGAATTTCAAACAAGGTAGGGCAATGATTTGCCAATACAGGCAGCCTTGGCCTTAGGAGTGATCGGGCAGGCTGTCGGGCCATTGACACGCCTGCCTGAATATGAGGCCCCCTCTCCCTTCTGCCATTTTCACAGGCAGGTGAGGGGGTGGGGATGTAGCCAGGGTTCAGGCGGGTAGTTGCGGGTTCAGGGGGGTATTCAGAGGGGGTGGTGGGGAGGGTAGTTGGAATGGTGGGAGGGTAATCAGTGGAGGGGGGGGGTTACCCAGGAGTGAGGTTTTAATTTGGGTAACTATTCTAAGAAAGTCAGAATCATCTGACTTTCTTAGAATAGCGGGGGGGGGGGGCATCTTCTGGGGTATCTCTATGTACAACACCGCACCGGAGGGCCAGAATATACCATGGGTTCTTAATGACCCAGGAATGGCCACCACTAGAATGTGAACGAGTTGAATTTCTTACAAACGCACAGTAGTATTTTCTGGTAGTATACTCAGAATCAGAGAGGAATCATAGAAGACAGTGCAGAAGGAGGCCATTCGACTTATCGAGCCTGCGCTGACAACAATCCCACCCAGGCCCTATCCCCGTAGACCCACATATTTACTCTGCTAATCCCCCTGACACTAAGGGACAATTTAGCATGGCCAATCCACCTAACCTGCACATCTTTCGAGTGTGGGAGGAAACCGGAGCATCCGTAGGAAACCCACGCAGACACGGGAAGAACGTGCAAACTCCACACAGACCCGAGGCCAGAATTGAACCTGGGTCCCTGGCGCTGTGAGGCAGCAGTGCTAACCACTGTGCCACCATGTCGCCCTTGGGTTATTAGTTATTTTGTTAAATGGGAAAAGCCATCTTTTGAACAAAACATCCGTTAGAAATGTTTGTGCCGTGACAGTGCGTGATCAATTCTCAATTAATCCTCTCTTGTGCAGGGGAACAGGTTGACATTTTCCTTCATTGTTTCACCTGCGCCCCCGTGCGTGGGATCCATATCCAGTGACAGGTTCGTGACGCATTGTTTACAGCCCTACTATCCAAAATCCTGGATAAGATCCCACATGGATCTATTTAGACTGATAAGCTGCAGTGAAGCCTGCGTTGCAGCAGAAGTAGGTCGTTGGTAATAACAGCAGTGCGATGGGAGTCTCTCACAGCCCCTAGCTGCACTCCAGTGGGAACAGTAAGGACAGCGTCCCATAGAATGTTCCCCTCAAACCTCCCCTTCGCCATAGCCAGAAAGGGTTACTATGCACAGTTTTGTAATCCTTCCTGTCTGTTGGAGGAGCATTCTGAGTGATACACTTTTTGAAAATGTAGGTGGTGTAATAAGTCTTCGAAGGCCTCACTTCACCAAAATCCCTTCATTTACAAACTCTAACAGCAGTACACAGAGTGCTAGCAGCGTATCTCCGGGGGTGTCAGAGGAACTGACACACCAAGTTAAGTACAAGGTAAAGACTCCCTGATTGGCCCATCAATTGGATCCTTAATCAGGGAGCTCATACTCCCAATAGGCCGACCTCAATGGCCCAATTGAAGCCATTACAGGAAGCAACTCATCTGTTGAGCTCTATCCATTCAACATTTTGCGCAAAGTTGCCTTTTGCCATGTGACTGGGCAATTTACCAGCGATGCTCAAAAGTTTGGCTTTGTTGAATGGGCGTGTCTCTGTGTTTGGGCGTGAGGATGATGTACATGTGTCAGGACTGGGTGTCCCAAATGTTCGGGAGGAAAAAATAACCGGAGCAACACTCGGTGGCACCTGCAGAGACAGGAAGTTTCAGTGTTCGCACTGCGCTACCATTGAATAGAATTGCATTCCCTTGTAAACAGTGCTTTGAGTGAATGGGATGAGAGACTATGCCTGTGCTGACTGATCTCTCCTTTGTTTCAGGATGGAAAGGTTATTGTGTGGGATGCTTTCACCACCAACAAGGTAAGTTTCAAATCACATTAATATATTGACTCCATAATCTTACAGTTGTATGATATTACCACGTAGGATATCAAACAAGTCAGCAGACTTTAATAATGTCCTGATTTTAACTCAATGATCACAGGGTTTGTCACTGCTGGTTCAGTATCAGGAGAAACGGGGTGGATGCACAGTACATATACACTGGCACAAACACCCCATGCACACATTACGCACACACACACGCACTGTGTGCACACACACACATACACACATTTCACACCCACACACACACATCACGCTCACACGTGCCTTACACACATGCCTCATACATACACACTGCCAGACGCACACACCGCCACACACAAAAAACATGCCTCACACACATACATGAACATATACACACACATGCCTCACACACACATGCCTTATACACAAACAAATGCATCACATATATGCACTCACATACACGCCTCACACACACATGCCTCACACATAAATGCATCACATGCATGCACTCACACGCACACCTCACACACACATGCCTTACACATATGCCTCACACATGCCTTACACACACACGCCTCACACACACGCCTCACACACACGCCTCACACACACACGCCTCGCACACACGCCTCGCACACACGCCTCACACACACGCCTCGCACACACATGCCTCGCACACACATGCCTCGCACGCACATGCCTCGCACGCACATGCCTCGCACGCACATGCCTCGCACGCACATGCCTCGCACGCACATGCCTCGCGCACACATGCCTCGCGCACACATGCCTCGCGCACACATGCCTCGCGCACACATGCCTCGCACACACATGCCTCGCACACACATGCCTCGCACACACATGCCTCGCACACACATGCCTCGCACACACATGCCTCGCACACACATGCCTCACACGCACAAGCCTCACACGCACATGCCTCACACACACAAGCCTCACACATACAAGCCTCACACACAAATGCCTCACACACATGTACTCACACATGCCTCAAGCACACACACACACGCCTCACACACGCAAATTTATCACACACAAGCCTGCCTCTCACACACACACACACACACAATGCCCTAACACATGCGCTTGCACACATCATGGATGCCTGCTCCCTCACAGACAGAAGCACACTGCCCTCACTCGCACACCTCACACCCACACAGTAATGTGTTATTTTGGGTGCATTTTGAAAGATGTACAGCTGGACTCCAGAGCAGTTCTTTAGGCCGAGATGCAGTTGTGTGTTTGGGCTCAGCACTTGCCTTCACAGCCCTGCTGCTTCACAAAGTTACTGTGTTCACACTGGAGGGCAGGCTCAGGAGACTGGAGAATAAATCACTCTGCCATTGCATCGACTGCAGGTTATCCTTTAGTAATCCTCTCCCTGCAATGCTCCAGCGCTTGGCATCAGTGGAAGTTTGAGGTGAATCGGAAATCCTGAACACACAGCACATAACACGATTCTTTCTTTAACCTGTGGAATTCAAGATTTGAGGTTTATTTTGACTGATCCTAATTTGTGTTGCTTGGTTGACTGATTAGTATCTGTGCATTTGTAGGAACACGCAGTGACCATGCCCTGCACCTGGGTGATGGCGTGTGCTTATGCCCCATCAGGCTGTGCTATCGCATGTGGGTGAGTACAGTTACATTAATTGTTACCCGTCATACCTTATTTACATTTTATTCTTTCAATAGGCAGCTCGCACACACCTCAGTTGTCTGACAGCACTTCCAGTTAAAGATCTTCCAGGAAGGCGACTAATACGCCTTCCATCCTCCCTTCTTTTTAAAAAACTTTTTTTACTCCATCCTTGAAGTTAGAAAGCTAGCGATCAGAATGGACCGGGCAGACTCGAAACCATTCCTTGCTTGCTCAAAAACCAAATTCAAATTCTAAATGAATCCAATTCATGATCCCCACAAGAGAGACAAACCAGATCCAAGCTGACACGAAAAGGCATTGCACCCCATATTGGGCTTGATCTGACTCTTGATCTTAGCCAAAAAGCCCTTCCTTTTTGCTCAGTCAATTCCATTGATAAGATCAATGAGCGAAAGAGGATATTTGTCCCTCTTGGTGTCTACGTTCAGCCCATTGTGCTGCAACTATCTGTCCTTCACTGAATTGATTGATTGATTTGATTTGATTTATTATTGTCACATGTATTAGTATACAGCAGAGGAGAGGTCAGAGAAACTTGGTTTGTTCTCACTGGAGCGACGGAGGTTGAGGGGAGACCTGATAGAAGTCTACAAGATTATGAGGGGCCCATGGACAGAGTGGATAGTCAGAAGCTTTTTCCCAGGGTGGAAGAGTCAATTACTCGGGGGCATAGGTTTAAGGTGCGAGGGGCAAGGTTTAAAGGAGATGTACGAGGCAGATTTTTTACACAGAGGGTGATGGGTGCCTGGAACTCGCTGCCGGGGGAGGTAGTGGAAGCAGATATGATAGTGACTTTTAAGGGGCGTCTTGACAAATACATGAATAGGATGGGAATAGAGGGATATGGTCCCCGGAAGGGTTGGGGATTTTAGTTAAGTCGGGCAGCATGGTCGGTGCAGGCTTGGAGGGCTGAAGGGCCTGTTCCTGTGCTGTAATTTTCTTTGTTCTTTGTACAGTGAAAAGTATTGTTTCTTGCGTGCTATACACACAAAGCATACCGTTCATAGAGTACATAGGGGAGAAGGCAGGGAGAGGATGCAGAATATAGTGTTACAGTCATAGCTAGGGTGCAGAGAAAGATCAGCTTAATGTATGATTTATTATTGTCACATGTATTAGTACACAGTGAAAAGTATTGTTTCTTGCGTGCTATACAGACAAAGCATACCATTCATAGAGAAGGAAAGAAAAGAGTGCAGAATGTAGTGTTACAGTCATAGCTAGGGTGTAGAGAAAGAACAGCTTAACATAAGGTAGGTCCATTCAAAAGTCTGATGGCAGCAGGGAAGAAGCTGTTCTTGAGTTGGTACGTGAACTCAGACTTCTTTCCTGACGGAAGAAGGTGGAAGAGAGAATGTCCGGGGTGCATGGGGTCCTTGATTAAGCTGGCTGCTTTCCTGAGGCAGCGGGAAGTGTGGACATTTCCGCACCTGGGTTTTCCCTGCCGTCAGTTCCCATTGCAGCATCTCATCCAGATCTTACAAGAAAGCTACTTTGGTAAAGGCCAATAAAAGGAGAACATTTGGATGCGGGATGCACACAAGTGAAATGCAAAAAATACATATTTGCTGGTGGATCGTGCATGACTTGGACCCACGCCAGGTGCAGTGTAAACCCACTTCTTTAAAGTGCCGTGGAGAAACAGAAATTCCTGCAAGTTTGCATGGACTATGTCCTCCCCTAGATCTTAACACCACAGTTGTCGAAAGCTTGTTGTCTAGAGGGGGACCCACGGGCAGGCTGTGCATCCTGAGAAGACAGCACAGGAGCACAGGCTGGAGCTAAAGGAAGGTTAAAGTAATGGGGGTGCAACCTGCCTTGGGGATGGGGGTGGGGGGGTTTGATGGTGGCTTGATTGGGAGGGATGTAGGGCAAATGAGAGGTAGCGAATCAGCAGCCAGATTTACACTCTGCCCAAGTTTCCTCTGATGTGGAGATGCCGGCGTTGGACTGGGATGGGCACAGTAAGTTTCCTAATTGCCAATCTGTGAAGTTAAGTTTTGTGCTGGCCCCCCCTCCCTCCCCATTCACCTGAAATTAGCCCCAGCTCTCTAATCTGTGTTTCTGTCCAGCGGGAGTGCAACTTCACTCAGTCTGTCAGACATTTACAGTGTGTTGATAAAGATATGGAAAGTGGTGAGAGAGCGAGAAATCAAATGAAATAATGAACATCGGTGGTCACTATATAACCAGGGGTGGGTATTGCACGCGGCCTCCAGAGCAAGGCCTGAATATATTCATGGTGTTCAGATCGCAGCTGTAGCCATCATGGTCTGTGTATTTGCTGATTTCCCCTGCGTGCCTTACTTTATTATGTACTTCTTGCATTCATTTAAATACTTTTTGCATGCATCCTGAAACTTCAATGTGGGTGTGTAAGAGCACTGGCAAACAACATGCAGTCAACCAGAAAATCATTGGGATAGGTTTAAGGAGAGAAATATGTCTGAACCCTCCTCTCTCGGCTTTCCAATTCCCGATCCCCATTCGCCTGATTGGAAAAATCTATCCTTTTCTTTTGACTTGCCTTCTCTCTGCCTTAAAAGCAAAATACCGCAGATGCTAAAATCTGAAACAGAAAATGCTGGAAAGTCTCAGCAGGTCTGACAGCATCTGTGGGGAGAGAATAGAGCCAACGTTTCGAGTCTGGATGACCCTTCGTCAAAGCTGCAGAAGGGTCTGATGAAGCTTTGACAAAGGGTCATCCATACTCGAAACTTTAACTCTGTTTTGTCTCCACAGATGTTGTCAGACCCGCTGAGATTTTCCAGCATTTTCTGTTTGTCTCTCTGCCTTAATCATGTCTTCATGGCTACCCACCATGAAAAGCCAGGAGTCAGAGAGTTTTACAGCACAGAAAGAGGCCCTTCGGCCCATTATGTCTACACTGCCCATCAAGCACCTATCCATTCTATTCCCATTTTCCAGCACTTGGGCTGTAGCTTTTTATGCCACTTCAAGTGCTCATCTAAGTGTTTCTTAAATGTTGTGAGGGTTCCTGCCTTTACCACCCTTTCAGGCGGAGAGTTCCAGATTCCCACCACCCTCTGGGTGAAAATGTTTTCCTCAAATCCCCTCTAAATCTCCTGCCCCTTTATCTTAAATCTATGCCCCTGGTTATTGACTCTTTTACTAAGGGTAAAAGTTTCTTCCTATCAATCCTATCTGTGTCCCACATAATCTTGTACACCTCTATCAGGTTGCCTCTCAGTCTTTTCAGCTCTAAGGAAAACAACGCCAGCCTAACCAGCCTCTCTTCATAGCTGAAACACTCCAGCCCAGGCAACATCCAGTGAATCTCCTCTGCACCCTCTCTAGTGCAATTACATCCTTCCTATAGTGTGTCGACCGGAACTGTACACAGCACTCTAGCTGTGGCCTAATGAGTGTTTTATACAGTTCCCGTCATAACCTCACTGCTCTTCGAATCTACGCTTCGGCTAATAAGGCTGGGCAGCTTTGACCCTGGCTCCCACCACTGGGACATGTCTCAGTCAGTCTGGTGATGGGACTCTGATTTTCCATACTTTGGGTGGAATTCCACCCCTGGAAAGAGTTTGGAGGTGGGAGGACATTTAATCAGGGGGGAGGGCAGTAGTTGGAGCCTGGTGCTACTACACCTGCCTTCCTGTCTCTGCCCGGCCTTCCTGCTCCACCACCAATTGAAGCCTTTAAGTCGGTAATTAATGCCTACTTGAGGGCCACATCTCTCTGCTGCTGGTATTCCACTAGGGGTGAGTGGGGCAGTCACCAGAATCATAGAATCTCTACAATGCAGAAGGAGGCCACTCGGCCCATCGAGTCTGCACCGACCACAACCACACTCAGGTCCTATTCCAATAACCCCACGCATTTACCCTGCTAATCCCCCTGACACTAAGGGACAATTTAGCATGGCCAATCAACCTAACCCACAAATCTTTGGAGTGTGGGAGAAAACCGAAGCACCCGGAGGAAACCCACGCAGACACGGGGAGAACGTGCAAACTCCACACAGACAGTGACCCGATGCCGGAATTGAACCCGGGTCCCTGGCGCTGTGCCACCTTGCCGCCTATCATGTGTGAAAACCCAGAAAGCAAACACTGTTGGGGACGCTTACTGCTCCTAGGGGTGGGGAGGGGTAAATGGAATTAGCATGCCAAGGGTCTAATGGGCTGAATGGTCTCAGTCAGTGCCGTTATTGCTAAGATCCCAGAGAACATTAAAAAGTCTTTGCAATATCGTAATCGGTAACCCCGGGCAATTCTTTAACTTTTTCCTAGTGGCCTGGACAACAAGTGCTCCGTGTACCCTCTGACCTTTGATAAAAACGAGAGCATGGCGGCCAAGAAGAAGTCTGTTGCGATGCACACAAACTACTTATCTGCTTGCAGCTTTACCAATTCGGATATGCAGGTAAGGCTCACGTATCCGGCATCCTCCTACTTCAACAATGATCCTGGTGCATGCGGAATACCATCCAATGTGGTTTACTGGCCTCCCACCTCCAACCACGAGGGGAAAGATATCAGGACGTTAAAGCCAAGGTCAAGAAAAGATTGACATTAATGTTGTGGTTTTGCCATTATAAAACATACCCCTGCACCAGATGGACTGGAGCAGCAGAAAATGCAGCTTACCAACGCCTTCTCAGGGGCAATTAGGGACAGGCAACACACCCTGGACTTGCCAGCAATGCCCCACTTCAATAAAAAAAATAACAATGGAATAAACCCTCTTTTCAGTCAGGTTCATACTTCTGCCACTCTGTAGCCCTAAATGCCCCCTTTTGCAGTTCACATTTTATCTGGTGACACTCCTGTGAAACACTTTAGAATGTTTTAACACTGTGTGTGTATATGCCTGTGTGTTTGTGTGTTTATGTTTGTTTATTTCAAACTGTGAGCACACTGATTGAAGAAGCCCTTCATTGTTCTCTGTGGTTTTAGAAGTATTTTTTACTCATTTTAAGTTAGGCTTTGTATCGGAGTAATATTCAAGGTTTATCTTTTTTGCACCATCTAATTGAATATCTTGTGAAACTCACTGCAGCCCCTACTTCATCTTCTGAGCCCACTCCCTTTTCAGTACACCTGGGGTTAGTCTTGCTCTGTCCTGCAGCCCCTGCACTGACCAGAATTAAACACAGTACACAGAAATGGATTTGTGCAAAGCATTGTACAGTCCCAACATATCCCTGATATTTCAAAGTTACTTCATCTGAAATACTGAACAATTCAAACTTGTATTGCTAAAGCCTCGATCGCAATTTTCGCGCCAATTAATTCATTTGAAACCTTAGCGTAAAAAAATGACTTTGAACTATCCGGAGCGGATGATACTCCACTCTTCTGACTATACACCCCAGTGGTCTTTGTTTTTGTAATAGCTTCTCACCATTGTGTGAACGGTGGGAAGCTTTTCCCCAGGTCGGTGGTGACGTTCACGAGGGGTCATAGGTTCAAGGTGAAGGGGGGGAGGTTTAACACAGATATCAGACGGACATATTTTACACAGAGGGTGGTGGGGGCCTGGAATGCGCTGCCAGGCAAGGTGGTGGAGGCGGACACACTGGGAACATTTAAGACTTATCTAGACAGCCATATGAACGGAGTGGGAATGGAGGGATACAAAAGAATGGTCTAGTTTGGACCAAGGAGCGGCTCGGGCTTGGAGGGCCGAAGGGCCTGTTCCTGTGCTGTATTGTTCTTTGTTCTTTGTATTGTACAAACCTGGGAAGTGAAGGGTCACCCACTGTTCTCAAACTTCATTTCAAATTCCCTTTTGTCAGTTTGTGTCCATTTATTGACCCAGAATTTGCGGGAATGGGGCACCTTGCACCATGCCCGATTAGTTAAAATTTGACCCACACTGTTCAGCTCAAAGAGTTGGCCCTACAAGTTGCTGGAAGTGCAAACTGCTAACAACACATTGGTGAACAAAGTCTATCTCCTTAACCAATGAGATATTAGGATTGAGATAGAAACCGAGGAATATAGAAGCAAGTAGCGTGAATGAGGTACAGAAAGGAAAACAAAGAGTGGGAAAGCAAGAGTGAATGAAGATAGAGAGATAAAAGAGGTAGAGAGGAAAAGTAAGAAACAAATGAAGAATTTAAGCAATCGTAGAAATCAATTTACAACCAGCAATGCCCCCGAGTCAGGAGGGCCTGGGTCCAAATCCCACTGCAGGACTTGTTGACTGCAGGAGGCATGTTAACTCAGCTCAAAGCAGGCTATTTTATTAATTAGCCTGCAGACATTCCATGCCCATTCTCCAAGGGAGAAAAGTGTGAAGACATACACACGCATGCACGCACACAAGCACACACCCACACACATACACACATTGACAGTTTCACTGGAAACAATAAACATCATCCAAAGTGGCAGGAGGAATAGAAAAACAATATCCAATTTCTGAACTCTGGGGGAGAGAGGGATCTGGTCGTCCTGCTACGTGAATACGGCAAGTAATTAGGAAGGAAAATGGAATGCTACCATTCATTGAAAGGTGAATTTAATATAAAAGTCAGGAAGTTTTACTGCTGCTGTACAGGATCTTGGTGAGACAACATGTGGAACACTGTGCATGGTTTAGGTCTCCTTATTTGATTTTTAAAAAGGACACAATTGTGTGAGAAGCAGCAAGGAGAAGATCCCTTTCACTCATTCCTGGGGTGAAAGGCTTATCTTATGAGGAAAGGTTGAGCAGGTTGGGCCTATACCCATTCAAATTTAGAAGATTGAGGAGTGATCCTATTGAAGTATATAAGTTCCTGACGAGATTTGATAGTGTACATATTGGTATGATTTGATTGATTTATTATTGTCACATGTATTGGGATACAGTGAAAAGTATTGTTTCTTGCGCGCTATACAGACAAAACATACCGTACATAGAGTACATAAGGGAGAAAGAAAGGAGAGGGTGCAGAATGTAATGTTACAACCATAGCTAGGGTGTAGAGAAAGATCAGCTTAATATATGCTAGGTCCATTCAAAAGTCTGATGGCAGCAGGGAAGAAGCTGTTCTTGAGTCGGTTGGTGTGTGATCTCAGACTTTTCTATCATTTTCCTGACGGAAGAAGATGGGAGAGAGAATATCCGGGGTGTGTGGGGTCCTTGATTATGCTGGCTGTTTTTCCGAGGCAAAGGGAAATGTAGCAAAGACAATGGATGGGAGGCTGGTTTGCGGATGGACTGGGCAACATTCACAACCCTTTGTAGTTTTTTGCGGTTTTGGTCAGAGCAGGAAGCACACCAAGCTGTGATACATCCGGAAAGGATGCTTTCTATGGTGCATCTGTGAAAATTGACGAGAGTCGTAGCAGACATGCCAAATTTCCTTAGTCCCCTTGTTTTCACTCATGGCAGAAACTAATGCTGGGGGGCACAGTTTAAGAATAAGAGATCTCCCTTTTAAGAAGGAGATGAGGCATTTTATTTCTCCCAGAGGGATGTTACTCTGTGGAATTCTCTTACTCCAGAGAGCAGTGGAGGCTGGGCAATTGAATTTATTCATGGCTGAGCTGGATACATTTTTGATGGACAAAGGGGATCAAGGGTTATGTGGGAACAGACAGGAAAATGGATTTGAGACCACAACAAGATCAATCATGATCTTATCAAATGTTGGAGCAGACTCGAATTAGGAGCAGAAATAGGCCATCTGTCATATGAGGAGGGACTAAGTTGGTTAGGATTATATTCACTGGAGTTTAGAAGAGTGAGAGGGGATCTCGTAGAAACTTATAAAATTCTAACAGGGTTAGACAGGGTAGATTCAGAAACGTGTTCCCAATGGTGGGGGAGTGCAGAACTAGGGGTCATAGTTTGAGTAAAAGGGGTCAACCTTTTAGAACTGAGATGAGGAGAAATTTCTTCACCCAGAGAGTGGTGAACGTGTGGAATTCATTACCACAGAAAGTAGTTGAGGCCAAAACATTGTCTGATTTCAAGAAGAAATTAGATATAGCTCTTGGAGCTAAAGGGATCAAGGGATCTGGAGGGAAGGGGGGATCAGGATATTGAATTTGATGGTTAGCTATGATCAAAATGAATGGCGGAGCAGGCTTGAAGGGCGATATGGCCTACTCCTGCTTCGAGCTTCTATGTTTCTATTCAGTCCCCTGAGCCTGCTCTGCTTTGTGCTAAGAACATGACTGATGTGATTGTCGACTCAACTCGACTTTACTGCCTCGATACTCCTTAATTCCTCGTCAAGAATCTTATCTAACACATCCTAAGTTACCCAGTGACCCAGCCTCCACTGCTCCCTGGAAAAAAAAGCATTCCCTCTGAGCGAAAAAAAATTCTCCTCATCTCCATCCTAAATGGGAGACCCAACTGCTTCCCCCTTGTTCCAGTCTCTCCCACGAGGGAAAACAGAAAATGCTGGAAATGCTCAGCAGGTCTGACAGTGTCTATGGGAAGAGAAACAGAGTCAATATTTCAGGACTGTGGCCTTTGATCAGAAGTCAAAATCGGAGGCAAATGAATGTCGTGTGAATATGGGGCTTGAATACCTGTACCGATGATAGTTGTACAGTGGATTATTAGAATTAGAATTTGGAATATTTTGATTTGATTTATTACTTATTATTGTCACATGTATTGGTACACAGTGAAAAGTGTTGTTTCTTGTGTGTTATACAGACAAAGCACACCATTCATAGAGTACATAGGGGAGAAGGAAATCAGAGGGTACAGAATGTAGTGTTACAGTCATAGCTAGTGTGTAGAGAAAGATCAGCTTCACGTAAGGTAGATCCATTCAAAAGTCTGATAACAGCAGGGAAGAAGCTGTTCTTGAGTCGGTTGGTACGTGATCTCAGACTTTTGTATCTTTTTCCTGATGGAAGACGGTGGAAGAGCGTATGTCCAGGATGCGTGGGGTCCTTGATTATGCTGGCTGCTTTTCTGAGGCAGAAGGAAGTATAGATGGACTCAATGGATGGGAGGCTGATTTGCGTGATGGACTGGGCTACGTTCACAACCCTTTGTAGTTTCTTGAGATCTTGGGCAGAGCAGGAGCCATACCAAGCTGTGGAACAACCAAAAAGGATGCTTTCTATGGTGCATCTGTAAAAGTTTGTGAGAGTCGTAGCAGACATGTTGAATTTCCTTAGTCTCCTGAGAAAGTAGAGGCGTTGGTGGATCTTCTTAACTATATGTAACCACGATTGGGTATTGAATTGTTTGCAAAATTTAATGGCCAATCATGTAAATATTTAAAGAGGAAAATTTTAAAAAGTACAGGAAAGAGCAGAAAAATTTAATTTGAATGGACAACTTCCATTGGGAGCTAGCAGCAGCACTGACATAATGGGCCAAATGGACTTGCTTTTTTTTACTGTGAATTGTATATCAGGCCAGTCACAATTAAGAGCAAGAATTTCCCCTCATCAATTATACGGCCTGGAACAGTTCAATACATTCTGTTTATTTACTAAGGCCTGAATATTGATGATTAAGAAAACAAAGTGTTCAAGGTGAGACATGACCGCTATTAGAAGAATAGTCAGTGGGGAACTCTACAGTGAACCATCCCACTCGTTAAAAAAAAACCTTTTAATAATTCTGGGGACTTAATCACTCATGAATCATCATCCTACCTCCCTGTATGTTTTAGTTTCCCACTGAGTATGCTACATATCTCTCCTCCGAATACATTAACTGAATGCACTATAAAATATTTATATTTGTGCACCCATTACTGTGGGACACGATCATTGCTCCCGCAAGCTCACTCACTCAGTTTAACGTTTCCTTTTGATACGGTCCGACTTTCCTTAGGAACCATTTCTGGCCTTGTCTTGTGGTTCCGGTTATATATTAGTGACTCTAAAACCAGTTGCCGTGACAGCGGTTAAAAGTGCAGGATGTACCTCGAGGCCTCTGCTGTGATCAACTGTGGCACAAACAGTCGGGAGTTTGATTTAATCAATCCTACGGATTTAGAAAAACAATCTTGCTGAGCTGTTACATAAATGACTTGTTGAAAAATGGCCCGAAGTAAAAGGCTTTCATCTAAAGATGTATCTACACTAAAGAAACTAAATAAAATAAAGACATGTCAAAGCTGAAGACAGGTCAAAAAATATGCATACTTATTGCAGAGCCAGAACCCCATGTGTCCTGCAGATGGATTTTGATCGATGATAAACCATAGAGAAGAGTGAAAATAAAAGTTAGTGATTTACGACAGTAGACTTGTCTATATTGAGTTCATGGTTTAGTTTACAAAGCTAACGTTGCACAGTTACAGTGAAAGAAAGCATGCTGCAAGGGAATGTGGTGGGGTTACTCCATTTTTAAAACAGAACTTGTAACTCATGAAAACCTCTTTGCTATAGGGACGATTTTGCGCCCTCATTCGCCACCAGCAACAACAGCGACGCAGGTGGAAAATCTCACGAAAATCGGGAAACGTGATTCTCACTGGCAAGATTGTGTTTCCTGATTTTCCCCGTCCCTCGCTGCTGTCATATCTGGGCAGGAGCCTCCTTTAAATCAATTTTTACCACATTTACATCTGTTTAAAGGTCCTCCCCTCCACATTGTTTTATTCATTCGTGAGATATGGGCGTCACTGGCTGGGCCAACATTTATTGCCCATCCCTAATTGCCCTTGAACTGAGTGGCTTGGTAAGCCATTTCAGAGGGCAGTTGAGAATCAACCACGTTGCTGTGGATCTGGAGTCACATTTAGGCCAGACCAGGTAAGGACGCCTAACCTAAAAGGCCATTAGTGAACCAGATAGGTTTGTCCACCAATCGACAATGGTTTCATATTCATCAGTAAACTCTTAATTCCAGATATTTTTTGTTGAATTCAAATTCCACTACCTGCCGTGGCGGGATTTGAACCTGGGTCCCCAGAACATTAGTTGAGTTTCTAGATTACTAGTCTAGCGATAATACCGCGAGGCCATCGCCTCCCCATTATCCCCTCCCACAGAATATTGAAACCTCGCCGACATGACGTCACATCGGTGAGATTCACAACAGGTTTGCGAAGATGGGAAACAGTCGAGGGGATCTCGATAGGGGCACCAAGCTAAGTATAGCCCCTGTTGGGAGAGGGACATACCTGGGTAGTGCCGTGGCCCCTGCGCCCCTGGCACAGGTCATGTTGGCACAGGTCGGCACATCATTCATCTTTTTGATGTTCACAATGAGATTGGTTTTATTTGTTCATGGAATGTGAGCATCGCTGGCTTGGCCAGCATTTGCCACCTATCTCTAATTGCCCTTGAGAAGATGGTAGTGATCCACTTGCTTGAACCACCACGTTCCATGTGGTGTGGGTACAGCCCATCCCAGCTCCTAATTAATAATAATAATGGCACATGGGGTCAAAGTGAAAGGAACAATCCCCCACATGCTGCTGAGTCCTTGATCTCTGTACCACTTTGAGGAATGTCCCAACTTTTAGTCAACGTCTACATGCATGGGTGTGAATAAGAAACGACTGGCTCTCTGATGGACGCAGACATGGGAGATGGGTGTCCACTAACCAAACCACCACCACCCTGCTGTCAGCAAAAATAGTGATGACATGAATACATCACACAAATCCAATAAATTGAAATGTTTTCTGCTGGTTATATCTTTTTCAAAACTATTGGAAAATGTAAGCTACTTAAGGCAGGGACAGTTTGGTTGTGCTAATTGAACTCGTGTTTTTGATGTGTTGATGAACCTAGCAACACTGCAAACAGATATTTACCTAAGGCAAGCTGGTAACAATGGGGAAAGGTACATAAAGGGTTTTGAATAAGATGTTAGCGGTTCGAAGGAGGAGCCAAGGTGTGAACTTTGCAAATACATTCTAAAAGCTAGACTCACAAAATGATGGTAATAGACGGAATTTTCTGGCAGCGCTAGAAAGCTGGAAAATCCCACTTGAGGTCAACGGACCTTTGCATGGTCCATGTCCCGCCCGCTTCGATTCCCGTGACAGGCGGGACGGAAAAATTCTGCCCAGCAAGTTTGACTTCTGAAGGAGTTCTGCAGTGGGGGTGGGGGCGAGTCCTGCTGTTGAGGGGGGGGGGGGGGGGCGGGGTGAGTCCTGTGGTGGGGGGGTGAGTCCTGCGGTTGGGGGTGGGGGGGGGGGTGAGTCCTGCAGTTGAGGGGGGGGGGATGAATCTTGCAGTGGGGGGGTGGGGGGGGGCTGAGTCCTGCAGTGGGGGGAGGGGGGATGAGTCTCGCAGTGGGGGGGGGTGCTGAGTCCTGCAGTGGAGGGGGGGGGGCCGAGTTCTGCATTGGGGGGGTGGGGGGCTGAGTTCTGCATTGGTGGGGATGGGGGGCTGAGTTCTGCAGTGGGGGGGGGGCTGAGTCCTGCAGTGGTGGGGGGGGGGGGGGGGGGGGTGCTGAGTGCTACCATGCCGGGGGGGGGGGTTAGTCCTGCAGTGCGGGGGGGCGGCGGCTGAGTCCTGCAGTGGGGCGGGGTGGGGGGCTGAGTCCTACAATGCGAGGGGGGCGGTGTTAGTCCTGCAGTGGGTGGGGGGGGGTGGCGGCTGAGTCCTGCAGTTGGTGGGGGGGGGGGGGGGGTGAGGGGGCTGAGTCCTGCAGTTGGTGGGGGGGGGGGGGTGGCGGCTGAGTCCTACAGTTGGTGGGGGGGGCGGGGGGGTGCGGGGGCTGAGTCCTGCAGTTGGTGGGGGGGGGGGGGGGGGGGTGCGGGGGGTGAGTCCTGCAGTTGGTGGAGGGGGGGGGGGGGGTGCGGGGGCTGAGTCCTGCAGTTGGGGGGAGGGGGGGGGGGTGCGGGGGCTGAGTCCTGCAGTAGGGGGGGGGGGGGGGGCGGGGGCGGGGGCTGAGTCCTGCAGTTGGTTGGGGGGGGGGGGGTGCGGGGGCTGAGTCCTGCAGTGTGGGACATACACTGCTCTTTTCCTCTGGGACTGAAATTCAAGCCCGAGTGGTCTCTGCTCGCTAATCCAGGCCCAACATCAAACAAGTTTGGACCATCAGTCCAGCTCCTCAGCATGAAAATGACCTGCCAGTTTCTGATTTAACATCAAAAGCACAAATGAACTTTGTGGTCCAAATGATATCCTGCAAGATCAGGAAATGAGTTTGTCTCACTAGATGGCACCTGTACACTGTAATCTGAAGCAGTTAGGAAGGACTTGTTCAGCACCTGGTCTCATCTCTGGGGATGTCCTAAATGCATCATGTTAAAGTGCAGTCAAGGTCATGACATGAGCACAGCTGGCAAGCTGCACTCTGTGGCTTCATCAATGTTCAATTATTGCTTCTGTCCAGAGGAAAATCCCATCCTTGCAGTATTGTTGGACATGTCGATAACCTGTTAATGTTGTATCCACTTTAGTAAGAATCAATAGCATTGGGTAATCATAGAATCCCTACAGTACAGGAGGAGGCCATTTGGCCCATCGAGCCTGCACTGACAACAATCCCACCCAGAACCTATCCCCATAACCCCACGTATTTCCCCTACCAACCCCTAGATACTAAGGAGCAATTTAGCATGGCAAACCCATGTTACCTGCACATCTTTGGACTGTGGGAAGAAACCGGAGCACCCGGAGGAAACCCTTGCAGACACGGGGAGAACGTGCAAACTCCACACAGACAGTGACCTGAGGCTGGAATCGAACGCGAGTCCCTGGCGCTGTGAGGCAGCAGTGCTAACCGCTGCGCCGCTGTCCGCACGGGTAGAGTACAAGTGTAACGAATTGCCCCATGCATTTGAGGTTACACAAACTTGCGTGAAATTCATGGCTGGAATAATTTTAAAAGACGACATGTGTGATGGTCATAAAATATCCTCTTATCACTCTGTCGTGTCGGCAAGGTCATGCTGCTTATAGTTTTCAAAATATTTCTATTTTAAACCTCCCTTTGTTGAGGTTTCTGGGGGTTGATTCCACAAGGACCACTGTCTTTTCTCACTGACGTGACCTTTCACCATGTCTGCATGAAGAGAAAACCTTCACAATGCATTCAGTCATTTAGTGAAGCATTCAGCTTCAATAATGGCCTTCAGGGTGTCAGAACAAAATGTTTCAGAGTTTTTCTAAATTGGTTTCAAGGTTTTATCTGGGTTTTTTTATGCCTCTCCCAGATAATTGCACAGGCACATTTTCTGGTGATCCTGAAGCCAGTCAGGGGGGAAAGAAAATCTTGAAAATGTTTGTCACGGACTCGCCTGATGATTCAGTGACTTCAGTCAGTCCAGAGTGGAACTTTCCAGGCTGTGGAAGTTCCCAGGTCCAATCCCTGGACTGCGCGAAACCAGCTGCTCTCAGTTGGGTTTCGTGACCGAGGATGTCAACCGAGGGACAGGGTTGGCCTTAGTTGTGATGGCTCTCTCTTAAAACATCTCTCGACACTCACTGTCCAGGTTAACGGATGGAAGATAGCCTCCAGGGTGCAGATTTGTTATATTCATTTGTGGGACATGGGCGTCGCTGGCTGGCCAGCATTTATTGCCCATCCCTACTTTGCCTCGAGAAGGTGGTGGTGAGCTGCCTTCTTGAATAGCTGCAAACCACATGCTGTGGGTTGACACACAATGCCGTTAAGACTTAATAGAGGTTTATAAAATGATGAAGGGGATAGATAGAGTGAACGTTCAAAGACTATTTCCTCGGGTGGATGGAGCTATTACAAGGGGGCATAACTATAGGGTTCATGGTGGGAGATATAGGAAGGATATCAGAGGTAGGTTCTTTACGCAGAGAGTGGTTGGGGTGTGGAATGGACTTCCTGCAGTGATAGTGGAGTCAGACACTTTAGGAACATTTAAGCGGTTATTGGATAGGCACATGGAGCACACCAGGATGATAGGGAGTGGGATAGCTTGATCTTGGTTTCAGATAAAGCTCGGCACAACATCGTGGGCCGAAGGGCCTGTTCTGTGCTGTACTGTTCTATGTTAGGGAGGGAATTCCAGGATTTTGATTCAGCGACTGCGAAGGAACGGCGATAAATTTCCAAGTCAGGATGGTGAGGAGCTTGGAGGGGAATTTGCAGGTGGTGGTGTTCCCATGCATCTGCTGCCCTTGTCCTTCTAGATGAAAGTGGTCGTGGGTTTGGAAGGTGCTGTCTAAGGATCTTTGGTGAATTTCTGCAGTGCATCTTGTAGATGGTAGACACTACTGCACCGTCCACCAGTGTGAATTTTAAGACAAGTTGCTGCACAAATGAACTCCTAATGACATTAGTGAACCAGATGCGTTTTTACAACAATCGATAATGATTTCATAATCATCAGTAGATTCTTAATTCCTGATTTTTATTGAATTCAAATTCCACCACCTGCCCTGATGGGATTTGAACCTGGGTTCCCAGAGCATTACCCTGGGTCTCTCTCTGACTAGTCCAATGACAATACCACTACAACACTGCCTCCGCCATTTACATGACACTGATGCCACAGAACCGCACAGCACAAAGGAGATTATTCTGCCCCTCGTACCTGTGCTGGCTCTTTGATAGAGCTTTCTAATGAATCCCGCTCACTTACCCTTTTCCCCTAACCCTGTAAATCTTTTCCTTCACAGATTTGCGATTGGTGCGGGAGAGACATTGTCAAGTTTGTCTGAAATTGTTGTAGGAATTGTATAGCGGGAATAGTATCATGGGAATTGTTTAGCGGGAGATTGGCAGAACCATAAGAGAAATGGTTTAAAGGCCATTTTTCTGGGAATTTGATCAAAATTACCGTTGCTGTTGGAGAAGGATGATCCAAAATAATGTAAATCATTTAAGAAACCAATGTCATGTAAACAAGGGAGGCAGTTGCACAGCGGTATTGTCACTGGACTAGTAATGCAGAGACCCAGGGAAATGCTCTGGGGACCCCGGGTTTGAATCTCACCATGGCAGATGGTGAAATTTGAATTCAATAAAAATCAGGAATTAAAAGTTTAATGATGATTATGAAACCATTGTCGATTGTTGTAAAAACCCATCTGGTTCACAATTGTCTTTTAGGGAAGAAAATCTGTTGTCTTTATCTACATGTGACTCCACATCCAATGTGGTTGACTCTTAAATGCCCTCAGGGATAGGCAATAATTACTGGTCCAGCCAGCGACGCCCACATCCCATTAACAATTTTTAAAGCTTGAAAACAAATGTTATGTAAATAGTTGAACAAGGTAATATTATTGTTAAAAAGTAGATAATATGCAGGAAGGTGTAGTATACTGGGGGAGGAGTAGTATACTGGGAAGGAAGTGTACTATACTCGGGGGGAGATATAGTATACTGGGGGGTGTAGTATACTGGGAAGGAAGTACAGTACACTCGGGGGGAGATATAGTTTACTGGAGGAGGAGTAGTATACTGGGAAGGAAGTATAGTATACTGGGGGGGAGAGATATAGTATACTGGGGGGTGTAGTATACTGGGAAGGAAGTACAGTACACTCGGGGGGAGATATAGTTTACTGGAGGAGGAGTAGTATACTGGGAAGGAAGTATAGTATACTGGGGAAGGTGCAGAATATAGGGGAGGTGTATGAGGGAGGTGTTGTATACATCGGGGGAGGTGTAGTATTCTGGGGAAGATGTAGTATACAGGGGAAGTGTATACTGGGAGAGGTGTCGTATACTTGGGGGGAGGTGTCGTATGAGGGAAGTAGTATACTGGGAAGGAGATGTAGTATACTGGGAGGAGGGTGTATATTGGGGAGAGGTGTAGCATCCTGGGGAGAAGTGTAGTATCCTGGGGAGAGGTGTAGTATACTCGGGAGAGGTGTAGTATACTGGGGAGAGGTGTAGTATACTGGGGAGAAGTGCAGTATACTGGGGGCCGGTGCAGTATACTGGGGGGAGGTGCAGTATACTGGGGGGAGAGGTGTAGTATACTGGCGGGGAGGTGCAATATATTAAGGGTCGGTGCAGTATACTGGGGGGCGGTGCAGTATACTGGGGGGAGAGGTGTAGTATACTGGGGGGGAGGTGCAATATATTAAGGGTAGGTGCAGTATACTGGGGGGCGGTGCAGTATATTAAGGGTATATATATTAGCCATATATTAGCGTATCTATTCTGTTAACCCATTGTACTACCGCCGGCCCCTGACCTTTCCCCTCTGGCGACTAAGGTCAAATGCAGCCCATGCCAATGGTTGCTTCTTGGACAGTTTGCGAGATGGTTTTGGGCAGTCTTATTCCAGCTTGTAATGGGTACAGCTGCAAGAACTGTCTCTACGAGTTACCGAGTCTCAATGGGTAACACTCTCACCTCTGAGTCAGGAGGTGATGGGTCCAAGTCCCCACTTTATTTATTACACTGAAGGAGTGCTGCACTGTCGGAGGTGAAGTATTTCAAATGATGAATTAAAATTGGGCTTCACCTGCCTGCTCAAAAGGATGTAAATGATCCCAGGGCACTCTTCTGTACACGAGCAATGAAGGCACTCCCTGCTGTCTGGGCCAATATTTATCAACCAATCAACATCACTGAAACAGATCACCTGGTCATTATCACATGGTCATTTGTGGGAGCTTGCTGTGCACAAATTGGCTGTTGCATTTCTGACATTGTAACTGTGACTACACTTCAGAAGCACTTCATTGGCTGTGAAACGATTTTGGAGGTTTGTGAAAGCTGATACATAAATGTAAATCTTTTTAATTCGTTGCTAATTGGCAGCATGACTCAGAAAGACCACAAGATGGCTGTTGTGGAAAACTGAAAAACAAACGTTACGCTATTGCAGTAACAGGTGCTCTGTTGAGGGTGAGGAGTGTTATTGGGGAAGTGTTGAAAGTAGCTTTATTCTGCACCTGCCTATGTTACGCCTGACCTGGGACGCTTGCTGTTGACCCTTTACTGCCTGCTTGCAACAAAGCTCAGAGCTGCCATCTTGATGACCTTTTTGTTGCCTTTTCCTTTATCTCCATAGATTCTGACATCAAGCGGCGATGGAACCTGTGCACTCTGGGACGTTGAGAGCGGGCAGCTGCTTCAGAGCTTTCATGGGCATGGTGCTGATGTCCTTTGCCTTGACTTAGCCCCATCTGAGACTGGCCATACGTTTGTGTCGGGGGTGAGTGTTTTCTCTGGAACCAGTAGATGAACCTATCTGAGATGGTTTGAAGATGTCACGGTACAGAACAGTGAGCGCGGTGCAGAATGGTAACTTAGTGAGTTGTGTATGTGGAGTTGATTCTGGATAATAATGGGGAGTAATTGCATGTTTCTATTGGATCACAGTGTTTATATTCTACATCCAACAACCATTTCCATTCATTCTGACAGCACCACAGTGAGTCATTTCATTCTGCCTGTAATTACATTAGATTCGAAAACACCAGGGGGGCTGAATATGATGGAATCTAAAAACAGGCAGGGAGATTGTGATATATGATTGAAATGCCCGCAGTGTGCCAACTCCATGCTGTCTGCTATTTTTAATTATTTTGGCATGGCACAGTGGTGCACTGTGGTTAGCACTGCTGCCTCACGGGACCTGGGTTCAATTCCAGCCTTGGCTAACTGTGTGGAGTTTGTACATTCTCCCCGTGTTTGCGTGGGTTTCCTCACACAGTCCAAAGATGTGCAGGTTAGGTGGATTGGTTATGATCAATGTGAGGGGTTACGGAGATAGGGTGAGGGTTTGGGCCAGGGTGGGATGCTCTTTCGGGGAGAGTTGATGGGCCAAATGGCCTCTTTTTGCACTCTAGGGATGCTATGGTTCAGCATCTGGTTCGTGCGAATGCACTATTCATTGGCTGGCATCTGTGCAAGGAGTTAATATCATGCGTGGCTAGCTCCAGTTAAAATGAATGTGCAAACTGTTAAAGGTTGTGGCTGGCAGCCATGCAGGAAACAAAATTGCCCTAGGTAAAGTTGAATAAAATGGGAGAGTGCAGGCTTCAAGGATTTTTTGGATGCTGGACTGGAGGCTTCGGTGGAGGAAATGGGAAGAGAGAGGCACGTCCTGTATCCAGACGGGGCCACGAGATCCTCCAGATACATGTTCAGAAGACAGTGGGAGCAGATAGCCGTGAAGGTCAATGCCCCGAGGTTGTGGGTGCCGTGCCTAACTTTAACGATCAAGGTCAGTGAATGTCATATCGGACCAGCTTCACACTCTGCTCATTCCCGACAGGCCAATCACTCACCAACCAACAATCTCTATGAGTCAAAATTCATACCTGACATTCATACGTTACATCATTGCCTCAAACACTGGGCACTACTGCACTTCTCACACCCACACCTTTCACACGCATGGTGAGCTGATCACGACAGCCTCATCACTCAGATTGCATGACAATCAGTGACTCACATCCCTCTCTCTTACAGGACAAGGTGGCTCACAGCTGGAGGAGGCAGGAGCTAACCAGAGGAGACACATGTGCCTGCCTGCTCTACCCCCATGGTAGACCATTTATGGGGTGCCCATTGCTGAGACCATGACTAGTGGGCTGGCCCTGTTGAAGATGATGGTATCTTCATAACTCATCTTCCTCACATTCCACTTCCCACTCCTCTTTCATTCTCTTTGAATTTACAAGCTGCAGATGTTCTAACTATGCGCCAATTAATTTCCCATTCCCTGAACCATAACTGACCCCCGCGCCTTTCTCCTTTTAGATGCTCAGGAAGAGCACCCCAGACTGGCAGTGGAGGAACAACATGAAGACTGTGATGCTGAAGATGCCCTGTCACTAAGTTTCACTCTCAGATACTGGAGTGTGCAATTCACAGGGCAGCATAGAGGCAGGATTGATGTGTGGTGAGGCACCGGACACGAGTGGCATGCAGCCATGGCAGGAGGCAAGGGTAGAGTCACAGAGGTTTACAGCATGGAAACAGGCCCTTCAGCCCAACTTGTCCATGCCGCCCTTTTGTTTTAACAACCCCTAAGCTAATCTCAATTGCCCGCACTTGGCCCATATCCCTCTATACCCATCGTACCCATGTAACTCTCTAAATGCTTTTTAAAAGATAAAATTGTACCCGCCTCTACTACTACCTCTGGCAGCTTGTTCCAGACGCTCACCACCTTCTGTGTGAAAAGATTGCCCCTCTGGACACTTTTGTATCTCTCCCCTCTCACCTTAAGCCTATGCCCTCTAGTTTTAGACTCCCCTACCTTTGGGAAAAGTTATTGACTATCTACCTTGTCTGTGCCCCTCATTATTTTATAGACCTCTATAAAGTCACCCCTCAGCCTCCTGTGCTCCAGAGAAAAAAGTCCCAGTCTATTCAGCCTCTCCTTATAACTCAATCCATCAAGTCCCGGTAGCATCCTAGTAAATCTTTTCTGCACTCTTTCTAGTTTAATAATATCCTTTCTATAATGGGATGACCAGAATTGCACACAGTATTCCAAGTGTGGCCTTACCAATGTCTTGTACAACTTTAACAAGACGTCCCAACTCCCGTATTCAATGTTCTGACCGATGAACCCAAGTATGCCGAATGCCTTCTTCACCACTCTGTCCACCTGTGACTCCACTTTCAAGGAGCTATGAACATGTACCCTTGGATCTCTTTGTTCTGTAACTCTCCCCAACGCCCTACCATTAAGTCCTGCCCTGGTTCAATCTACCAAAATGCATCACCTCGCATTTGTCTAAATTAAACTCCATCTGCCATTCGTCAGCCTACTGGCCCAATTGATCAAGACCCCGTTGCAATTGGAGATAACTTTCTTCACTGTCCACTATGCCACCAATCTTGGTGTCATCTGCAAACTTACTAACCATGCCCCCTATATTCTCATCCAAATCATTAATATAAATAACAAATAACAGTGGACCCAGTACTGATCCCTGAGGCACACCGCTGGTCACAGGCCTCCAGTTTGAAAAACAACTCTCTACAACCACCCTCTGGCTTCTGTCAAGAAGTGGAGATGCCGGCGTTGGACTGGGGTAAGCACAGTAAGAAGTCTCACAACACCAGGTTAAAGTCCAACAGGTTTATTTGGTAGCAAATACCATTTCGTATTTGCTACCAAATAAACCTGTTGGACTTTAACCTGGTGTTGTGAGACTTCTTATTCTGTCAAGAAGCCAATTTTGTATCCATTTAGATACCTCACCCTGGATCCCGTAAGATTTAACCTAATGCAACAACCTACCATGCGGTACCTTGTCAAAGGACTTGCTGAAGTCCATGTAGACAACATCAACTGAACTGCCCTCATCTACCTTCTTGGTTACCCCTTCACAAAACCCAATCAAATTTGTGAGACATGATTTTCCACTCACAAAGCCGTGCTGACTGTCCCTCATCAGTTCTTGTGTCTCTAAATGCCTGTAGATCCTGTCTCTCAAAATACCTTCCAACAATTTACCCACCACAGATGTGAGACTCACTGGCCTGTAGTTCCCAGGCTTTTCCCTGCAGCCCTTTTTAAACAAAGGCACAACATTTGCCAATCTTCAGGCACCTCACCCGTGACTATTGATGATTCAAATATCTTGGCGCGGGGACCCACAATTTCCTCCCTAGCCTCCCACAATGTCCTGGGATATACCTCATCAGGTCCCGCAGATTTATCTACCTTGATGCGCCATAAGACTTCCAGCACCTCCTCCTCTGTAATATGTACACTCCTCAAGACATCACTGTTTATTTCCCCAAGTTCCCTAACATCCATGCTTTTCTCAACAGTAAATACTGGTGAGAAATATTCATTTAGGATCTCACCCATCTCTTGTGGATCCGCACATAGATGACCTTGTTGATCCTTAAGAGGCCCTACTCTCTCCCTTGTTACTCTTTTGCCCTTTATGTATTTGTAGAAGCTCTTTGGATTCTCCTTTGCTGTACCTGCCAAAACAATTTCGTGTCCCCTTTTTGCCCTCCTGATTTCTCTCTTAACTCTACTCCTACACCCCCTATACTCCAAGAGATTCACTTGATCCCAGCTGCCTGTGCACGTCATGTGCCTCTTTCTTCTTCTTGACTAGGGCCTCAATATCCCGAGTCATCCAGGGTTCCCGACTTCTATCAGCCTTGCCCTTCACTCTAAGAGGAATGTGTTTACCCTGAACCCTGGTTAACACACTTTTGAAAGCATGCCACTTACCAGACCCTTTGCCTTCCCACAGACTCCCCCAATTAACTTTTGAAAGTTCCTGCCTGATACCATCAAAATTGGCCTTGCCCCAATTTAGAATTTTAACTTTTGGGCCAGACCTATAATTCTCCATAGCTATTTTAAAACTAATGGAATTATGGTCACTGATCCCAAAGTGATCCCTCACTAACACTTCTTTCACCTGCCCTTCCATATTTCCCAAGAGGAGGTCAAGTTTTGCCCCCTCTCTAGTCGGGCCATCCACATACTGAATGAGAAATTCCTCCTAAATACACTCAACAAATTTCTCCCCATCCAACCCTCTACTACTATGGCCGTCCCAGTCAATGTTGGGAAAATTAAAATCTCCGACTATTACCACCCTATTTTTCTTGGAGCTATCTGTAATCTCCTTACATATTTGCTCCTCAATTTTCCACTGACTATTTGGGGGCCTATAGTACAACCCTATCAAAGTGATTTCCCCCTTCTTATTTCTCAGTTCTACCCATATAGGCTCAGTGGCCAAACCCTCGGATATATCCCCTCTCAGTACAACCGTTATGCTTTCCCTAATCAAAAGTGCAACTCCCCCTCCTCTCCTACCTCCTGTTCTATCTTTCCTATAGCATCTGTACCCTGGAACATTGAACTGCCAGTCCTGTCCCTCCCTTAGCCATGTTTCAGTAATTGCTATAATATCCCAGTCCCACGTACCAATCAATGCCCTGAGTTCATCTGCCTTGCCCGTCAGGCCTCTTGCATTGAAATAAATGCAGTTTAATCTGGACTTCCCTTGCTCTCTGTCTTGCTTCTGTCTGATCTGTCTGGTACTAGGATTACTGACACTGCCTTTACTAATTAATGTGCTCTCTTTAACTTCCATGCTGTCCTCAAACTTCTCTTCTGTCTCCCTACTGCTTTGGATCCCACCCCCCTGCCAAACTAGTTTAAACCCTCCCGAGTGGCTCTAGCAAATCTCCCCTCCACTTCAAATGTAACCCATCCCTCTTGAACAGATCAGCCCTTCCCCAGAAAAGATCCCAATGATCCAAAAATCTAAATCCCTGCCCCCTGCACCAGCTCTCAAGCCAGGCATTCATCTGCCTAATCCTTCTATTCCTGCTCTCACTAGCACTTGGCACCGGTAGTAGTCCTGAAATTACTACCTTCGAGGTCCTGCACATTAGCCTTCTGCCTAACTCTCTCTATTCACATTTCAGGACCTCATCCCTTTTCCTACCTATGTCGTTGTACCAATATGTACAACGACCTCTGGCTGCTCACCCTCCCCCTTAAGAATGTCCTGCAATCGCTCAGAGACTTCCTTGATCCTGGCACCAGGGAGGCAACACACCATCCTGGAGTCTCGATTGCGGCCACAGAAACGCCTGTCTGTGTCTCTAACTAGCGAGTCCCCTATTACTACTGCTCGCTTGCTCTTTGCCCGACCCTGTCCCACAGCAGAACCAGCTGGCTGCTGCTGGTATCTCCCCCTGACAGGCTATCCCCCTCAACAGCATCCAAAATAGTATACCTGTTTGAAACGGGAATAGACACAGGAGACTCCTGCACTACCTTCCTGCCTCTCCTGGCAGTCACCCATCTACCTGACTGAACCTGTGGTGTGACAATCTCCCTGTAACTAGTGTCTATCACACTCTGCCTCCTGTATGCTCTGCCGTGCATCCACCTGCCGCTCCAAATGAACAATGCGGTCTGTGAGGAGCTGCAACTGGACTCACTTGCTGCAGACAAAGTTGTTAGGCAGACTAGATTGCTCCCTAATTGCCCACATCTGGCAGGAGGAGCATGCCACTGCCCGAGCTGCCATATTGCCCTGACATAGATAAAAGGATAAAGAATTGCAACTCACCTCTCCCTTGCTTGTGGTCCTCCTGCTGACTTTTCTTTCTGGTTAGAGGAGGAGGTAGGGAGGGAAACACTGAAGTAGTGTTTGAGGTTTAACTGTCCCCTCACAGCAGCTCCTCCACAAACCACCTTCTGGTCACAGTGACTGCACTGATGCAAATGTGACCTGCAACTGCCAATCACCTTCGCCGGCAAGTTAGTTTTATACTCACGGTGACGCTCTGCACCGCCCTCCGACCGCTCCCTGCAGACTAGGCCGTGGATCCCTGAAGTAAGTTAGTTTTATGCTCACAGTGACGCTCTGCTCCGCCCTCCGACCGCTCCCTGCAGACTAGAACAGGAGGTGTAGGAGCACCAGGACTGAGAGAGACACAAGAAAGGCAACTAAGAGATTGCACAAAGTGATTAGTTAATCTTTGTAAAGAATATGGAATATGTTTTACAAATTTGGTTCAGAATGATGAATTTGTGTTGGCTTTGATTTCACTGTGGCAAAATAATCAGGTAGGCTGTTAGTTCCTGAAGACTCTGGACAGGAACATGGCTTCTTCCTCTCCCATCCAGTGTCTTGCCCTGCTCTGCATGGCCTCTGCTGATGGTGAGTGACAGAGGAAAGGGAAGGTGTGGGACTGTTGGTGAATGGGGAACTGCGGTTACGGTTAATGATATTGATGAATGGGGAATTAATGGTTTTGGTGAATGGGGAATTGTGCTTGCAGTTAGTGGTATCACACGTGGATGAGGTTTTGATGGACACCCTGACCAGAAAGGGGCTATCTAAGGTTGCCTCAAAGAACAAAGAACAATACAGCACAGGAACAGGCCCTTCGGCCCTCCAAGCCCACGCCGCTCCCCGGTCCAGGATTGAATCCTGAATCCAGGATCCCCGCCCAATTTTCCAGCCTATCTACATCCTAATATCCTATCCACCGAGCTGTCCCTCACAGCTACGATGCTTTGTTCATCACAACCTATTAACTCACCCCCACCCCCCCATTCCAGACCTCGCATCCTCTTCCTCCCTGTGCTCCTTCTCTGGTTCCTGAACGGACCATTTAGCCAGTTACAAGGGCTGTTCCCTCATGATGATGATGATGCAGCACATGACAGGCCAACATGGATCTTGACATGTGCTCTGCTGAACACAGCAGGTCTCCCCCAGAACAGTCCAGGCAGTGGAAGCATTGTTTCAGCACACCATTCGTCTGCTCTATTACATTTTATATGATAGCACAGCTTTCATTGTGTGCATGATGCACATGCACCTGTGTGTGTGCATGCGTGTGCACATGGCGCCCATGCACCTGTGTGTGTGCATGCGTGTGTGTGATTGTGCGCCTGTCGATATTCAATAGTCAATGATTAGCTCTTGTTGCCTAGTAGTCATCCTTAAAGTTATTGCATTGGCTCAAACACAGCTGGAACAGCAGACTGCCACAGAATGAAGGCATACTGACTGCTGGCAAGGTATCAGGCCATCGACCTACATCATTCTCTGCCCACTGTCACACATCAACTGGATGTTGAGGGAGTGGGATCCCTTTTGTTCCCGAAATAAGACAGAGTTGACACATGACACTCAGAAAGCCGTGCGTGTGTGGCTGGTGGCATTCGGCACCATGGGGGAAGCCTGCAATCCCGATGACACGCTTGCTCTGCCTGCTTTTCTCTGGCAAGAGAGAGTGAAATGTGGCTAGCTCTCAATGAATACAGAATGTCAATGACCTCCCTCGTGCAACAGTGGACAGTAAACTGGAAGATGATACAAATGTCTCTGGCCCCAGGCTGGAAGGGACCAGACGCACGGTAGCACAGTGGTTAGCACTGCTGCTTCACAGCTCCAGGGTCCCGGGTTCGATTCCCGGCTCGGGTCACTGTCTGTGCGGAGTTTGCACATTCTCCTCGTGTCTGCGTGGGTTTCCTCCGGGTGCTCTGGTTTCCTCCCACAGTCCAAAGATGTGCGGGTTAGGTTGATTGGCCAGGTTAAAAAAAAAATTGCCCCTAAGATGCGTAGGTTAGAGGGATTAGCGGGTAAATATGTGGGGGTAGGGCCTGGGTGGGATTGTGGTCGGTGCAGACTCGATGGGCCGAATGGCCTCCTTCTGCACTGTAGGGTTTCTATGATTCTATGATTTCTATGAAAGTTCACCAGCATCGTCACGTTTGGAGCCACTGGAACGTGATCCTTCTCTGCTCTGGGATTGCCGTTATGGTGGCAGCAGGTGGCAGATTTCAGTTAGGATGTCCCAACAGAAGTGCAACCGTTTCACCCATTGTTCCTCGCTGGTAGGTGATTGCTTTTTGAATACCTTGTACACTGTGCCTTCCTCCTCCCTCTCTCGGCAGCTTGCCCTGCTTTATGTGGCCTTCAGGTTACTACTGTATTCATAGGGGAATACCTACAACTGCACCCATATCTGGGAACAACTAGGTTGTGGGGAGACCTTGAAGTCAGTAGTAAGTCCTTTAGCACTTGCCACATCTCTCCTTGTAAACATTTGCCACTTTAAACGACAACAACAACAGGCACCAAACACTTGCAGAATAAAAATAACCAGAAGAAATCAACGAGCAAATCATCTGTAAGTAATTGATGGTCCCTTTAACTCTGGTGGGGTGGCAACGGAATCCTTTCTCTGCAAACACCTGCTCAGCTGAACGAGGTTAAGATAAAGTATTCACTCGAGTGTTCAGCTCTGAGGTGGCACAGCTGGTGTGAAATGAGTGTTTCACACTGTTAGATGTCAAGATGTGGCCATTCACTGCACACCCTCTAACGCTCTTCACCAACCTGGCATCCAGCACTACACACTACACCAGATGGCACCCTTGACGTCCAAACGGGCGCTAGGATTCCAATTTTGTACTGTTTGTCCATGGGCACAACCTACAAGTTGGACCCGGAAAACCACCCATCCTATCAGCCAACTTGTACTCAAATCCCCTGTAGACCCCGTTAGAACTTAAAATGGGGGGTAAATCAACGGGAGCCCAAGGGAAGTGACCATGAATTTCATTCTGAAAATTGAAATTTCATCTCATTTAATGATCACGCAAATTAGCATATTTAACAGTCTGCGATTAAGAAAGCTTTTCAATTTTAAATGTGATTAATACTGATGCCATTAAAATGCATTAAATGAAACATCCTCTGAGGGAACCTAGTTTCTTCTTATGAAACACCGAGAAGACGAATCTTTATCCAGCTGCGACTGAAAATATGGTCAGAATTTGAAGAGTGCCTTTGAGTTTTGCAGGTATTAAATTGTCACTTGGGAACTGGGTCATTATTGTGGACAGGGATGTGCTTGGGTATTGAGGACACTTGGAAAACGTGGAAGAGATTTGGGCATTACTGAACTTGTGCTTAAAATTTCACAATCTTTTCAGCTGCGTATTTGATTGTCCCTCTCATATCTGGGCATAAATTCCAGTGTTGAATGGGAGGGGAATTGCTCTGGTTGCCAAAGGCAGTGCAAATAAATGAACTCGATTTACATTGCCTATTTACAAGCGCAGTACACGTGACAACCAAAGTGGTTCTTCTGGACTGGATTATTACTTCAATAGCGAAACTTTACTCCACATAAAAACTAAACTTTTTGTCATATATTCAGCACCGTCTTTCAAAATGTTTCATCAGGTGTTCCATTGAAAGCAGTTTTCCGATTCCATCGTGGTTTCAACTGAATTGCTTTATTTCACTCTGCGGTTGTCAGCGTCACTGTGTGTAAATATAAAGACCAGTTCCGCCCAGCCAATGGGAGACGGCGTTTTGTGGGAAGCACAGCGCAGGAAATTGTGGGCTCGAAGTCTGGGATTTTCCAACCATCCATTTCAATGTGTGGTAAATTACTGAGGTGGAGAGACAGGAAGAGGACCGAGTGACTGTGGCACCATCCCTTTAACTAGTAAAAGTGGCGGAACAGAAGGAAATTAGATTGATACTTGATAAAGACACTTTGGCAGAGTTATAGGGAAAATAGGTGGTGGCATAGGCTTAATTGGTTAATCTTTCACAAGGCATGATAGGCCAAAGGTCTCCCTCTGTGGGTGCTGTAAGATTCTATGGACTGGATTTTATGGGGAGATATATTCCCACCCCGACTGAAAATTCCTCCCCCCCCACCGGACTGAAAAGTCGATTGTCAGCCTGCCCACCCAAAAGCAGCCCCTCCACGCCACACCGTGGGGGAAGTCCCATCTTAGGGAACTACGGCAACTCTGTCACCCCAGCGGTGCCTGTTTTCAGCATGGCTTCTGCTGAGGCTACAAGCAGAATAAAGTCCTTACATGGTTTTTAATTACCTACTTAACTGCTCCAAGGGACCCAAGGGCGGGCAAGTGTCTGGCACTTTCCCTGCTTACAGTAAAATGGGAGACAGGTTGGGGGTGGGTGGGAAGGGCACATGTTTGATTTTATGAGCCCTCCCCCCCGGCTTTCAAGTACTCCAGCAGGGAATGTAACTTCCAGCCCTATGGTTCTAAATCATCTTCCTTTAATTGGCTGGCTTATTGCTTAACCATTGACATGGTTGAACAAAGAACAAAGAACAATACAGCACAGGAACAGGCCCTTCGGCCCTCCAAGCCCGCGCCGCTCCCTGGTCCAAACTAGATCATTCTTTTGTATCCCTCCATTCCCACTCCGTTCATATGGCTGTCTAGATAAGTCTTAAACGTTCCCAGTATGTCCGCCTCCACCACCTTGCCTGGCAGCGCATTCCAGGCCCCCACCACCCTCTGTGTAAAATATGTCCGTCTGATATCTGTGTTAAACCTCCCCCCCGCTTCACCTTGAACCTATGACCCCTCGTGAACGTCACCACCGACCTAGGAAAAAGCTTCCCACCGTTCACCCTATCTATGCCTTTCATAATTTTATACACCTCTATTAAGTCTCCCCTCATCCTCCGTCTTTCCAGGGAGAACAACCCCAGTTTACCCAATCTCTCCTCGTAAGTAAGCCCCTCCATACCAGGTAACATCCTGGTAAACCTCCTCTGTACTCTCTCCAAAGCCTCCACGTCCTTCTGGTAGTGTGGCGACCAGAACTGGACGCAGTATTCCAGATGCGGCCGAACCAACGTTCTATACATCTGCAACATCAGACCCCAACTTTTATACGCTATGCCCCGTCCTATAAAGGCAAGCATGCCATATGCCTTCTTCACCACCTTCTCCACCTGTGACGTCACTTTCAAGGATCTGTGGACTTGCACACCCAGGTCCCTCTGCGTATCTACACCCTTTATGATTCTGCCATTTATCATATAGCTCCTCCCTACATTATTTCTACCAAAATGCATCACTTCGCATTTATCAGGATTGAACTCCATCTGCCATTTCTTTGCCCAAATTTCCAGCCTATCTATATCCTCCTGTAGATAGGCTGGAAATTTGAACAAAGAAATGGCCCAAAGAAATGGTTGCAATTAGAATGCTGGAGCAATTTCACCATTGCATAAGCTGAGGGCAAAAAGTAATATTGATGTTTAAATTCATCTGTTCCACATTTGTCTCCAGCTTTTTTCATCAGTTTAATTTGTCCCTAATAGGAACAGCAGCAAAAGAAAAAGCCATTTTCTGCTGTGACCTGCCATCTGTAATTAACTTCAAATTTTATTTTAGGTAGATAATTGGTTCCATTTATAGACATGCATCTGTGAGACTGAGCATGTCTGCTGAAACATGACAGGGCGGCCAGTGTGACTCGTTGATGTTGGAGCGTAACCCTGTGCAAAAAGTCTTGATTTTTTTTCTCTTTTGCCTTTCGTCCTCATCCGGAATCGACACAATCGATGGCTTTGTGGAACCCTGTCACTGCCACGATAGCTGGCTTGCGACAAGGGGCAGACCAGCCAACCCAAAGGGGCTCAGGATTGTTTGGGGTTCTCCTGAGAAAAGAAATAACAATGCTTGCATCCCCAGGAAGGGCTACTTGGAAAATACCTCAATTTCCCAGCCTGTCCCCCGCTCTCCATCAATGTCATTCAACTCTGATCTGCACTCATTTGATACGTCAACTGATAACGTATTATCAAAAAGTTCTGAAGAATTCTATGGGGATTTTCCCTTGTTCTGGCAAGCTTTTCAATTTTTAAAATTCCAGTCCATTTTTCTTTTGCTTTGAAAAAGAGCAATCAGATTCTCCCCACCCCCAGTCGATTGGTTCAGGTACTTTCCATTTTTTCATTATTCATACCTCTGAGAAATTACTGGTAACGTCAAGTATATTCGCTGAAATATTGCGGGCTGGTTTTGCTGCTTTTATTATTGGAATGACCTCATCTCTGAGTGAGAATTTCTGGAGGAAGAGGATTAAAAAGTGGAACATTTCCTTCCCTGTCCTGCACCAGACAAACATTGTTTATTCAAACCGTGAAAATAAAAAAAAGGGGGGCATAGATTTCGGATTACTGCCAGAAGTGGAATGTGTACAAAGCATTATTTGAATATGGATTACATTACTACAAGTGGCGATTGAAGCCACTTCAATCAGGATATTGAAAAGCGGCACAATGGTTAGCGTGCTGCCTCACAGCACCAGGGATCTGGGTTCGATTCCTGGTTTGGGTGATTGTGTGGAGGCTGCACCTTCTCCCCTGGGTCTGTGTGGGTTTCCTCCGGGTGCTCTGGTTTCCTTTCCGAAAGACGTGCTGGTTGGGTGCATTGATCATGCCAAATTCTCCCTCAGTGTACCCGAACAAGCGCTGGAGTGTGGCGACTAGGGGATTTTCACAGTAACCTCATTGCAGTGTTAATGTAAGCCTACTTGTGACACTAATAAATAAACTTTTACTTTTAGCTTTATCGGAATGGGCGCTGGAGTGTAGCGACTAGGGGATTTTCATTGCGGTGTTAATGTACTTGTGACATTAATAAATGAACTTAAACTGAAAAGGGAATTTGATAAATACTTGATGGAAGAAACACTTTGAAATGCAGCAGGAAACAGCATTAGAGGACATGGCTGCTAATGTTACCATAGGCCACAGGATTCAAATAGTCATCTCCTATGTTAAAGTGGCACAAGCCTCTGAAGGACCATACAACCATAGAAATGTTACAGTGCAGAAAGGGGCCATTCAGCCTATCGTGTCTGCGACAGCCAAAGAAGAGAAAAAATAAATTAGCCACTCATTGTAATCCCACTTTCCAGCACCTGGTCCATTGCTTTGCTGGTTCAAGCGCTTCAGATGCAGATCCAGGGACTTTTTAAATGAAACCAAAAGAGAAAATGCTGGAAAATCTCAGCAGGTCTGGCAGCATCTGTAAGGAGAGAAAAGAGCTGACGTTTCGAGTCCGGACGACCCTTTGTCAAAACTTTGACATCTGGACTCGAAACATCAGCTCTTTTCTTTCCTTACAGATGCTGCCAGACCTGCTGAGATTTTCCAGCATTTTCTCTTTTGGTTTCAGATTCCAGCATCCACAGTAATTATACCTTTTAAATGAGTGGAGTGTTTCACCCACAACCACCAATTTATTGAATTCCAGACGCCCACCACCCTCTGGGTGAATAAGTTTTCCCTCATGTCCCCTTTAATCCTTCAACCAATCATCTTAAATCTATGCCCCCTGGTAATTGACCCCTCAGCTAAAGGGAAGCAAGTCTGTGGGTGGCACGGTGGCACAGTGGTTAGCACTGCTGCCTCACAGCGCCAGGGATTCGGCTTCGATTCCTGGCTTGGGTCACTGTCAGTGTGGAGTTTGCACACATTCTCCCCGTGTCTGCGTGGGTTTCCTCCGGGTGCTCCGGTTTCCACCCACGGTCCAAAGATGTGCTGTTTAGGCGGATTGGCCATGATAAATTGCCCCTTAGTGTCAGTAGGGTAATATGTGGGATTATAGGAATAGGGCCTGGTTGGGATAGTTGTCGGTGCAGACTCAATGGAGCAAATGGCTTCCTTCTGCACTGTAGGGATTCTATGAAGTGATTCCTATCTGCCCTGTCTGGGTCCCTATTGTACAGTTCAATTAGGTCACCTCTGTTCTAAGGAAAACAACCCTCGCCTACCCAATCCCTCCTCATAGCTGCAGTGTCATGGAATTAGAAAGCGGAGGTTATTCCCCTCGTATTCGTTTGTTTTTGTCTGGAGCATGTCCTTGTTTTGGCTAGCCCATTGTGCATGGCAAACATATACTGAGGAAGGACAAGCTCTTGCATTGGACTCCCTTGACCCAGTTGAAAGTCTAGAGAGACCTTCTCAGTAACACAGTGGTGGTGCTTAGCTTCATCATGTCACTGGAGTGGAAATCTAAATGTGGAGATGCCGGCGTTGGACTGGGGTAAACACAGTAAGAGTTTTAACAACACCAGGTTAAAGTTCAACAGGTTTATTTGGTAGCAAATACCATTCGCTACGAAGTAAACCTGTTGGACTTTAACCTGGTGTTGTTAAAACTCTTACTGTGGAAATCTAACACAGGAGCAGGCATTTAATCACCTAGCCTTTTGCAAAAAAAACCCCCAAAACCTGCCTAGTTGACGGAGAGGGTGAGTCCTCCCATCCAGAACTAAATAAAAAATGTCCCAACATTCAAATATTGCATCCTTTTTTATTTAGTGCACCTACCCTAACTGAGCCAGCTCCATATCACATGTATCATGGCACTCAACTTAATTCAGTGGTTTCCTGGGAGGGTCAGAATTAAAAGCTAAATATTTTTAAAAATACAATGAAGGGCGAGGGGGGAGAAATATTGTACAATCATGGTACATATGTGCTTTGGGCACAGCAGGCCTAATTTAAAGTTTATTTACTGAACCTGGGTCTCTGGTGCTGCGAGGCAGCAGTGCTAACCACTGTGCCACCGTGCCACTCACTGTGAATTTGAATGAGTTGAAAATCAGCCCAAAATATTTTAAAACAGTAATAAAACTTGGTGGGAGAAAGAAGCCATTATTTTTGCTCTTTCCACAGGCTGTTTTCTAAAACAGTGGATATCTCATGATTGTTCATATTTTTTTTTGTCCTGTATCTACTTGTCTAAGCGCCTGGGTGAGTTCGGTGGAATCCTGCGGAGTGAGTGGGTGAATTGCTTGTCCAGAGATGGGGGAGGTGGTGAACAATTTTCCGAAGCAAGTCAAGCACCCGTTTCCCCCCAACACAAGTTGATGATTATGCAAGTCAGCAGGAATATGACTTCATATATTTAAAAGTGAGGGATGCCCAGGAGTTACCAGTGCTTATGGAATTCGCTCCCTTTAAAACATTTCACATTACAGTTTATTCGTTCAGCCATTTTTCCACCAAGAAATTAAATGACCCAATAATTTGAACTTAACGGTCTTGTCCTGTTTTGTCTCCCAAAAAGTTGAAAAGGTGGATAATTCCAATAGGTGACTTTGAGTAAGCAGGAGTAAATTGGGGGTATGTGTCCACTCATATTGTCATTTATCTCCTATAATTTATTTTGGCTTTGATTGTGGTTAATAGTTATTAAAGTCAATTAAATACTGTTCAGTTTAATTCAACTTCTTCTCTTATATGTTCTTCTTATTTGCTCACAGGGTTGTGATAAAAAAGCAATGGTTTGGGACATGCGCTCAGGCCAGTGTATCCAGTCCTTCGAGACTCACGATTCTGACATAAACAGTGTTAGGTGAGTGGATTTAGTGATTTCTTCAGTAAAAGTCTTATTTCAGGCTTGAAACTGCAGGAGCTATTTATGAACTAACTTTCTTGATTTTCTTTTTGTTGAACAAACTGAATCACTTGTGAACAGCTACAAGTATGCCCCATTCCCCTGAGGAAATCTCAGTGTGTGCGTGTCGTGTATGAAATAATGGGGGAGATTCTCCCAAAAGTGCTGAATTGTTGGGAGAACTGTTCTAAATCCCGACTGTTTTGTCAGTTCACCTTCTCACCTGAATCTCCGCACTCTGTGCACTGCAGAGGTCCCATTAAAAACCCGGGGATGGGGGGGGGGGGGGGGGGGGGCGGTGGGGGGTGGTGGGGGGGTGGGTACGGGGCCTATTTGCGCCTGAGTCTGACAGTTCTGGAACTCTGCGCCTGCGCAGTGGTCCTGATCTGTCAGACTCCCCGTTTTCTGGCCAGCTCAATCACTGGCCAGCCCAGGACCCTTGCAGTGCTGCCCCTCCAGCATCCCCACGGCCCAATCGCAGCCACCACAACAATTCCAGGGCCAGCCCTGACCACCCCCCCCGCCCCCCTGTCCTGGAGCGCCCCAATGCACAGCCCACCGTCCCCAGCAGTGACGATCCCCCCTCACCCCAGCAGACGTCCACCGCCACTGACCGCCCCCCCCCCCCCCCCCCCAGGAGGCAGGCCCCCCACAGCCCACCCCAATCACTGCCCTTCCTCCAGCCCAGACCGATCCTGTCTGCAGAGTGGCAGCGGGACCCCCCCACCCCCACCGATCGCCCCCTAGGTCCTGCCCCCTTGGCACTGCCCAATGCCTGATGGGCAGTGCCAAGGTGTCCCCTGGACATGGGCACTTTGCCCCTTGGGCACTGCCAAGGGGCAACAGCTGGCACTGCCAGGGTGCCCATGCCCAGGGGGCACTACCCCCTCACCGCCCAACCTCCTGGGGGACCCTGATTGCTCCCCCTTCATTCCGGCGGGGTCTCCCCCTGGTTCCCCGAACATGGGGAGCTAGTCTGAACCCCATCAGAATGAAGTACTCCTGGCAGGGTGGGAGATTCGATCGGGACCTGAAAGATCCTGATAATGAACTAATAAACATATTTAAAACATATTAAAAACAGATTTAATTTACTTACCTGCCTTCCTGCCGGTTTCCAGCGTGGTCTGATTGGCGACTGTTCGCCGGCTCTGGGAGATGCGCATGCATTCCCGTAGCATGCGCAACTCCCTGTTCAACGCCGGCGACGTGCATCTCCCACCGCCACCCGACAGAAAAGTTGCGGGTCGCAGTGGGAGAATCGCGGCCAATGGTTCTGTACTGCTTATGGTTCCATGTTCAACATTGAAGCTTATAGTCACATAGCTAAAATATTCAGCATTAAGATTTCCAGTGTTATGCTGGTCTGTTTTATAGATGATACTGAAGTACCCTCTCTCACAACAGGTATTTCCCTAGTGGTGATGCGTTTGCCTCTGGTTCAGACGATGCCACAGTAAGTCAAATTTAATCACAGGTCCGTATAATGTTTGCTTTGTGTGCTAGACAGAAGAACTTTGTTTTGTCAAGAAATTTCCTGACCAACGTGATACGATCAACAAACTGGCAGCATTTTCTGTGATTGTTTCTGATAAATTTCAATAACTTTTAGACACAGTATAATGCTGATGTTGCACTTTTTTGCCCCCCCCCCATTGAACGATAACAGATGGATAGTTCGAACTTCCTCTTCTCAAGCAGTCTTCACATTTCAGTGAATTTAAGTAAATCCTTTTGAGGCAGCTGTTTTTTTTAATATATAATCAAACAGAGTTTTGTGGTTCCTTGGGAGAAACTGTTACTTCCATACATGGTGTCAACCATGTCTCTGTGGTAACACTCACTCCTCTGAATAAGAAGGTTATGGGTTCAAGTCCCATTCCAGGGACTTACTAGCATAATCCAGACTGATGCAGTGCAGTACTGAGGGCGCGCTGCAGTGATGGAGGTTATGCCTTCAAGGACAGGTAATGAGTGATCTGTTATCTCAGGTGATCATGAAAAATCCCATGCCACAATTTCAAAAAACAAGGGAGGTTTAAAGTTTAAGTTTATTAATTATTAGTCACAAGTAAGGCTTACATTAACATCACAATAAAGTTATTGTGAAGTTCCCCTAGTCGCCACACTCCGGCGTCTGTTCGGGTCAGTGCACCTAACCAGCACGTCTTTCGGACTGAGGGAGGAAACCGGAGCACCCGGAGGAAACCCACGCAGACACGGGAAGAACGTGCAAACTCCACACAGACAGTGACCCAAGCCGGGAATCGAACCCGGGTCTCTGGCGCTGTGAGGCAGCAGTGCTAACAACTGTACCACCGTGCCACCCATACTGGACCCTGGGCCAATATTTGTTCCTCAGTCAACATCATCAAAGCTGTTTGTGGGAGCTTGCTGTGCACAAATTAGCTGACACATTACAACACTAACTGTGCTTCAAGAGCACTTAATTGGCTGTAAAGTGATTTAAGACTTCCTGAAGTTGTTAAAAAAAAAGTTCTTATATCAATGCGAGTCCATCATTCTTTTCACTTACAGAGATGCTTTGAAAGCATTGATCTGTCTAAGCTACCCACCTGCAGTTGTAAGATGGGGTAAATCACTGGGTTGTGTAGCAGATTTGGAACAATTGGGTTTGACTGAGACAAGGTTGACTGAGGGGGCAATTGTCCCGCCATGGGAATTGTTGCGGGCTGGGGTTGGACCACGCAAAGGTCCGTTGACCTAGGGTGGGATTTGCTGGTTTTGGAGTGAGCGCAGCCAAAAAATCCCACTCTTAATCTTTAATCCTTCTGAGGTAGAAAGCATGATCAAATAGGGAATGCTGCTTGCCACATTGCTTGTGGTATCTGTTTCACAATGAAACTGGAGATCAGCAGTGTTCCCAAGAAGTTGTCAGTCCCAATGGTTTGATTTGATTTGGTTTATTATTGTCACATGTATTGGGATACAGTGAAAAGTTTTGTTTCTTGCACATTATTCAGACAAAGCATACCATTCATAGAGTAAATAGAGGAGAAGGAAAAGAGAGGGTGCAGAATATAGTGTTAGGAGAAAGATCAGCTTAATATATGATAGATCCATTCAAAAGTCTGATGGCAGCAGGGAAGAAGCTGTTCTTGAGTCGGTTGGTACGTGATCTCAGACTTTTGTATCTTTTTCCCCCGATGGAAGAAGGTGGAGAGAATATCTGGGGTATATGGGGTCCTTGATTATGCTGGCTGTTTTTCCGAGGTAGTGGGAAGTGTAGAAGGTGTCAGTGGATGGGAGGCTGCGGCTGTGAGTTTTCTCTGCCGCTCTCCAACCCTGACTGAGGTTGACTCACATATTGGGTTATTTAATAGAATAAACCGATGACAAGGACCCACCATGTTCTGAAATGATCAGAAATGGGGGCATTTCGCTCAAACTGTCCAGCAACATTCATCTCCACAGTAAGTATCTCTTCGAGAAGTGCAGTCAGAAACAGAATTTACTGATGATGAGAGGATGATTCATCAAAGCTGAACCGTGTTGCTGTGTTATTAAACTTTGAGATGGAAATTTACAGACCTGTGTGGGTGTGTTTTGACATTGGATGCAGAGGTCAGAATTTCCCTATTATTTCATGGGTTAGTCCCCAGCATGGAAAATCCAGAATTCAATGTTTGAAACATTAATTTGCTGAAGAGAAACATTGAAATGCACCTTTTTTGTTCATGTTTGCTTGTCATTTAGATGGTTCTGACTGGATCCATCCGGGATAGGAAGATGCAGTTTACAAACAAGGAATCCAGAAAGGATTAACAATATATTAGAAAAATGGTTTGATTTTTGACTTCTTATTGTCACATGTATTATACAGTGAAAAGTATTGTTTCTTGCGCGCTATACAGACAAAGCATACCGTTCATAGAGTACATGAGGGAAGAGGAAAGGAGAGGGTGCAGAATGCAGTGTTACAGTCATAGCTAGGATGTAGAGAAAGATCTGCTTAATATAAGGTAGGTTCATTCAAAAGTCTGATGGCAGCAGGGATGAAGCTGTTCTTGAGTCGGTTGTTACGTGACCTCAGATTTTTGTATCTTTTTCCCGATGGAAGAAAGTGGAAGAGTGTATGTCTGGGGAGTGTGGGATCCTTGATTATGCTGGCTGCTTTTCCTGAGGCGACGGGAAGTGTAGACAGAGTCAATGGATGGGAGGCTGGTTTGCCTGGTGGACTGGGATACGTCCACGACCCTTTGTAGTTTCTTGTCCAATGTTATTGCAATGGAGAGGAATAGGGCCGTACGGCAGGGCAAGGTTTACAATTGGGGGAAAGGTAATTATGATACGATTAGGCAAGAATTAGGGGGCATAAGTTGGGAACAGAAACTGTCAGAGAAAGGAACTAATGAAAAGTGGAACTTTTTCAAGGAACAAATACTGGATGTCCTTGATAGGTATGTCCCTGTCAGGCAGGGAGGAAATGGCCGAGTGAGGGAACCATGGTTCACGAAAGAGGTGGAATGTCTTGTGAAAAGGAAGAGGGAAGCTTATGTAGGGATGAGGAAACAAGGTTCAGATGGCTCGATTGAGGGTTACAAGTTAGCAAGGAACGAGCTGAAAAAGGGGCTTAGGAGAGCTAGGAGGGGACACGAGAAGTCCTTGGCGGGTCGGATCAAGGAAAATCCCAAGGCTTTTTACTCTTATGTGAGGAATAAAAGAATGACCAGGGTGAGGTTAGGGCCGGTCAAGGACAGTAGTGGGAACTTGTGTATGGAGTCAGTAGAGACAGGCGAGGTGATGAATGAATACCTTTCTTCAGTGTTCACCAAGGAGAGGGGCCATGTTTTTGAGGAAGAGAAGGTGTTACAGGCTAATAGGCTGGAGGAAATAGATGTTCGGAGGGAGGATGTCCTGGCAGTTTTGAATAAACTGAAGGTCGATAAGTCCCCTGGGCCTGATGAAATGTATCCTAGGATTCTTTGGGAGGCAAGGGATGAGATTGCAGAGCCTTTGGCTTTGATCTTTGGGTCCTCGCTGTCCACGGGGATGGTGCCAGAAGACTGGAGAATGGCGAATGTTGTTCCTCTGTTTAAGAAAGGGAATAGAAATGACCCTGGTAATTATAGACCGGTTAGTCTTACTTCGGTGGTTGGTAAATTGATGGAAAAGGTCCTTAGAGATGGGATTTACGACCATTTAGAAAGATGCGGATTAATCCGGGATAGTCAGCACAGATTCGTGAAGGGCAAGTCGTGCCTCACAAATTTGATTGAATTTTTTGAGGAGGTAACTAAGTGTGTTGATGAAGGTAGGGCAGTTGATGTCATATACATGGATTTTAGTAAGGCGTTTGATAAGGTCCCCCATGGTCGGCTTATGATGAAACTGAGGAGGTGTGGGATAGAGGGAAAGTTGGCCGATTGGATAGGTAACTGGCTGTCTGATCGAAGACAGAGGGTGGTGGTCGATGGAAAATTTTCGGATTGGAGGCAGGTTGCTAGCGGAGTGCCACAGGGTCAGTGCTTGGTCCTCTGCTCTTTGTGATTTTTATTAATGACTTAGAGGAGGGGGCTGAAGGGTGGATCAGTAAATTTGCTGATGACACCAAGATTTGTGGAGTAGTGGGTGAGGTGGAGGGCTGTTGTAGACTGCAAAGAGTCATAGATAGGATGCAAAGCTGGGCTGAAAAATGGCAGATGGAGTTTAACCCTGATAAATGTGAGGTGATTCATTTTGGTAGGACTAATTTAAATGTGGATTACAGGGTCAAAGGTAGGGTTTTGAAGACTGTGGAGGAACAGAGAGATCTTGGGGTTCATATCCACAGATCTCTAAAGGTTGCCACTCAAGTGGATAGAGCTGTGAAGAAGGCCTATAGTGTGTCAGCTTTTATTAACAGGGGGTTGGAGTTTAAGAGCCGTGGGGTTATGCTGCAACTGTACAGGACCTTGGTGAGACCACATTTGGAATATTGTGTGCAGTTCTGGTCACCTCACTATAAGAAGGATGTAGAAGCGCTGGAAAGAGTGCAGAGGAGATTTACCAGGATGCTGCCTGGTTTGGAGGGTAGGTCTTATGAGGAAAGGTTGAGGGAGCTAGGGCTGTTCTCTCTGGAGCGGAGGAGGCTGAGGGGAGACTTAATAGAGGTTTATAAAATGATGAAGGGGATAGATAGAGTGAACGTTCAAAGACTATTTCCTCGGGTGGATGGAGCTATTACAAGGGGGAATAACTATAGGGTTCGTGGTGGGAGATATAGGAAGGATATCAGAGGTAGGTTCTTTACGCAGAGAGTGGTTGGGGTGTGGAATGGACTGCCTGCAGTGATAGTGGAGTCAGACACTTTAGGAACATTTAAGCGGTTATTGGATAGGCACATGGAGCACACCAGGACGATAGGGAGTGGGATAGCTTGATCTTGGTTTCAGATAAAGCTCGGCACAACATCGTGGGCCGAAGGGCCTGTTCTGTGCTGTACTGTTCTATGTTCTATGTAATTCCCCAATATCATATTCCGATGTCCGAGAATACAGGAACACTGTGTGCATCGACAATGAATTTATATTAAAAAAAGGACTTGCATTTATATAGTACTTTATGAAGTGGAGTCACTGTCGTAATGGAAGAAATGTATGATGTAAACATTCAGATCTTTCTCGCTCGAGCTAGAATCCACTCGCTCTCAGTTTTGGAAACACTTGAGGAAAGTCCGCAAGGTTTTCTGCCGACGTGATGAAAGACTCGGGAGCTCCGAGGATTATTTGTTCTATCAATGACTGATATAAACAAAGATATCCATTCTGAGAATTGTGGGTGAGCCGGAAGTCACTCAGTGTCTGTGAATCTTTGCCAACAATAACATCAGTGTGCATTTATTTAAAGCCTTTGGCGTATCGTTCGAAGACATAGGGGGGGAGGTGAAAAGAGTAAGGAAGAGGTGCCAAGCCAGAGTTTTGGAAATGGCTGAATATTGAGTTGAAAATACAGGATTTTTTTTTTGAGATATTGTAAAGGGGAAGAGAGAAATGGGAGGAGAAGAAGGGTCATAGGGAGGAACTGGCAGGGAAGTAGCTGAGCTTTTTACTACCTGTGGTGGGACAAACAGATGGGGGAATTCCACACAAGACCAGAGTCAGGAAACTGGAGAGCACAGGAGGCGATGTTAGGCTGAAGGTGAATATAAAGTGAAGCTGGAGCAAGGCTGCATAGGGATTTAAAGGAGAGGACAGGGTTTTCAATCGAATCCACTGCATTGGGGGACAGGATGTGTCATACAAGAATAGGGAACATCACCTGCAGCAGAATAAAGGCTGCATGGAAACCTAGACTGCTCACAGAATTACAAATGTGATCTTACCAGGGCTTTGCATGGCTGAAGTATGATTCTATCCCTTTGTATTCTAGTCCCCTAGATAGATAGACCAGCATTTCATTAGCCGTTTTAATTATTTTCTGCACTTGTTCATGACATTTTAATGATCTGTGTATATAGAACCCACATCTCTTTGGACTATCAACTTTTTCCAACTTGTCACCATTTTCAAACTACCCTGTTCTTTTTAGATCCAAAGGATGACCTCACGTTTGCCTACATTGAAATCCATTTACCACAGTTTTGACTCTTCATTTAACCTATTCATCTCTTTTTGATTATAGTAAAAAGTCTCACAACACCAGGTTAAGGTCCAACAGGTTTATTTGGAATCACGAGCTTTCGGAGCGCTTCTCCTTCATCAGGTGAAGTAGCCACTCGCCTGATGAAGGAGCAGCGCTCCAATAGCTCGTGATTCCCAATAAACCTGTTGGACTTTAACCTGGTGTTATGAGACTCCTTACTGTGCCCACCCCAGTCCTACGCCGGCATCTCCACATCATGGCTAGCTTTGTGATTATAGCCTCCCATCTACACCGCTTACAGTTCATAGAATCCCTACAGTACAGAAGGAGGTCATTTGGCCCTTCGAGTCTGCACTGGCTCTTCAACAGTGCATCCTATCCAGGCACTATCCCCGTAACTCCACGTATTTACCTTGCTAATCCGCCTAACCGACAGATCCTGGCACACTAAGGGGCAATTTAGCATGGCCAACCCATCTAACCGCACATCTTTGGACTGTGAGAGGAAAGCGGAGCACCCGGAGGAAACCCACACAGACGTGAGGAGAACGTGCAAACTCCACACAGACAGTCACCCAGGGCCGTAATTGAACCCAGGTCCCTGGCGCAGTGAGGCAGCAATGTGCTGCAGGTCTTTGTGTCTTTAGTAAAGTTGGATATGTGCTTTCTATTCATTCATCAAAGTTGTTAATGAATACTCTGAATAGTTGAGGTCCCAACACAGATCCTTGCAGAACACCATTAGTCACAGCCTGCCAATTAAACTACCCGCCCATTATCCCTACTCTCATTCACCTTCAACTTAGCCGAGTTCCAGACCAGGTCAGTTATTTGCTAGCAGTCCAGTATGAGGGTATGTACCAATTGCCTTCCAGAAGTCCATATAAATAACATCCATAGTCACACCCATTACATCAGCCATTCCTTCGCAAAATTGAATCAGATTTGCCAAGCATGACCTGCCCTTTATAACGATATACAATCCTCAGAAACCTAAATGATCTGAAATTTGTCCTTATCTTCATCTTGGATTGATAAGTAACTATCTTGTATTTATCACTCTTTGCTTATTAATGGTCCTTAGTTTTGGACTCTCTCACAAATGGAAGTATTTTCTCCACCTCTCCCCTGTCCAAGCCACTAATCATTTTGAAGACTATCGGGTCACTGCTTCATCACTTGTTTTCTGGATTATTTTGAACTGAAACTTAATCTAAACTGGGAGGTGGCGACATAGTGGTATTGTCACTGGGTGAGTAATCCAGAGAGCCAGGGTAATGCTCTGAGGATCTCAGTTCAAATCCCACCACAGCAGATGGTGAAATTTGAATTCAACCAAAATATGGAATTAAAAGTCTAATGAAGATCACAAAATGAAGCCCAGTCCATCACACAAACCAGCCTCCCATTCATGGGCTCTGTCTACACTTCCTCCTGCCTTGGAAAAGCAGCCAGCATAATCGAGGACCCCACGCACCCTGGACATACACTCTTCCACCTTCTTCCATTGGGAAAAAGATACAAACACTGAAAATATGTACCAACCGACTCAAAAACAGCTTCTTCCCTGCTGCCATCAGACTTTTGAATGGACCTACCTTATATTAAGTTAATCTTTGTCTACACCCTGGCTATGACTGTAACACTATATTCTGCACCCTCTCCTTTCCTTCTCTATGAATGTAATGCTTTGTCTGTATAGTGCACACAAGAAACAATACTTTTCACTGGATACTAGTACATGTGACAATAATAAATCAAACAAGATCAAAACTATTGTTGTAAAAATCCACTTGGTTCACTGATGTCCTTCAGGGAAGGAAATTTGCCATCCTCTCCTGGTCTGGCCTACATATGGCTCTAGATCCACAGCAATGTGGTTGACTCTTAAATGTCCTTTGAAGTGACCTAGTTCAGGGGTAATTAGAGATGGGTAACAAATGCCCATATCACATGAATGAGTATGAAAAAGAGACCCATTCTGCCTTGACCAATTTGAAAGCAGCAGAATTTCTATAGTTCTCTAAAGTATACTGGAAATCCTAATCATTTGGGACTTTTGCCTGTTTTTTTAGTGTCGCTTGTATGATCTCCGTGCCGACAGAGAAGTGGCCATCTATTCGAAGGACAGTATCATCTTTGGAGCCTCCAGTGTGGACTTTTCCCTCAGTGGTGAGTCAATTGCTTAAGCTGCTAATTCCAGGAAATGGGAAATACCTTCTGGAGATTGAAAAAAAATGACATGGAATCTAAACTCCTTCTTGTTTCCAATCCTTTGTGCTGCACATCCACTTCTTATCCAGTTGAATAACCAGGAAAGATATGCGGTTAATGGCAGTGGTTAATACTTTTGTTGTCACTTGGCAGTAGAACTTGGTTTCATCATTAAATGGCCTCAAGTTGTTCTTAGATACTTGACCTGTGAGTGTAATACTAGTACAATACTTCCAGTTTGAGGGTAAGGAATTAAATGCATAATGAATGGGAGGAATGGATAGGAAAAAAAATTACATAAATATCACTTCAAGCTTTTGGTGCTGAATATTCTGTATGTAGTTTGCACTTTTGAAGAATGAGTCAGTTAACACTTTTGCTAATCATTACTTGTTGAAGGAATTTAACAGGGTAGTCTATTTAAATTTAACAGCTTATTTATAAGTTTCCTATCTTAAAATGGTAGTTTAATAACAAATAGATTGAGACCAAATTGGTAAGTAATTGGTTAGCATGCAAACACTAGGGGTGGGGGTGGATGTTCCTCTTTAGTGCTCAGATATATGGTTGAAGCATGTGGGGACACAACAGGACTTTTGTGTATTTAGGAAGGACTGGTCTTAGACAGGGCTACGGAGAGGTCTTTGTCTACAGTGGAGTCAGAGCCACATGAAACAAGTAAGCTATCAAGATAACAGGCACTCAGAGAGCAGACCCTGGCAAAAATCTTCTCTATCTCACCATCTCTTTCACATTGGGGCCTGACCCCTTTCTTCCCCACTCTCAAATAGAGACATTCCTTAATGCATTACTCATAATAACATAATAACTTCAGCCCTCTCTGCCCTGGCATGATTGTCAATAATTACCATCTGTGTGAATACATCAGCACCAATGAGTTCATGCTTTCCTGGATACCTGTAACCTTCATGAATAACAAAGTGACATGTCAGAACACAGTCCCATTGAATACACTAAACTTGCAAACAATCACCCTATTCCTTTATAACACCTTCCTTTGGGTATTTACATGGGTCTTTCTGCCAGCTATTCAAACGCTCCCTGAAAGTCTGTTTGTAGGCGGTGGTTGACTCATCAGGGTATACAGAAAGGTCATGGAACTGAGGTGGTTTCCATCATGGCATCTGCCGTAGAGCTGCTAGCTGGTGAGTGTGGCTTAGCAGCCCAGTCCTGTCTCCCACAATCCATTGTTGTGGTGCCCAGACAGAGAAGTCTAGAGGCCTGGTTGGGATGTGCTGCTGTCCCAAGTGTCATCAGTATCCCGAAGATGGACTCCAGTGCTTTCCTGTATCCATGGCCCCAGTGATCTGACCCCAGTGATCTGCAACATGACTGGTCTAATGGCAACATTACCTGACATCATAGACCCACGCATTGCTATACTCTGGAAACTGTGATTCATGTTGTGTTCTACTCCCTAACTACTTCTAGAGATGCAATCTAACCTTCCCTCGCTGTGTCATCATGGGAATCTACTGCCAATGCCACTTGACTCCAAGAAGTAAAAAGCTTCTGTGATGATACCACAATAACACAATGAACTGTCAGTTGTCACAAATCCTTGGAGACTGACTGCATTTGGATATAATCTTCCTCAAACATTGTTCTTCTCAGATAATATAGACCAAGGGTTTTGGGTTCAATGACTTCAGAGTCATTGGCAGCTCTCACTGCCTACACCGGGCCAGTGACATATCTTTGCCTATACCTTGGGTCTTTCTCAACCTCAGTGAAACACCCACTGACACACCCTCACCGTGACAGTCTCATTTCTCCTGGTTGGAAGAATCTGAGGTCGGGTCTGGGAATGAGGAAGTGAATGAATGATAAATTGGCGGGGATTGGGACAGAGGAAGACAGGGGCAAGAAAAAGCAGCAGCACGCAGGAGGAAGATCTACCCAACTGCTGTCCTTTTCCTCATTAGCATTATCATAATCAACATCCTGTCCCCACCCTGATACTGTGGTGGACCTGCAGGAAAGAAGGTTGAAAACAAAGGGTGTGTCAACATCACTCCTCAAATTGAGGACAGTAAGAAGTCTCACAACACCAGGTTAAAGTCCAACATGTTATTTGGAATCACGAGCTTTCAGAGCGCTGCTCCTTCATCAAGCGAGTGGAGGAGCAGCGCTCCGAAAGTTCGTGATTCCAAATAATCTGTTGGACTTTAACCTGGTGTTGTGAGACTTCTTACTGTGCCCACTCCAGTCCAACGCCGGCATGTGAAGGAGAGGATGATGCTTTCGGGCTGTGAATGCCAGTTATTGGTGGGAGCTGTTCATCTGTGGTGCAAGAGCCACCACTAATCAGAGTGCACTGTGAATGATCCATTTGCCTCGTGTTGCCTTAAGAAGAGTTTTGTGCTGGTGCCTGAAGTGGACAAGGAAGATAAGGAGAAACTAGCTTCTGTGTTACGTTGCCAACCCTACTGAGATTGTTGAACTTGTTTCGAAGCACTGGCCTGAAGTCTTGGGGCTAAGGGAGTTGGCACCCAGAGACAGTGCCACCTCCCTCCAGAAGGCATAATTAACTTTAATGCAAATCTTTGATGGCATCCACACCCAATAGCCTGTCATCAGTCTCGTTCAGAAGGGGTTTGCATCAATAATATTTTGTGTTCACCTGGATGAGGCCTTGTCCTAGTGCCATCTGGGCACAGATGGCGCTTATTAATCTCTACAGGCATAATAAGACTATTGCTGTGACAAGCAGTGAAGTTATTAGAGAGTGCATTGAAAGAGCCAAGCACTAATCCTCTTGTAGTCTGCTGCTAAAGAGTGATGGCTGACTTGTCTTTTTCAAGGTTGCACGGCACTTGCCCCATAGGTCAGCCATTTGCACCCAATTTGTATGGGTTTAGCGCCAGTGACTGCCGCAATGAGAGAAGGATGAACTAACCCAGGAAACCCTGGGGCATTAGCAAGTGCATGTTTTTGTAAAGGTACAACAATGGCACAACTCACTTTTGAGGAAATTATAAGTCACAGACAATAACCAGTAACCGGGCGGCGTGGTGGCACAGTGGTTAGCATTGTTGCCTCACAGCGCCAGGGACCCAGGTTTAATTCCAGCCTCGGGTGACTGTGTGGAGTTTGCACGTTCTCCCTGTGACTGCACAGGTTTCTTCCAGGTGCTCCAGTTTCCTCCCACAGTCCAAAGATGTGTAGGTTAGGTCGATTGGCCATGCTAAGTTGCCCATTAATATCAGGGGGATTGGCAGGATAAATGCGTCGGGTTGTGGGGATAGGGACTGGGTGGAATTGTTGTCAGTGCAGGCTCAATGGGCCAAATGGCCTCCTTCTGCACTGTAGGAATTCTATGAAAAGGTTTGTGATTGTAAAGTTTAAAGTTTATTTATTAGTGTCACAAGTAGGCTTACATTAACACTGCAATAAAGTCACTGTGAAATTTACAGTGCAAGAAGGTCCCTGTGTTTAACTGTTGTGATGTTCAGGACTCCAGCTATGTAGAAGAGCTTTGAAACTGTAAAAGAAATGTATGACGCACTATGCCCCTGTCCCCCAGTACAGCTATAAACAAAAACTTGCTGTCAAAAGGCCTCTCAGAATATGTTCAAAGACCGATCCAATAAAAAAATATTGTTGGTTGCTGTCAGGAATTTTAACATTATGGGGAGTTTCCAAGCAAAATATTTTTGTTCAGTTTAACCGTGGCTCAGAACAAAAACATGTTGATGACAGCAGTGAAAAGGAAATGTCATTTATTCAGAGATGAACAGTTCAGCAGAACCTCAGAGAAAATGTAGAAATGGTCAATCCATCCATTTTTTTTTAATTTGTGTGTGGGATGTGGGCACTGCCAATAAGGCTGGCATTGATTATCCTTTCCTAATTGCCCTTGAGAAGGTAATGTTGGGCTGTCTTCTTGAGTATATTTCATAGGGTACTTCACCACATTGCTCTAGAGGCACATATAGGCCAGACCGGCTAAGAATGGCAGGTTTCCTTCCCGAAAGGACATTGGTGAACCAGATGGGTTTTTATGACAATCATGTAGTTTCATGGTCATCATTACTGTTTTTTATTCCAGATTTCTTTAGTGAATTGAAACATAGAACCATACAGCGCAGAAGAGGCCCATCGAGTCCGCAATGACACATTTGAAACATCTGAACTCCCACCCAATCCCATCTGCCAGCACTTTGCTCATAGCCCTGAATGTTATGGATGTGCCAAGTATTGCATTTGAATTCGCCAGCTACTGTGATGAGATTTGAACTCATGTCAGCAGGAGACTGGATTACTTGTCCAGTAACTATGCTCCTGTGCCTCTAAGTACTAAGAAGAGGATTGCTGTGTTGACTTGGGAGCCTTGAACAGTATCTCTACATTATATAAAATAGCCATTCTTTTTAATGGATTGTTGCTAAGCATTCATTGGTTACATATGAGGAGGCACTGAGTCTTTTGAAGGATGGGGGCACATGACACTCCTGCCCCAAGCAATTTGCATGTCCTCTATGCTCTCTGGTGCACACCCATCTGACTTATCGCAAAAGATTGGATTGTACTGGGGGCAGGGATCGGGGGGTGGGGTGGCGGTGGATAGTGTGGCATCGTGCGTATTAATAATGATATAAAGACACCAATCACATATGAAGGATTGTGCAAACACATTGTGGGTTCTTTTATTAATTCTAGGCACATGTGAATGTATATACATGAATAGGAAACTTGAAGACATTGGAGCTGTATGTGTTCTGCTCCAGGCCGAAGTGAAACTGAGGCTGGATCACATGACACACTTCCCTTAAAGTGATGCCATACAGCTTTCCTTTAAAGGCCTATTATGGGTGGAGGTGAGGGGAAACCTGAATGCGGTGGTAATAATAAAGCCCCAAATTTGTAGACCATTGTTTGGGGAGGAGGACTTCAACATTAAAAATAAACGCATGCACCATTCATTTTTGGAATACCCCATATTTTGGGTGGCAGCATGAGCCCTTCCACCAGGTTTTAGAACATAGAACATAGAAAGCCACAGCACAAACAGGCCCTTCGGCCCACAAGTTGCGCCGATCACATCCCCACCTCTAGGCCTATCTATAGCCCTCAATCCCATTAAATCCCATGTACTCATCCAGAAGTCTCTTAAAAGACCCCAACGAGTTTGCCTCCACCACCACCGACGTCAGCCGATTCCACTCACCCACCACCCTCTGAGTGAAAAACTTACCCCTGACATCCCCCCTGTACCTACCCCCCAGCACCTTAAACCTGTGTCCTCTCGTAGCAACCATTTCAGCCCTTGGAAATAGCCTCTGAGAGTCTACCCTATCCAGACCTCTCAACATCTTGTAAACCTCTATCAGGTCACCTCTCATCCTTCGTCTCTCCAGGGAGAAGAGACCAAGCTCCCTCAACCTATCCTCATAAGGCATGCCCCCCAATCCAGGCAACATCCTTGTAAATCTCCTCTGCACCCTTTCAATGGCTTCAACATCTTTCCTGTAATGAGGTGACCAGAACTGCGCGCAGTACTCCAAGTGGGGTCTAACCAGGGTCCTATAAAGCTGCAGCATTATCTCCCGACTCCTAAACTCAATCCCTCGATTAATGAAGGCCAGTACGCCGTACGCCTTCTTGACCGCATCCTCCACCTGCGAGGCCGATTTAAGAGTCCTATGGACCCGGACCCCAAGGTCCTTCTGATCCTCTACACTGCTAAGAATGGTACCCTTCATTTTATACTGCTGCTTCATCCCATTGGATCTGCCAAAATGGATCACCACACACTTATCCGGGTTGAAGTCCATCTGCCACTTCTCCGCCCAGTCTTGCATTCTATCTATGTCTCGCTGCAACTTCTGACATCCCTCCAAACTATCCACAACACCACCTACCTTGGTGTCGTCAGCAAACTTACCAACCCATCCCTCCACTTCCTCATCCAGGTCATTTATGAAAATGACAAACAGCAAGGGTCCCAGAACAGATCCCTGGGGCACTCCACTGGTCACTGACCTCCATGCAGAGAAAGACCCCTCCACAGCCACTCTCTGCCTTCTGCAGGCAAGCCAGTTCTGGATCCACAAGGCAACAGCCCCTTGGATTTTGTAGGCATCTCTCCACTGAGGCACAGGATGAGAAGGCTTAGAGGGCAGGAGACCTGGAAAGTACCTCCTACCCCATTTCCAGTATTAAATATGGGCTTGCACCAATTGGAGTAATGGGCTCACAAATGATCTCAAGGAAGGCCTGGGAAGTGCTGTAAGATTTATATACCTGACATAACAAAATTTGTTTCTCTTTGCTGTGGGGGAACAGGAGCGGGGATTAATTTAAACAGCACCAATCTCTCCTCTCACCATCCATCTATAAACAGTATTTACTTTCCCCTTTATAAGCGGCGGTGTATTCTGCAACCCCTCACTTTTGTTGTGATCCAATTTCTATTAATAACCCGATAGCAAACTCGAGATGGGATGAACTCAAAGGGTTAGTTTATTTGGACACACACAAGTGCAGGAGGAGGGTTGCACTGTTGCCTCCTTTATATTCATACAGTAAAAGTGGGATAGAGAATAGGAAGATTTACAGGGTAGAGCTGCAGAGAAAGGAAATATTGTTTCACGTAGGTTCGAGAGTCCAGAATCCAAAGTCCAACGAGATATTCCTTCATGGAGGTCTGCAGGTTGAAAACTGATGCTGTATAATTCATTTTTCTGATGGCGTTGACATCACACAATGAGACAAACAGGCAAAGATGAATCAGTCTTGTAGGCGGTGGTACAGAAGTTCCGGCAGAAGCAGTTTAGATTTGGCCAGGTATTCAAACTGGACAGAGCTGCTTTTCAGTGAGGCAGCTTGTAGGATGATAAACAGCAGAGAGAGATTTTGTAGTAGGTAATGTCACCATGTTATACTAGCTAGAGGTCCATGTGACATGACTCCCACCCCTCCACATTGTCCTTGACAAGACCCTTCTCTGGGTCCGGAGATGCTTAAATGTCTCAACCATTAAGACTTGAAAGAAAGGTTTCAGGGCCCTTTGTCCTAGTGGACAAAGGTTATTTTTTTTGATTTGATTTATTATTGTTACATGTATTAACATACAGTGAAAAGTATCGTTACTTGCGCGCTATACAGACAAAACATACCGTTCATAGAGAAGGAAATGAGAGAGTGCAGAATGTAGTGTTAGTCATAGCTAGGGTGTAGAGAAAGATCAACTTAATGCAAGATAAGTCCATTCAAAAGTCTGACGGCAGCAGGGAAGAAGCTGTTGTTGAGTCCTGGGTTATGAAATGCAGATGGCCTTTGCAGAGCTCTTTTTGAATTTGGTCTGTGCTGTCATAATGTGTGGCTCTTCAGAGATAATGAGGTGCAAGTTTCTTTGATACTGATAAATAGTTCCTTTTATTCAAGGGTCACAGACTGTCATAGATTCAACCATTTTAAAAAGGTCTTCGTCCAGTTTTTAAAATTTTAGAAATAACCATGAGGATATCTATTTAGATAAAGTGTGAAGTCTTAGTCCCCTCACATCTACATCTGGGGAATGGTGATTTTCCAGGCACGGTGAATGAATAATCTATCTTTAAACCTGCTATTCCCAATGTATCACCAGTAGGTTAGAGTGTTTCACGATAGAATGCCCCATCTGACAGAAGACACTTGTCATTCTGCCTCCTTTCTGCCAGTATAGTATTGCAATCACAATACCCACAGCCCAGAATCTTTGAAGGACTGGGGGTTGAGTCACTACTATAAAGGTAAAAGTGATTACTAAAACCATCTGCTTGGATTATTCTCCAGGTCGCCTCTTATTTGCTGGTTATAACGACTACACCATCAACGTGTGGGATGTATTGAAGGGAACACGAGTGTCAATTCTGTTTGGACATGAGAATCGAGTCAGCACTTTGCGAGTTTCCCCGGATGGCACTGCTTTCTGCTCAGGATCATGGGATCATACTCTGAGGGTTGGTGTATTTTTTTTATTGTTTGTTGCATAATGTGGATTATGTACACTATTTATTATTGAGTGGCAGAACAGACTTGAGGAGCTGAGTGACCTACTCAGATTCATACATATTTCACAGTGTGCGCATTTTCTCACCGAACCTCAGGACTAATGCTGTTGAACAGAAACATTTTGCTACTTTGCACTCGAGGGAGACACCCAGCACAAAGTCATCTTCCCCTTCCTCAAGTGCCCCACTTAAATTAAAACACCCCCTCCAAGAACTGCCCACAGTATATAATGAGGAACTGTTTAAGGGGCACGAGAGATAGTTGGGAGATTGGTACCAGTGACACTGTCATGGCAGCAAGTCAAAGTGGCTGCTGATGCCACTATTTATCATTGAGTCAGCCATTTCTGTCTGGTAATGGGGTGGTTGAGAGTTCAACTAACCCACATATGCAGGCCGTAATTGTGATCTGCACAGGGGCGGCACAGTGGTTAACACTGCTGTCTCACAGCTCCAGGGACACGGGTTCGATACCCGGCTTGGGTCACTGTGTGGAGTCTGCACATTCTCCCCGTGTCTGCAAGGGTTTCCTCCGGGTGCTCCGGTTTCCTCCCATAGTCCAAAGATATGCGGGTTAGGTGGATTGGCCATGCTAAATTGCCCCTTAGTGTCAGGGGGACTAGCTAGGGTAAATGGATTGGGTTATAGCAATAGGGCCTGGGTGCGATTGTGGTCGGTGCAGACTCGATGGACCGAATGGCCTCCTTCTGCACTGACGAATTCTATGATTCTATGATTGCTGACTTGTACAGATCTTTTCCCAACACTGACATGAGGTCAGGGGTCAGATTGATAAATTTTCAGATAATCTCGGGAGTACGCTGTGCACATGCAACTGCTTCAAGGTTGTGTTCTTGACATTTGAACAGATGTGAATTTCCAAGCACACTTATTCCAACGTTATCAAATCTCCACCATTACATTAACAAAGCTGATTCTGCCTAGCAGAATGTGGATAGTGTTCAATCTTTTGTAGGAGATTGCTATATAATAGAATAAAATTGACCATAGACTTCAACCTTAGCTTTCTTCCCTTATATAATTGAGTTGGAAAGGTAGGTTGCTGCTCATTAGAGTCAGTTGGGGAGGATAGTTTTGTTGATTTGTAGCTTCTAAAAATGTAACTCTCAAACCACTAAGAAGGCCTTGGATAATTCCAAGTTCAAGGCCTGACTACTTTATTTTTAACCAAAGGTTTGTTGGTTTGCTCACGATGATGCTAAAATGAACACAAATATATCCGACTAAAGGTACTGGCTATTAATTGCCCAAAAACTAATCATTCCATTCCACACATTAGAAGGACATACTTGCACTGGTGAAAATGTCAAAATGCAAGCTCTGTCACAGAAGTTGTTTTTTACTTCAATGTATATCCACCAACACCAAATGAGGGAAAAATCATCACTTGAGTTTCTGGAGGGAGTGAGAGCAGTTGTGCTCAGCCAGGAAAAGTGTGGAGCACCGGCCACAGCCAGACCCGGAGCTGAGACGCAAGGCCGGGGAACTGTTGCGGGCTCTTGAAAGGGAGCAGACGATGGGCAGAGTGGGTAAAAAGGTAGAAGTGTAATATTAATAAGGGATCAATGATATTTTAAAAACTATCATGGCGCCAAAAGAATTTCTAATGCAGTGGCAGGCAACCCGTGCCCTGGGGGGGGGGTTTACATGCCACCCATCAATGTCCTGAGTGCGGCCCACGAGACATTTTGTTGGCTGTTGCCCTTGCGCAGCATTGCCAAATTCCACTGGTTTCCATCCACGTAGCTATATTTCCTGTTGGTCTAACTGAAGTGATACACGTGGGGCGGGATTTTCTGGCCGCGCTCGCCTCAAAACCGGAAAATCTCACCTGAGATCAATGGACCTTTGCATGAGAGACCTCCCCCCCCCCCCCCCCCCCCCGATCCCCCCAACCCACTACAATTCCCATGGCGGGCAGGGATGGGAAAATTCGCCCTGTGAAGTGAGGTGCATGCTGATTGCTCACAACATTGACCGTGAGAGCCATGCGCTCCCTCTGCGTCCAATCAAGTGCAAATATTTCTTTTGTTGAAGTTGATGACCGTTCTGTTAATATGTGAATGATTAAGCATTTTTTATTTCTTGTTATGAAACATTTGGCACGTATTAAATGTATTCAATCTTATTCCAGGGTCATAGTTAGTGAACATGCATGATTTCAATCTTGCGGCCCACTGAGATGAAGGAGACTAGCCTAGGGTTGGTCATTGCTTTAATGTGATGATTGGTTGGTGACATCACCTGGTTAGCATGGATCAACCTGATTGGTCTGTAGCACAATGTGATTTGCAGGAACCAATAACATTAAAGAGTTGCAATGGTATTATGCTTTTTCAATATTACAGACATAGAGGCACAAAGCTTAATTATATTTTTGCTTGTCATATGCTACTGGTAACAACATTTTGCTATAATTTACTGCAAATTAACTTAATTTATTTTCAATCATGAAAATGTAGTCTGTCTGTGATCACAATATGATGACTTGGAGCCGACTAATAGTTGTTGTTTTTACTGACGACTCAACTACCACAAAACTGTGATTACATTTTTTTTTTCAAAATCTTCAAACAGATTGTAAACTCCACTGCCCATAGTTGGTAATACACAGGAGCATTTAATTAAACTGCCACCTTGTAATTGTTTCCAAGCATACATTATTCTCCGTGGTTTGGCTAGTAATACAGAATTACTGGCCAAACGTTTCCAGCCGTTCCCACCAGCGGGATCTTCCGGTACTGCTGACGGGACTCTTCACCATGAGTTCCCTGGCGGTGCAGGGTGTGAACTATGGGAAAACCTGTTGACAACGGCAGGGCCAGGAGATTCCGCCAACAACAAATGGGGGGGCTGCCCCCACTACTGTTGGGGGGAGGGGCAAGAGGTGGTAGTGCAACATCCCACACACTATATATCCCAAGACGCAAGATTTCTGCTCCCACGCCGTGCCGCACTGGTGAAATTATAAACCCATTCTGTATAACCAGGTTTATGGTTTTGCTGGAGTAAGCTCTGATGTGGAGTTGCCGGCGTTGGACTGGGGTAGACACAGTAAGTAGTCTCACAACACCAGGTTAAAGTCCAACAGGCTTATTTGGAATCACAAGCTTTCGGAGCGTTGCCCCTTCATCAGGTGAGTGGGCAACGCTCCGAAAGCTCGTGATTCGAAATAAACCTGTTGGACTTTAACCTGGTGTTGTGAGACTACTTACTGTGGAGTAAGATCATGAAGGAAATCTCCCCCGTGAAAAATCTCAAAAATGCACGAGTGATCCAAGATACCTTCACCGGCACTCCTGAGATCATTAGCAGCATTAACTAATTAAACTGAATGTGCCTTTGTTACTCTGTTTTGCAGATTTGGGCTTAAAGTTTCTTGAACTTGATCGTCCAATTCTGATCGAAGGTTCCATCCTGGGATTTCCTGGCGTTTGCAGTATGATGGCTCAACTCCTAATCTTGTGTCTGTTTTAGGAAATGTACAAATATTTTGGGATTGTGACATATAACCGAGTCTGTAGTGACTATATAATTATTTACGAATCCTAAAAGAAGATTAGGTTAATTATAATTTTGGTATCATAATTCAGTCGAACTTATCGCAAAACAAAATGTTTAGAAATAGATGCTGCCGTGTGCAAATGCTGATCAGTAATACGGTTTCCCCCACTTTCTAATAACATTCCCATTTGTATATTATTTTTTATGCACATCGACATTAAAACTTTCATGTTTCCAAGCGTTTGATTCCCCGTTCTGTTTGAGAAAAAAATACGTTTAAACAAAACCTCCAAACCAGAATTAGTAATTGTGTTTGTTTGTAATGTTTTCTTTCATGAATGGTAGTCACAAAGGGGAGAGACTGAAGGATTATTACAAAGCAGCATTGACATTCTATGTTTGAAAAATTATCACAATTGAAAATCTACGGTGTGACAGTGAATGGGCTAGTAATGAAAAATGTAGAGAATTGATTTAAGCTAGTCAATCTTTATATTCTGCAATTTGAATTGGGCTCAAATGGTACACTACATATGGGTGGCAATGTTCTCCTTTGGTTAAAGCTCAGCATGCCCAATTTGTCAAAATACTTTTGTTTTTGATACACAGAATTGTAAAATAATGTTCAATAGCAGATGACAAACCTGTAGTAGGTCTATAGACAATGACTGTTTGAGAACTTCACATATTACAGCGGGAGAAAAATCTAATCAAAAATTGTTGTTTAAAGTGGTAAATTGTAAAATTCGATTAATGTAATCCAATGCAGTAGATTTAAGTGCACTGTGAACTTTTGAAGATTTTAATTCACTTGGTAAGAAGTGCAATATTATATTACAACATTACTGAGATCTCGGCAAAAAAGTAAGGCTTTCTGACTCGATGTAGAGTCTTTGTTAAAGCACCTCTTTTCTGTAGGGTCAGCTGTACAATTTTGGTTTTGTTTTCTGTACTTGTTTTGTGTATACTTCAACAGTTCTTTTGGTGAACACTTGTGTAAATCTTTTGAAATGTACCAAAAATTAATAAATGGCACATGTAATATTTTAAATCATGACTGATGTTTTGACTTTTACAGCTCAGGTCCCAATTGGCTATTAAAGATATGGATCGGGGGCACTGAGGCCGCATTGTGTGATTTTTAACCCATTTAAAATAAATAGGGCGATGACTTTGTCAAAACTCCCAGAAATTCTACGTCGGTCCTTTAATTTGTTTATTTCAAAAGAGTAGACAGAGGAATTCTTCCATCTTAGTGCATTACCAGTAATTTCTCGATTACCAGATCACACGCAGTACTGAGCCGAGGCCCAGGATATTGCTCAGAAGAAGATTCGACCTCAAACAAAAAAAGAGTTATATTAGCAGAGGTCAGTTATCCTGGTGGGCCCCTGCTGCTGAAAGCTACTGTAATATGAACTATGATACAGAAATTAAGGGGAGGCAATGGCCTAGCGGTATCATTGCTAGACTATTAATCCACAAACTCAGCTAATGTTCTGGAGACCCAAGTTCGAATCCCACAGATGGTGGAATTCAAATTCAGTAAAAAATATCTGGAATTAAGAATCTACTGACGACCATGAAACCATTGTCGATTGTCTCAAAAACCCATCTGGTTCACTAATGTCCTTTAGGGAAGGAAATCTGCTGTCCTCACCAGGACAATGTGGTTGACTCTGTACTGTCGTCTGAAATGACCTAGCAAGCCACTCAGTTGTATCAGACTCACAAGAAGGCAGCTCACCACCACCTTCTCAAAGGCAGCCAGGGATGGGCAATAAATGCAGGCCAGCCAGTGATGTCCATGTTCCACGAATGAATTTTTAAAAACGAACCAGCCAATTAGAAATATTTGAAGTTGAATGATAGTTGTTTCTTTCTCTGCACTTAATACTATGTAAATGAAATGGGAAAAATCTTTGATTTCAGAGATATTTTTAAACTTAAACTGTTTAAAAGATACATTTTTCAAGGAGCACTCAGTATCTGTCAGTTAGTTTGACATCTTCTGTGGCCAGTGGGAACCACACACTGGATTGGATTTAGGTGATATTATTTACTTTGAAACTTTTTTTGTGATTTAGTTTTATATTTTAATTTCATGAGTTCACGGGATGTGGGCTTTGCTAGCAGGGCCAGCATTTTTTGCCCATCCTTATTGCCATCCTTCAGGGAGTTGCTGCTTTGAACCGCTGCAGTCCATGTGGTGTAGGTACACCCACAGTGTTGTTAGGAGGGGAGTTCCAAGATTTTGACCCAGTGACAGTGAAGGGAAAGCGATATCATTCCAAGTCAGGATGGTGTGAGGCTTAGAGGCAACTTGAAGGTTGTGGCGTTTCCTTGTATCTGCTGCCCTTGTTCTTCTAGATCAGGGGTTCCCAAACTGGGTTCTGCAGGACCCCTATTGCTTCCGCGGGAACCTCCCTGGGATTCCTCAGGAGCGTCCCAGGGGGTCCAGGGGAGCCTCCTGGGGGGTTCATGGCTGGCCAGACTCATTTGTATAATTTGAAAAATGCTGCAAGGTTCAAATGCTTGTCCAACCAGAGCTTGGCTGCTGGACAAGCCAGCCTCTGATTGGATGAGCTGGGAACAACACAAAATTCAATCTCCATATCAGGGTGAGCGTGGATAGCGGAGCGATGGGAAGAGCAGGCCTCGGAGCGAGCCTTGAAGCAGAACTCAGAGCAGGCCTCAGAACGGACTTTGTGTGTGCATGTGGAGAGAGGGGTGTGTGTGTGAGAGAGGTGAGTGTGAGAAAGATAGGAATGCATGTTTGGAGAGAGATGAGTGAGTGTGTGACAAAGGCATGTGTGAGAGTAGGGTGTGTGAGAGAGGTGTGTGCACGTGTGAGAGAGGTGAGTGTGTGAGAGAGGAGGGTGTGTGTGAGAGGAGAGAGGATGGGTGTGTAGGGAAGGGTTTGTGTGTGAGAGCGATGACAGTGTGTGTAAGAGGGGTGAGTGTGCATGTGCGAGAGAGATGAGGGTGACTGGTTTCCGGGTTGCATGGTGTCGGGGGATGGGTTTCTGAGTTGCACGGTACCGGGTGGTCGGGGGATGGGTTTCTGGGTTGGACATGGAGCCTGATCAAGGGATATGGGAGAAAGGGGGAATCAGGATATTGAATTCGATGATCGGCCATGATCAAAATGAATGGCGAAGCAGGCTTGAAGGGCTTAATGGCCTACTCTTGCTTCTAGTTTCTATATTTCTATGAGTGCGTGTGTGAGAGAGAGATGAGTGCATGTGTGTGAGAGAGAGAGGTGAATATATGTGAGAGAAAGAGGTGAGTGTGTGTGGGAAAGAGACGTGAGTGTGTCTGTGAGGGAGATGTGTGTGTGTGTGCATGTGTGTGAGAGAGAGGTGCGTGTGTCCGATATGAGAATCAGTTTTCCAACCTTACTCCTCCCATTAAAAATGACAAACGGCAAGACTCAAATATTATTTTGATAAGATAACTTTTTAATTATATAAGAGATTGAAAAGCCTTCTATAAGTTAGTTGTTTCCATGTTTGTACCTACTGGATGAAAATAATCATTTTTTGTAGTTCAAATTTTCATCACAATAAGAATGTTTCTCAGAGGTTCCTTCAATACTCTTAGGAAAAAGGATTCCATAACTGGAAAAGTTTGGGAACCCTGTTCTAGATGATGAATTTGTAGGTTTGGAAGGTGCTGTCGAAGAAGCATTTTTAAGTTGCTGCTGCAGTGTGTCTTGTAGATGGTGCACTGATGCCGCTGTCCATCAGTGGTGGAGGGAGTGAATGTTTGTGGATAGGGTGCCAATCAAGCTGACTGGCTTGTCCTGGATAGTGTTGAACTTCTTGAGTTACTTGACGCAGAATTCCTAGCCTCTGACCTGCTCTTGTAGCCACAATAGTTATGTGGCTGGTCCAGTTCAGTTCTTGATCAATGGTAACTCCCAAAATGTTGATATTGGGGGATTCAGCAATGGTCATGCCATTGAATGTCAAGTGGAGTTAGTTAGATTCTCTCTTGTTGGAGATAGCCATTGCCTGGCATTTGTGTGGTGCTAATGTTACTTGCATAAGGGTGTTTGGCAGAGCAAGGGTTAACATTGGATGGGAGAACAGTACCATCCACAAAATGATGTAGAGAGTCATATGATGGTAGACTGCAGTAGAGTCTGGAAGTAGGCAGCATGGAGACAGCACCCATGCGTGACAGTACCTTGGATATGGATATAGTGATGAGTTATCACTAAGTATGATTTATTTTTAACCATACAAGCCTCCAGATGTCTTACTGAAACACAAAATAATCCTTATAACATGGGTGGCAGTGAAGGATGGACCCCAAAGTCCCAGAGAAGCTGGAGAAGGAACCCTGAATCTGAAGTCTGACCTGAATGAAGTGCATCTAAATTGGAGATCACCTAAAGAAAAAAGCTCCATTGTAGGTTGAAGGATTCCACCAGGGCATCTGGAGGTCTAAAGTCTGACCACACCGAATGCAGAGTCAAGAGACCTACCTGGATCACAAAATTGCTGAGCAAAATATTTTTTAAATGGAAAAAAAGGCTGTAAGGCAAAAGAATCCATTGTGCAGATGAAAAGCAAGACCTGATTGGACACAAGAGGCCAGGGATCTAGCCAAATCACAAAAAGGGTGAGCAAAATACAGTTTTTAAAAAACCATTTTAAAATAGTCAGCAATCAGTCCTTTAAGGTCGAATGCAAAAAGGAATATGTAACCCTTCAGCAGCCTGAGAAAAATGATGACTGAACTGAATGCAAGAACGATGAAGGGACTTAGGGAAACTCTATTGAATTACAAGAAAGCTCAAGACGAAGCAATTGAACTTCACAAAGGAAAGGAAAACCTGGTGAAGGACCTTCACACTCTACAAGGATCCCTCAAGTCTAAGTTTGTTTCTCTGGAAAATTACATAGAGAAGGAAAATGAAATTTAATGTCATTCTGAATGAACTGAAAAATCAGTTGACAGAGAAAAATCAGCAAATGTTCAATATTCCAGGAGCAAACCAGAAAGAGACCAAAGAGCTGAAGGCCAGCTGAATGGAAAATAAATGAAAAGCCACAGATCTTCACAAGCTGCAAATGGATAATAAAGTCATGAGTAACATCATTACAGAACTGAAACAAGTTAAGACTTTGCCGGAGACCAAACCGGCCAACAGAGAAACAAAAGTGAAAGACAGGGACAAAGCTTTGCTGCAGTTAGAGAAAGAAAGAACAGAAATAAGACCGGAAAATGTGAATCCGATGCTGAAGCTCCAGGAACTAGAAGCACTGAACGTCTCAAACGTGCTGCCAGCTATTGGGTTGTTGCAAAATGAAATGGCTGAAATGAAAATTAAGAACTTAAGAATATCAAGAAAAAGTTGAACAGTTGCACGAGAAAGAAGTTCTCACAAGGGACCTTTAGGAGTTTCAGATACAATTAGAAGAAGTAAAAATACAGAATGTGAGTTTAAAGGATAACACACAGGAATTATGCTCTGCTAAGGAAAAACTGTTCATTGCATGTGTGTATATAACATGTACACAAAATAAGAAAGTACACTTCATTTCTATCAATGTACATCAAAGTGAGTTCACTCTTTAATCATGTTGTATGACTCAGCCAACATCACTAATCAAATTCTATTCCAACAGAGATCAACTATGAACGGTGAAACAGGCTTGAGGAGCTAATTGCTCACCTCCTGGTTCTGTGTTCCCATCATTGTAGTGAACCAACTATCATGTACAGTAGATAAGTTTGAACTACGGGAACTTTATGAAAAGAACAATGAAATTCTTGAACTTTGATCTAACCTGAAGAACATGAAAGATGAGATGCACAGTATAGAACATAGAACAGTACAGCACAGAACAGGCCCTTCGGCCCACGATGTTGTGCCGAGCTTTATCTGAAACCAAGATCAAGCGATCCCACTCCCTATCATCCTGGTGTGCTCCATGTGCCTATCCAATAACCGCTTAAATCTTCCTAAAGTGTCTGACTCCACTATCACTGCAGGCAGTCCATTCCACACCCCAACCACTCTCTGCGTAAAGAACCTACCTCTGATATCCTTCCTATATCTCCCACCATGAACCCTATAGTTATGCCCCCTTGTAATAGCTCCATCCACCCGAGGAAATAGTCTTTGAACGTTCACTCTATCTATCCCCTTCATCATTTTATAAACCTCTATTAAGTCTCCCCTCAGCCTCCTCCACTCCAGAGAGAACAGCCCTAGCTCCCTCAACCTTTCCTCATAAGACCTACCCTCCAGGCAGCATCCTGGTAAATCTCCTCTGCACTCTTTCCAGCGCTTCCACATCCTTCTTATAGTGAGGTGACCAGAACTGCACACAATATTCCAAATGTGGTCTCACCAAGGTCCTGTATAGTTGCAGCATAACCCCACGGCTCTTAAACTCCAACCCCCTGTTAATAAAAGCTAATGATGTGGAGATGCCGGCGTTGGACTGGGGTAAACACAGTAAGAAGTTTAACAACACCAGGTTAAAGTCCAACAGGTTTATTTGGTAGCAAAAGCCACACAAGCTTTCGAGGCTCTGAGCCCCTTCTTCAGGTGAGTGGGAATTCTGTTCACAAACAGAACTTATAAGACACAGACTCAATTTACATGAATAATGGTTGGAATGCGAATACTTACAACTAATCCAGTCTTTAAGAAACAAAACAATGGGAGTGGAGAGAGCATCAAGACAGGCTAAAAAGATGTGTATTGTCTCCAGACAAGACAGCCAGTGAAACTCTGCAGGTCCACGCAACTGTGGGAGTTACAAATAGTGTGACATAAATTCTGATTCTAGGATCGCATGATAAAGACTCAGGAGGAAAAAAGCAGAAATATTTATGTGAAATAGTGTGACATAAACCCAATATCCCGGTTGAGGCCGTCCTTGTGTGTGCGGAACCTGGCTATCAGTTTCTGCTCCGCGACTCTGCGCTGTCGTGTGTCGCGAAGGCCGCCTTGGAGAACGCTTACCCGAATATCAGAGGCCGAATGCCCGTGACCGCTGAAGTGCTCCCCAACAGGAAGAGAACAGTCTTGCCTGGTGATTGTCGAGCGGTGTTCATTCATCCGTTGTCGCAGCGTCTGCATAGTTTCCCCAATGTACCATGCCTCGGGACATCCTTTCTTGCAGCGTATCAGGTAGACAACGTTGGCCGAGTTGCAAGAGTATGTACCGTGTACCTGGTGGATGGTGTTCTCACGTGAGATGATGGCATCTGTGTCGATGATCCGGCACGTCTTGCAGAGGTTGCTGTGGCAGGGTTGTGTGGTGTCTTGGTCACTGTTCTCCTGAAGGCTGGGTAGTTTGCTGCGGACAATGGTCTGTTTGAGGTTGTGCGGTTGTTTGAAGGCAAGAAGTGGGGGTGTGGGGATGGCCTTGGCGAGATGTTCGTCTTCATCAATGACATGTTGAAGGCTCCGGAGGAGATGCCGTAGCTTCTCCGCTCCGGGGAAGTACTGGACAACGAAGGGTACTCTGTCCACTGTGTCCCGTGTTTGTCTTCTGAGGAGGTCGGTGCGGTTTTTCGCTGTGGCGCGTTGGAACTGTTGATCAATGAGTCTAGCGCCATATCCTGTTCTTATGAGGGCATCTTTCAGCGTCTGGAGGTGTCTGTTGCGATCCTCCTCATCCGAGCAGATCCTGTGTATACGGAGGGCTTGTCCGTAGGGGATGGCTTCTTTAACGTGTTTCGGGTGGAAGCTGGAGAAGTGGAGCATCGTGAGGTTATCCGTGGGCTTGCGGTACAGTGAGGTGCTGAGGTGACCGTCCTTAATGGAGATGCGCGTGTCCAAGAATGCAACCGATTCCGGAGAGTAGTCTATGGTGAGCCTGATGGTGGGATGGAACTTGTTGATGTCATCATAGAGTTGTTTCAGTGATTGTTCACCATGAGTCCAAAGGAAGAAAATGTCATCGATGTATCTAGTGTATAGCACCGGTTGAAGGTCCCGTGCGGTGAAGAAGTCTTGTTCGAACCTGTGCATGAAGATGTTGGCATATTGAGGTGCAAATTTGGTCCCCATGGCTGTTCCGTGTGTCTGGATGAAGAACTGGTTGTTGAAGGTGAAGATATTGTGGTCCAGGATGAAGCGGATGAGATGTAAAATTGCATCTGGAAACTGGCAGTTGTTGGCGCTGAGCACTGAGGCCGTTGCAGCAATGCCATCGTCATGGGGGATGCTGGTGTAGAGTGCTGAGACATCCATTGTGACGAGGAGCGCTCCTGGTTCAACTGCTCCATGTGTGCCGAGTTTCTGTAGGAAGTCCGTCGTGTCGCGACAAAAGCTGGGGGTTCTTTGTACAATGAGTTTCAGGATGCCCTCGACATAGCCGGAGAGGTTCTCGCACAGGGTCCCATTGCCCGATACGATGGGACGGCCGGGTGTGTTTGCCTTGTGTATCTTCGGGAGGCAGTAGAGATCTCCAACGCGGGGAGTACGTGGGATGAGAGCACGGAGGGTGTTCTGAAGGTCCGGATCAAAGGTCTTGATCAGAGTGTTGAGTTGACGGGTGTGTTCTTTGGTCGGATCTGCAGGTAACTGTCTGTAGTGTTCCTCGTTGTTGAGTTGTCGGTACACTTCTTTGCAGTAATCCGTTCTGTTCAGTATGACGATGGCCCCTCCTTTGTCTGCTGGTTTGATGACAATGTTGCGGTTGGTCTTGAGAGCGTGGATGGCGTTACGTTGTGCTTGGGTGATGTTCGGGGCTGTCTTGTGAGTGCGGCTGATGAATTTGGTGTTGACGCACCTCCTGACGGCTTGGGCATACATGTCAAGTCGAGGGCAGCGGCCTTCCGGAGGAGTCCAATTCGACTCTTTCCTCTTCGGATGCACTGCGGATCTCTCTGTCGGCTGTTCCGGTTCATTGGCTGTCTCATTGTGTTCGTTGTTGGCCTCTTGGGGTTTGTGGAAGAACTCCCTCAGCCTCATTCGCCTGATGAATTCCTCTGTGTCTGCTGCGAGACTGATGGGGTCTATTTTGGTGGTGGGGCAAAAATTAAGCCCTCGGCTGAGAACTTCGATTTCATCTGGTTGAAGTGTGTAGTCGGACAAGTTGACAATGGACTTCCCTGCAGTGGGACTGTTTCCTACTGTGGTACCGGGGGAGGCTTGGTTGCTGCTGGTGGTGATGCCGAGTTTCTCAAGTTTCCTGTTCTTGGTGTGCATGTAGATGGTGTAGTTCCTTTGTCTCGTCTGCTTGGCAGACTTTCGCAGCTGGTCTGCGTCCTGAGCGCAAGTTGAGAATATGGATTCGATCTTGGTTTCCAGGCTGCGGCGTTTGCTGTAGAGTTGGTGTATGAGGTGGTTGAGGAGGGTTGAGGTGGTTGAGAACCTGTTGGACTTTAACCTGGTGTTGTTAAACTTCTTACAATAAAAGCTAACACACTATAGGCCTTCTTCACAGCTCTATCCACTTGAGTGGCAACCTTCAGAGATCTGTGGATATGGACCCCAAGATCTCTCTGTTCCTCCAGTCTTCAGAACCCTACCTTTGACCCTGTAATCCACATTTAAATTAGTCCTACCAAAATGAATCACCTCACATTTATCAGGGTTAAACTCCATTTGCCATTTTTCAGCCCAGCTTTGCATCCTACCTATGTCTCTTTGCAGCCTACAACAACCCTCCACCTCATCCACTACTCCACCAATCTTGGTGTCATCAGCAAATTTACTGATCCACCCTTCAGCCCCCTCCTCTAAGACATTAATAAAAATCACAAAGAGCAGAGGACCAAGCAGTGATCCCTGTGGCACTCCACTAGCAACCTGCCTCCAATCCGAAAATTTTCCATCCACCACCACCCTCTGTCTTCGATCAGACACAGTAAGAAGTCTCACAACACCAGGTTAAAGCCCAACAGGTTTATTTGGTAGCAAATACCATAAGCTTTCGGAGCACTGCTCCTTCGTCAGATGGAGTGCTCCGAAAGCTTATGGTATTTGCTACCAAATAAACCTGTTGGGCTTTAACCTGGTGTTGTGAGACTTCTTACTGTGTTCACCCCAGTCCAATGCCGGCATCTCAACATCATGACTTCGATCAGACAGCCAGTTACCTATCCAATCGGCCAACTTTCTCTCTATCCCACACCTCCTCACTTTCATCATAAGCCGACCATGGGGGACCTTATCAAACGCCTTACTAAAATCCATGTATATGACATCAACTGCCCTACCTTCATCAACACACTTAGTTACCTCCTCAAAAAATTCTATCAAATTTGTGAGGGACGACTTGCCCTTCACGAATCCGTGCTGACTATCCCGAATTAATCCGCATCTTTCTAAATGGTCGTAAATCCCATCCCTAAGGACCTTTTCCATCAATTTACCAACCACCGAAGTAAGACTAACCGGTCTATAATTACCAGGGTCATTTCTATTCCCTTTCTTAAACAGAGGACCAACATTCGCCATTCTCCAGTCCTCTGGCACCATCCCCGTGGACAGCGAGGACCCAAAGATCAAAGCCAAAGGCTCTGCAATCTCATCCCTTGCCTCCCAAAGAATCCTAGGATATATTTCATCAGGCCCAGGAGACTTATCGACCTTCAGTTTATTCAAAACTGCCAGGACATCCTCCCTCCGAACATCTATTTCCTCCAGCCTATTAGCCTGTAACACCTTCTCTTCCTCAAAAACATGGCCCCTCTCCTTGGTGAACACTGAAGAAAAGTATTCATTCATCACCTCGCCTATCTCTACTGACTCCATACACAAGTTCCCACTACTGTCCTTGACTGGCCCTAACCTCACCCTGGTCATTCTTTTATTCCTCACATAAGAGTAAAAAGCCTTGGGGTTTTCCTTGATCCGACCCGCCAAGGACTTCTCATGTCCCCTCCTAGCTCTCCTATGCCCCTTTTTCAGCTCGTTCCTTGCTAACTTGTAACCCTCAATCGAGCCATCTGAACCTTGTTTCCTCATCCCTACATAAGCTTCCCTCTTCCTTTTCACAAGACATTCCATCTCTTTCGTGAACCATGGTTCCCTCACTCGGCCATTTCCTCCCTGCCTGACAGGGAGGAAAAGCAAATCCAGACTTTGAAAGCAGATAACTCTGAAACAACTGAAGACAACTGAACTCACCAGTGTAGTTGCTGAACTGAATGAAAAGATTCACATGCTTGAAAAAGGATTGGAAAACAAAAAATATTTGATTGAAATTGTGAAACAAGTGGAAGTGAAGGTTCCATTCTTTCGAACGTCAACGTCCAGGAAGAACATAGCGGACCCCAAGGTAAAAGAAAATCCGAGTCCACTGTAGGAATGAACAGAGTGCACATTCCCTTTGGAAGGAATGAGACAAGCACACGATGCCCAGACAAAGCAGACAGGTTGTTGATAAAAAGAAATGCAATCCAAAGTAGTGCAAAAAGTGAATCGAATAGAGCCAACCAAGTAACAAAAATACCAAGTACCACAGTTTCAATGCCAAATCAACAAAGCCAACCCAAATGCAACTGAGGCTACCATGCCTCCAGACATGACAGAATAAGACATGGAAGAATTGTCAAGCCACCAGACCATCTGAAGGGTTGATATGGGACTGGATACCCACGGTATGATGTGTAGACTCATTTGATGATAGACTGTGTGCAGTAGAGGCTGGAAGGAGTCAGCATGGGAGATAGCACCCATGCATGGCAGCACGCTGGAGATATATATAGTTATAATATAGTTAAAACCAATAAACAGTTTATGTTCAACCTCCAAATTTATCCACAAGCCTCCAGATCTCTTGGTGAGACACCTAATAACCTTGCAACACTTGCCACTTATCAGCCCAAACTTGAATATTGTCCAGGTCTCGCTACATTTGGACATGGACTGCTTCAGTTTCTGAGGAGTTGTGAATAGTGCTGAACATCAATCATCTGTGAACATTCCCATTTCTGACCTTATGCTGGCTGGAAGATTGTGTTCCCTCTAAAGAGGAGGCACATTTATTTGTTATTTTTGTTTGCTGGCATTGGGGTAACCCAGTGTCTCTTTATGGTTTTTATATATGAAAATATATACCAGATCTAGTACTTTCTTCAGGTCATATGCCCTCTGTGGCCACAATTTCCTCTCTACTGATAGATAGAATGGCTGAATCATTACATCCTGATCTGCCTAATGCTCTGAATGGACAATGAAAATCTATTCATCCAGTGATACTTTCCACGTATCTCCCAGACGGCTTTTGGCTACGCCATTTTACCTTCTCTATATCCCCTACACCTGTCCCAATGCTAAAGATGCCACGAGAAAAACAATAAAATATTGCATCCAAACATGGTGAGGTTCATCCAACAGCTGTCACACCCTGGACAAAATCCTGAACAAGACTTATTTAATAAATGATTCCTTTCTCACTTTGGCCGGCACAGTGGTTAGCACTGCTGCCTCACAGCGCCAGGGGCCTGGGTTCGATTCCTGGCTTGGGTCACTGTCTGTGTGGAGTCTACACATTCTCCCTGTGTTTGCGTAGGAGAACGTGCGTGGGAGAATTTTCCTCCGGGTGCTCCAGTTTCCTCCCACAATCTGAAAGACATGCTGGTTCGGTGCATTGTCCCGAACCGGCGCCAGAGTGTGGCAACTGGGGGAATTTCACAGTAACTTCATTGCAGTGTTAATGTAAGCCTACTTGTGACTAATAAATAAACTTTAAAAACTTTGAGTCTTGACCTTGCCATTGTAATATTTCTTGCATTTTTCTATTTCAACAATACATTCATTGATTCGTACATCAATACATTCTATATGTGTTAGCGATACCTCCCAATCAGTGCATCTCAGAATGGTTTTTATTCGACTTACAATCTCTGAATATGTCCCCTACATGTGGTTCTTTTCCTCAGCTGTACACACACACTGTGCTGGAATCAGCATGCAATCCCCTGCCTTAACTCATTCTTTTCCGGGCTTCAAAAGTGTAGACATTCTTGGCTCCAGTGCTGCTTCAAAGGCCTAAATTTGATACCGGCCATTCACTGCTTCCTGATTCTACCATTTATTTTCTTAGCCCTGTTGGTGCTCTGCACTTTGGTACTTGGCCCTTCACTTTGTTTTCTCAAAAAATATATGTGCATATCGATCGATCGTCTGGTGTGCTTTGTAATGTTATTGTAGCCAATTTATGTACATATATGGGGATGAGTGTCATAAAGTGGCAGCTAGCCTGTCTGCTTATGCGCATGGCAGGGTTACAATATTGTGATGTACAATGGCTCCATGGTAACAAATCTAGGAGCACATGAGAGCTAAAATGCACATCTATTGCTGGTCAGCGTATAGTACTGGAGGAAAAGATTTGCATTTATATTGCGACTTTCATGACCTTTGGACATCCCAAAATGCTTTCCAGTCATTTAATTACTTTTGAACTGCGGTCACTATGGTAACTTAGGAAATACAGCAGCCAAATTGTACACAGCAAGATCCCACAAACAGCAATGAAACAAATTACCAGAATCATAGAATTCCTACGGTGCAGGAGGCCATTCGGCCCATTGAGTCCGTACCAACCACAATCCCACCCAGGCTCTATCCCTGTAACCCAATGTATTTCCCCTACTAATCCCCCTGATACTAAGGGGTAATTTAGCATAGCCAATCAACTTAACCCACACATCTTTGGACTGTGGGAGGAAACCAGAGCACCCGGAGGAAACCCACACACACACGAGGAGAACATGCAAACTCCACACAAACAGTGACCTAAGCCGGGAATTTATAATATATTAGATGTTGGTTGACAAATAGATATTCACTAAGGCACTCAGAGAACCCCCCTGGTCTTCTTCAAAAGAGTATCATGGGATCTTTCACATCCCCTTGAAATGGCGGATAGGCCCTTCTGTTTAACGTCTCACCTGAACAACATCACCTCTGACAATGCAGCACACCCTTAGTGCTGCACAAAAATCTGTATATACAATGTGATAAAGACTTTAGAGTGGGGCTTGAACCAATAACTTTACAGGTAAGAAGGTTACCATTCAGCCATAGCTGACATACTCAGCATGTAGTGGATCACATTGCTTTTATACTGGATTTCTACCACAGAAATAAACCATTCTGCTCCACAGCTCCACGTTAGCGTTTATGTTCCATTTGAACTGCCTCAGACCCCTCTTCATCCAACCCTACATACCTTTCTATTCCTTTCTCCTTCATGTGCTTATCTAACTTCCCCTAATGTATGTTATTCACCTCAACTGCGTCTTGCAGTAGTATGATCTACATTCTAACCACTCTCCAGTGAAGAGGTTTCTCCTGAGTTACTTATTAGAGTGACAATCAGATTTGTGGTGACGAGTTTTGTTCACAACCACACACGAAAAACACCTTCTCTATGTTTACCTTTTCAAAACTTTTTCATGATCTTAAAAACCTCTATATGGTCAGCCTTCTCCTTTCTAGAGAAAAAGCCCCAAATGTTGTTTGATACTTATTATGTTCCAATTATTATAGTTAAAATGCTACATAATCAGATGCATTGGGAGGAAGGTAAGTGGCATATGTGCATACCTTTTCTTCATGGTGGCACAGTGGTTAGCACTGATGCCTCACAGGGATCCGTGTTCGATTCCCGGTTAGGGTCACTGTCTGTGCGGAATCTGCATATTCTCCCCATGTCTGCGTGGGTTTCCTCCGGGTGCTCCAGTTTCCTCCCACAGTCCAAAGGTGTGCTGGTTAGGTGCATTGGCCGTGCTAAATTCTCCCTCATTGTACCCGAACAGGCGCCAGAGTGTGGCAACTAGGGGACTTTCACGGTAACTTCATTGCAATTTTAATGTAATGTACTTGTGATTAATAAATAAACTTTAAGTAAACCATAACAAATAACGAAACAAAAGTGCCTCATTTTAGAGGGCAATAGCTAATAAAGAAAGTAAGCTACAACAAATGAAACCAATGAACTGAAGTAATAGTATGACTTACATTATCTACCGTGTCCTCCAATCCCTGTGGTTCCTAATGATCTCGGAAGGCCGCAAGAATGCTGACAAATGCCGTGTATTCCTTCTCCATAGTCACCCAGGCACGGTCAAAATTGGAAAAGAAGCAACCAGTGAGATCATGGGCATGACCTTTCAGCTCTTCGCACCAGCGGGATCTTCTAGTCCCACCAATGGCACACCCCGCCTTGGTGTTTCCCAATGGCGTGAGGTGGAATCAATGGGAAATCCCATTGACGGTGGCGGGACCAGAAGATCCCACTGCTGGTCAGTGGCACACTACCTCCCCCCGCCAAGAAAAACGCCATAGGAAGGCCACAGAATCTCAGCGCAAACCTGTATTGGTTCGTGAATGTGTTTACCTTGTCTTAATAAGACCAGAGGGAAGCATTGGGTTGCTGCAGCCCCATCAAACAAATGAATGTGTGGACAACATCTTCCAAACCCATGACCTTTACCATCTAGAAAGACAAGATGTATGGGAACACCAACACCTACAAGTTCCTCTCCAAGCCACTCACCATCCTGACTTGGAACGTCATTGCCATGTCTTCACTGTGGCTGGGTCAAAATCCTGGAACACCCTCTCTAACAGTAAGGGTTTACCTACACCATATGGACTACAGCAGTTCAAGAAGATGGCCTGCCACCACCTTCTTAAGGATGGGCAATAAATGCTGGCCTTGCCAGCAACACTCACATCCTGTGAAAGAACAAAAACTAACCACACCGATCCCTTTTAGAGAGGCACAAATTACAGAGAAATAAACCATAAAATAAGGAAACTTACAAAATTAACAAGGTAATCGATCTGAAATGTTAACTGTTTCTCTTTCTACAGATGTAGCCTGACATGCTGAGTATTTCTAGCATGTTCTGTTTTTTACTTCAAATCCAGCAAAAAGTGGTTCGAAGGCTTGACAGGGTAAATGCTGAGGGCCTGTTTCCCCTTTCTGGAGAGCCTAGAGCTGGAGTCACGAGCTCAGGATATGGGGTATGCTACTGAGGACTGAGGTGAGGAATTCATTCACTCAGTTGACTGCTGCAGAGAGATGTGGAGTGCTCAGTTAACAAATGTTGTGGGGGATAGGGCAGGAAAATGGAGTTAAGGCACATAAAAACCCAACTGGTTCACTAATCAGGTTCAGGGAAAGAAATCTGCCTTCCTTCCTTCCCTGGGTCTGTCCTACACATGATTCCAGACCTAAATTGACCATACCTCTTAACTGCTCTCTGACATGGTCTCTCCGTTGTGGGCAACACACCACCTCCAAAGATGTGCGGGTTAGGTTGATTGGCCAGGTTAAAAAAAAAATTGCCCCTTAGAATCCTGAGATGCGTAGGTTAGAGGGATTAGTGGGTAAATATGTGGGGGTAGGGCCTGGGTGGGATTGTGGTCGGTGCAGACTCGATGGGCCGAATGGCCTCCTTCTGCACTGGAGGGATTCTATGATTCTCAAAGGCAACTAGAGATGGGCAATAAATGCTGCCTTTGACATTGAAGCTCACATCCATAGAATAATAAAAAAGGTACAAGATCATCAATGATTTATTGAATGGCAGATTTGAGGGGCTGCATGGTCTACTACTGTTCCTATGTCTTAGTATGTCTCAGTAAGTAGTCTCACAACACCAGATTAAAGTCCAACATGAGCATGAGCTTTCAGAGTGCTGCTCCTTCATCAGGTGAGTACAGGATTTGTTTCACAAACAGGGCATAAATAGACACAAACAATTACAAGATAATGGTTGGAATGTGAGTCTTAACAGGTAATCAAGTCTTTACAGGTGCAGACAATGCGAGTGGAGAGAGGGTTAAGCACAGGTTAAAGAGATGTGAATTGTCTCCAGCCAGGACAGTTAGTGAGATTTTGCAAGCCCAGGCAAGTCGTGGGGGTTACAGATAGTGTGACATGAACCCAAGATCCCGGTTGAGGCCGTCCTCATGTGTGCGGAACTTGGCTATCAGTCTCTGCTCAGCGACTCTGCGTTGTCGTGTGTCGTGTAGGCTGCCTTGGAGAACGCTTACCCAAAGATCAGAGGCTGAATGCCCTTGACTGCTGATGTGTTCCCCTTAAGCTTGTGCTGCCAAATAAACATGTTGGACTTTAACTTGGTGTTGTGAGACTTCTTACTGTGCTTACCCCAGTCCAACGCCAGCATCTCCACATCAAGTGTTCCCTGACAGGAAGGCAACACTCCTGCCTGGTGTCTTATCAGCTCTTAAGGTTATTTCTAATGCTCTTTCTTATGCTCTAACCTACTTTGATGCAAGTATTAATATTATTGGGAAGATCTTGTGGCAAAGTGATAGCATCCCTACCTCTCGACGAGAAGCTCTGGGCCTCTGAAAGAAGTGATGAAGGAGCAGCGCTTCGAAAGCTAGTGGCTTTTGCTACCAAATAAACCTGTTGGACTTTAACCTGGTGTTGTGAGACTTCTTCCTCTGAAAGAGGAGCAGGAGGAATAATGCAGCCATCAGTGTTCACTTCCCACCAGTTAATGCTTCTTTTGAGGGTAACCAAATAAATTAAATCAACAAATTGAGGAATGAATTAAAAGGCAGCTCCTGGAAGGAATACAGCTTCAGAATAATGAGAATCTCAAAGGGGACTTAAAACACCGGGGTGGCACGGTAGCACAGTGGTTAGCACTGCTGCTTCACAGCTCCAGGGACCTGGGTTCAATTCCCAGCTTGGGTCACTGTCTGTGTGGAGTTTGCATATTCTCCTCGTGTCTGCGTGGGTTTTCTCCCACAGTCCAAAGATGTGCCGGTTAGGTTGATTTGTCATGCTAAAATTGCTCCTTAGTGTCCTGGGATGCATAGATTAGAGGGATTAGCGGGTAAAATATGTAGGGATATGGGGGTAGGGCCTGGGTGGGATTGTGGTCGGTGCAGACTCGATGGGCCAAATGGCCTCTTTCTGTACTGCAGGGTTTCTATGATGTCTATGATGACATCAAAACAAAATGTGATTAAAGGGGTCATAGAATCACAGAATCCCTCCAGTGCAGAAGGAGGCAATTCGGCCATCCAATCTACATTGACTCCTATCCAGGCTTACCTCATAACCCCGTATATTTACTCCTCTAATGCCCCTAACCTATATATCTTGGGACACTAAGGGCAATTTCTCATGGCCCATCCACCTAACCTACACATCTTTGGACTGTGGGAGGAAATAGGAGCACCTGGAGGAAACCCACACGGAGATGGGGAAGAACTTGCAAACTCCACACAGTCACCCGAGGCTGGAATCAAACCTGGGTCCCTGGCACTGTGAGGCAACAGTGCTACAGTTTTGAAATAGAATAAGGGTCTAGTTATAATACTGGGCAAATTGACCCAGATCCCGGGCGCTGTGATGCAGCAGTGCGAACCACTGTGCCATGGTGTCACATCTACAATAAAACAGTTGGCATGGAAGGCCTCGATGGTGCCGGTGGATACCTGGCAAGCGGATGTAGAAGCGGGAAAGAGGAGCAGATGGTTTCGGATGACTGCCCACTGACTGGAACTAGCCCAGCAGTCATGCAGGGAATTCTGTGGTGCCTTTCTCATGAAGGGTGTGGGGGAGGAGGTGGCTGCTGCTCTTGGAGCGGGGGGAGGTTGGAGAGGGACAGTGGAGGGGGGAGGGGGCAGTTGGTGGAGGAGAAGCAGTTGCTGCACTGTGGGAGGGAGAGGGGAGGGCAGTTAGTGGAGGGGAGGGAGCAATTGATGGAGGGGGCAGTTGGTGAAGGAGGCAGGGACAGTTGGGGAGTGGGCAATCGGTGGGGAAGCAGTTGCTGCATTGTGGGAGGAGGAGGGGAGGGCAGTTGGGGAAGGGGAGGTTGCTGCACAGGGGGCGTGTGGGGATGGGGACAGTTGGCAGAGGGGAGGGTGGCAGTTGGTGGAGGGGGAGGGGGCAGTTGGTGGAGAGGGAAGGGGAAGTTGGGGGAGTGGGCAGTTATGGGGGAAGCAGTTGCTGCACTGTGGGAGGAGAAGAGGAGGGCAGTTGGTGGAGGGGGAGGGTGCAGTTGGTGGAGGGGAAGGGGCAGTTGGTGGAGGGGAGGGGGCAATTGGAGGGGGAGGGGGCAGTTGGTGGAGGGGGAAGGGGCAATTGGTGAAGGGGAAGGGGCAGTTGGTGGAGGGGGAGGGGGCACTTTGTGGAGGAGAGGGGGCAGTTGGTGGAGGGGAGGGGGCAGTTGGAGGGGGAGGGGGCACTTTGTGGAGGAGAGGGGGCAGTTGGTGGAGGGGAGGGGGCAGTTGGTGGAGGGGAGGGGGCAGTTGGTGGAGGGGGAGGGGGCAGTTGGTGAAGGGGAAGGGGGCAGTTGGTGGAGGGGGAGGGGGCAGTTGGTGGAGGGGGAGGGGGCAGTTGGTGGAGGGGGAGGGGGCAGTTGGTGGAGGGGGAGGGGGCAGTTGGTGGAGGGGGAGGGGGCAGTTGGTGGAGGGGGAGGGGGCAGTTGGTGGAGGGGGAGGGGACAGTTGGTGGAGGGGGAGGGGGCAGTTGGTGGAGGGGGAGGGGGCAGTTGGTGGAGGGGGAGGGGGCAGTTGGTGGAGGGGGAGGGGGCAGTTGGTGGAGGGGGAGGGGGCAGTTAGTGGAGGGGGAGGGGGCAGTTGGAGGGGTAGGGGGCAGTTGATAGAGGGGTAGGGGGCAGTTGGTGGAGGTGTAGGGGGAAGTTGGTGGAGGGGAGGGGGCAGTTGGAGGGGTAGGGGGCAGTTGGTGGAGGTGTAGGGGGCAGTTGGTGGAGGGGGAGGGGGCAGTTGGTGGAGGGGGAGGGGGCAGTTGGGGGAGGGGGAGGGGGCAGTTGAGGGAGGGGGCAGTTGGGGGAGGGGGCAGTTGGGGGAGGGGGAGGGGGCAGTTGGGGGAGGGGGCAGTTGGTGGAGGGGGCAGTTGGTGGAAGGGGAGGGGGCAGTTGGTGGAGGGGGAGGGGGCAGTTGGTGGAGGGGGAGGGGGCAGTTGGTGGAGGGGGAGGGGGCAGTTGGGGGAGGGGGCAGTTGGTGGAGTGGGAGGGGGCAGTTGGTGGAGGGGGCAGTTGGGGGAGGGGGAGGAGGCAGTTGGTGGAGGGGGCAGTTGGTGGAGGGGGAAGGGGCAGTTGGTGGAGGGGGAGGGGGCAGTTGGAGGGGGAGGGGGCAGTTGACGGAGGGGGAGGGGGCAGTTGGTGGAGGGGAAGGGGCAGTTGGTGGAGGGGGAGGGGGCAGTTGGTGGAGGGGGAAGAGGCAGTTGGTAGAAAGGGAGGGGGCAGTTGGTGGAGGGGAAGGGGCAGTTGGTGGAGGGGGTGGGGGCAGTTGGAGGGGGAGGGGAGGGGGCAGTTGGTGGAGGGGGAGGGGGCAGTTGGTGGAGGGGGAGGGGGCAGTTGGTGGAGGGGGTGGGGGCAGTTGGGGGAGGGGCAGTTGCTGCACTGTGGGAGGAGAAGGGCAGGGCAGTTGGTGGAGGGGAAGAGGGGAGGGGAAGAGGGGAGGGGGCTGCTGCTGCACAGGGGATGGTATGAGGAGAGGGGAACAGTTGGGCAGAGGGTGGCACAGGTGGAGGGGGTGGGGCAGCTGCGGTGGGGAGGGAGGGTGACAGTTGGCAGAGGGGGCGTGGCCGGGCTGGCCCTTTAAACGGCAACGTCACAAGGGGAGGGGGGTGCGGCGCGGTTTAAAGGGCGGCCTGCGCGTGGCAGCGGCGCAGTCTGTGTCCGCGCGAGAGGAAGTGAGCGCGTTACCGGGCAACGGGGGCGAGCGAGCGGGCAGGAGAGCGCGCGCGTGTTACTGGGGCAACCTGGCACTGCGGGGGCGGGGCACGATCGAGTGAGCGAGCGGAGGCCGGCAGCATCACCCCTGGCAACGGCGGAGCGAGGCGGCGGGCAGTCGCGGCTGGAGCGCGGCCGCAGCTTGAGCGGGTGGAGGATGCGGCCGGGCGTGAGGGAGGAGGCGCTGCTGCTGGCCCGCGACTACCTGCAGCACTGCCTGATGAGCCCGGCACGGGAGCCCCGGGCGCCCAGCAGGACGGCCTTCACCCTCCGCAAGGTGGCCGACCAGATGGTGGAGGAGCACCAGGCCGCCTTCAGCAACATGAAGAGCCGCTTCGACAACGGCCTCCAAATGGCGGCCAGGCCGCGGAAGGCGGCGGCGGCGGTGGCCGGGCCCGAAGGAGAAGCGGCGGCGGCAGCAGCAGCAGCGGCGGCGGCCTCATCGGGCCCGGCCCGGGAGGAGACCAACACGGCCACGGCCGCGGCCGACTTCCTGCGCCGGGTGGTGGAGGAGATGTCGGCCGACGAGAAGATGAACTGGGGCCGGGTGGTGAGCATCTTCGCCTTCGCCGGGGTTCTGGGCCGCCACCTGAGGGACTCGGGCATCGTCATGAGCCCGGAGGCCGGCCCCAGCCCTGCGGACTCGCTGGCGGAGAGTGTGGCCAACTACCTGGGCAAGGAGCGGCGGGAGTGGATTGAACAGAACGGGGGCTGGGTGAGTTGAGTGCCGGGGGCCCGGGAGGCTCCCCAGGGCCCTGGCCTTAGCTACAACACTACACATGCCTCTTTATAGACCTGATTCTCCCCCTTTCCTTCTCTCCCATTGCTGCCAAGAGCTGGGGGGGGCCCACAATCTGGTGAAGTAGGGATGTGATATTGAGAGCCCCACCCTGCAGACCAGCTAAATGTTGGGAATTGGGAGCTTGAAGGGGCTTTTATAGATGTATATTTTATGAGGGATGTTGCTTAAAGTTTATTAGTGTCACCAGCACAGGTTTACATTAACACTTAGGTCCCTACTCTGCCTGCCTTCTGATCTGCGTCGTGGCAAGTGGGGGCAGACTTGAACAATGGCTGAGGTGCCTCTCACTTTGAAGGCGAACTAAAAGGTTGATCACATATGTGCTCCCTCGTCCCTTGTGGTTGACAGTAAGGTGGCAGATATGCTGATGTCCTGGGAGCAACATAATCCTGCAGCTTTTCACAGCAGGGCAGACCAGACAAAAGATTGGGGTAATTGCATCTCATTCTCCCTTTTCCCTTCTGAACCTTTGTGTTAGTGACATACTGTGCTGCTGCACCCCCTAATATTTCAACATTTAAACCATTCGGGGTCTTCATTCAGCCCTTTGGAGGTCTGAGGGTGGACAAATTGTGCTGGACACACCCCATCAATCCTTTTAGCCTGAACTAAAGCAGTTGGTATTGCATTTCTGCCCATTCCTATCCTACAGTCATGACCGAGGTGGTTTCATTTTGAAATTATTTAACCCAAGCAAGGTGTGCTGCATATTCCAAATGCCTTCGTTTTAAAAGCCACAATATGCTATTCCATTGCTTTTGGCGTATGGGATAAGTAATGTGTTCTCAAGAAAAAGTTACATCTTGCAATATGTGTTACTGCAGCATATAACAGGAATGTTATAGAAAAAAATGATCTAGACTTAGGGATTTGTACTGAAAATGCAAAGTTGATACTGATCCAGTACATGAGAAGAGTGTAGATTTGAGGCAAATTTTTTAAAACTATGTTGTAATATGATGGACTTTAATCTGATCGACAATTTGAGAATTCAACTCTTTACATAAAAAATACACTAAAAATTGCTTTTGTGCTGTTAAGTGGATTATATAAGTATGTTGATGAAGAAAACTGCCTCAAGAAGTATGGGCCAAGCAAATTTACATAGACATCTGGCAGGCGATACACAAATACACCAGCTGGGCTTATGCATACACAATGCATGATATTGAATGTGGATCTTGAAGCAAACACAGCTGCTTGTCGTCTTCCCTGTTTTCTGAATGGAGTTGACTTGCTACGTTGAACTGTGCTATGCTTGGCCTTTAAAACCTGTCTCTTCTAATTTTATGAAATTTGTGCACCTTTTTGAGAAAATCTGAAAACCTAAATAGGGTTCAAACATTCTTTCCAAAAAAAGTACTCCTGAAAATGCTTCCACTTGCAATTTGCCCTTAATTGATTCTGATCATTAATACATTCTCTTTTGGTGAGATATCTTATTGAAATATGTATCAAATATATAGTGGAGATAATGGTGAATTGTTGAAGGTATTATAGTTGTCTAATTTGCTTGGTTGCACTCGTGGACAATGCCCAGATGGATTTTTTAAAAGAACCATTATAAGTCTTTGATAAAGCTGTTGCACCGCTGTTTTTCTGGGTATTTGCAGAAGGAGAAACTACAAATTAAAATGCATAATTAGCACTGTTCTGAAAGATAAGGTCATTTTTGTTGTTTTCGTGTCATGTAATTTTTGACTTGATATTTCGCTAAGAACAAGTCCCATCATATGTTAAATCCTATAATAGTTACTCCTTTTCTGTTGCTCTATTTTGTAGAGGCAGATAGATTTGTTATTGAGATTGATTCCAATTGTCCATTGGAAATGAATGTATAAAGCTGCCTTGCTAAATGTGGTAAACCTGTTCTCTCTTTGTTTTAACAGGAGGGATTTCTCAGATTCTTTGGCAGTGATGACCATTGGCAAGAGTCAACAGTACGCAATATGCTGATAACAGTTGCTGGGTTTGGCATAGCTGGGTTAGCTTGCCTTCTTGCTGTCCGATAGACTGGTGCATCTTACCAATTGGAACAGTTGTTAACATCCGAGAAGAGATACCTTTCTCATGCACAATGTTTTCCATTTTTATATCTCCATTTCTAAGGTATTTTTAAAGGTTACCATCCTGCGGGGCAGAACAGGAAGAAATATGGAGATTCTCAAAACTTTTGTCTGCAGTTCTGCTAGTGTTACATTTGTACACTTTTAAATTTCTTTTAATATACTGCCTACAACACAATATGAAGTATCATTTAATGTTTTTAAAAGGCATTGTGTGAAGAAGGGGGCTTGAAAGCCTTTGTTCTGGTTATGGTTTTGGTTGTGGGTGAGCTGTGGACATTGGAATCTTTTCTACAGCCCAGATCTGAGAATCACAAAGAATTGCACTAACTTGTTTAGTAATCCAGATTTGGGCAAAGTATGTCCACCATCCATTGGATGTTTTCCTGTTTCAGTGCAAGAAACTCGTGCAAGAAACTCATGCATACAAATGTGTGTGATTGTAAATATATATATATATATATATATATATACACCATGTGCCTGAGTCTTATAGTTTGAAAGGTTTTTGTGGGCCCTGACTAAATGAATCTATTACCTTGGTTTGGCCTTATGGTTGCTAAATAATGATGTTCATAACTAATTTGTTCAGTATGGCAACTCTGACCTCAAACTTTGACTTTGTCCTCATTAATATTGGTCTTTCAGCCACAACCATTGTAATTTTATAAACCATGTCACATTAAATATAGCATTTCCATATTTATGTACAGTGTAAACATTAATATTGAAAAAGCCAAAATATTGCAAATAGTAATTTTTGACTTTATATTTGTAAGAACAAGTGTTACTAATTCTGTACTGTATCAAAGGTGTATTCTAAAAATACATTGTACATGCAGGTCAGAATTTTGAACGCAACTCAATTGTGGTCAAGAAAGAAAATAGCCTAAACTTGATGTCATTGGCAAGGTTACAATTCAAACGTCCCATCACATGTTAAATCCTATAATAGTATTTAATTTTATAAGTATAGAAAAGCATTTACAATGCTTTGGACTTGAGCAGCTTTTTGAAAAGCTCATTTTTACCTATGGTGGGATGAGCATTTATCTTGTGCATGGAACTATTAATATATTGATATTCATTTATTGTATTCTTTGGGATATTCTCAGACATGGGATGTTGAAATCGTTTTTTTTGGCTTAATGGTAATCAACAAAAATCCGTCGTTGTGCCCTCTTTGAAAGAATAGTGGTAAAGGAGGAAGCATTACTACTTCAGCTTCCTGTATATAACATTGTTTTTGCTTTTTTTTTTCACCTCCAGCTATATGTAGCTTTTATTTCAAGCTGTTAAATACTTTTGCCTTTAGGGTATAATGTTTGAATATTCTACAGTTGAGAACAAATTTTGCATTGTTAAATATTAATAATGTGCCTTGTCAAAATATATTTCAACTGAAAGTCTTAATGGGGAAGTTCCCCAAATATGGTGTGCTTGTCTGTTGAATAGTTGGTTGTGAACTGAGCAAGCTGTAATGTTGAAATTACACCAATGAAACTGAAATTCTGAGGCCCTATGTGCTAATGTTTGATTACTTGGTTTTATTTTTTGTATATTCCAAAGTTTTTTATATTGGAACACATTTTTCCTTGATTTTGTATGATTCTATGGGCACTAGCTGCTTGCCATTCACTTCCACATGATCATTATAGCTTGTTGCTCTTTTAGTCATGATGACTTGTGTTTATATAGCACCTTTTAGAATACTTCCTGTTCTGGCAGTGCCTCATTAACAATGAGCACATAAGCTACTGGATCAGATGATTAAAAACCTGGTAAGACTGTAAAAGGAGGAAAGACGTGGAAAAATATAAGGAGTGTATGGGGCCAAGGCAGGGCCACCAAGGGTGGAGTGATTAAATTAAGTGATGCTTAATTTAAAATGAAGATGCGTGCAAGGTGATGAGGGGACAGGACTTGTGTGACCAGACATGGACTGCAGAGGTACGAATAACATCGAGTGCACAGAGGCTTGAATGCTAAATGGTCACAAGTAACAAAGGCATGGAGAAAGTTTGCAGCAGCTGCTGAGCTGAGATGGACAAAGTTGGGTGGTTCAATGGATCTGGAAATAAACTCTCTTTGTAATGGCTGGAATGAGGTTGACAGCTTATCTTGAGAACAAATGTAGTACCAAGGTTATGAACAGACTTACTTGATCCTAGATAGTTTTCCAAGAGAGGGATGGGATTGGTAGCTAGGAATGACATTTGGAGTGGGGATGTGTAAATCGATGGCTTTGGTCTTCCCCATACTTAATGAGCGGTATTTGTTTCTGGCCCGTAACCTTTCCCCTTGTATGTCTTTTTCATTCTCCTCCCCACCCTGCTACAGTATATTTGCTTGCTTTTGTAGTTTTTGGGCATGAATGCTAATCTGTTTTGCCACTCCAGTTTAACACTCCTCCTGTCCAGTGTTGATCAAGTGTATGGTTGCATTAAAGGCTGCATTTTGTGATTACTGAAATCTTGGCAGAACTGTAATTTAAAACAATGTGTTGAATGCATGAAACCATGCAAACCTGCTTGCAGGAATACTTGGATAATGTGGGAGTAATGGCAGTAATCTTGTACTAAAATGCGGTTTAATAGCCCATTGTGTGCCATTCCAGTCGGTTAATGTCATAAAACTCAAAGGAAAGCATTGAATCCAATGTGAGTTTGAATTGACCTTGCACACGCCCTTCTCCCCCTCGCCCTTTCTCAAATTTCCACCATATTGGTGGTGGTGCTTCCTTCTATTTCTTACTGTCTTGAATATTTGAACCCGACAAAGTTAAGTTGCCGAAGTTGGGGTGCAAGATCCGAAACCTCAAGGTATATTATGAAGTCGGACTAAGACTACAACAATTTGCTCTTTTGGCAATAATGTGAGGCATGATTTTACTGACACACTGGACAACATTTTATTTACCCATGCAGACTAATTTGTTATAGTTAAACAAATTAGTTCTGGGGAGAGAGACAGAAAGACACATTTTGCTTCTTTCAGAAACTGCTTGTTTTTAAAACTGAAAGAGAAACTAGGTATCTTCCCTGCAAGAAGCTTGGCTCCTTCCATTTAGCATATGCCTCAGTCCCTGTCAATGAACCGACTCTGAACACAAATACATTAACTCTCTTTAGACAAACACACCATTAGCTAAAATGAGTTATTGCCCTGCAGTCTCAGCATGGAGCTGCATGTTCTTTCCGACAAATCAACTCCTTGCAACAAAATACTACCTCTAAGAAATATGTTTCATCTTTCTTGTAACAGGCACAGTATCATCACAAAAATCTGGATAAATGCAATAACTACCCCATGAACCTTTTGAGGCTTAATTGCATCAATATCTGCTAGGACTACTCGGCTCTAGACCTCATTACAGCTCTGGTTCAAACAATGACTGAAGGAATACCTAATCCAAAGGAAGATAAGGACCTTGCTCCCAGAGACACTTAAAAGATCAGAGTAGGAATATTTGGTAATGATTGCTTGTACCCACATAGAGCAAAAATTGGACACTAGGCCTGGTTTTACAATTGCTGAATTCCACATCAATAACACATCTGGCAGTCTGCTTGAATAGCATTCCAAACTCTAGTGTAAAGCTTCATGTCCACTTCCATCCATGTACTGAATCTTTCCAGTCATAAGTGTGAATTGGGACCATTGAAGACAAGCTTGCATATTCTGCTGTTTAAAATCTCTTGGGTTTGTTTGGAAGTGGAAAATTTATTGCTCATCAGTTTATTATAAATGTGGACACAGGAATCTAATGGAAATATAACAATGAATTGTATCCACATCCCTTTGCCTCTCAGCATGATACCCCACTCCAGCTGACTTCCTGTGTGGGATGCAACAACAGCTGAACTAGTTGTGCCACTAAAAAAAATCATAACTAAACTAAAACTAGTCTTCGTCTTCAGCTCTGTGGTTGACACCTCCAAGGCAAATCTTGGGCTTCCTGTGCATGTGCCAGCTGGGAAGGAGCCGCACATGCGCTGTTTAGATTTTTTAATGTTAGTCAGGCCCGTACGCATGATCAATGGGACTTGGAGCTGAAGACAAAAGGTCCCATGCGTCTGGACAAAAAGCGAAAACTCGGGGTGCAATAACCGTGGGAGAAGCAAGAAAGACAGGGAGAGGTTTTGATAAAAAGCGAGGACTAGGAGAAGTTAAAAATGAAGTCCCCAGTAAAGAAAAGACTAAAAATAGGTGTGCCTTTTTGTTTGTTAATATAGTATAGACATATAAAAGGTTGGGAACCACTGGTCTATTGTTCCATGTGCTTCTTGCCCCCTCTTAACTGCCCTGTCTTGTCTGGTCAGGCTTTGTTTATGGCTAACAATGTACCCTCCAATTCATTTTGAGAAATGTGATGGGAGCTCCGCTAATTTAATTACTCATAAACTAAACAATCAAGCAACAGAGTTTTCAACACGTAGGAAACCACTTTTTTTTTTCCTTCCCTATCTACTACCTTACAGTTTTGTCAACACAGTGGTGCAATTCTTGTTGAAAAGGCCATCACATTACTTGCATGTGACATTGCATCAAGTTGTCTTGGATAATCTCGGGCACAGGTTGCCCTGTGTAATCAGCAGCGCTGGCTTTGACGTGGAAAGAACAAGAATCATCTCCAATGTTTGCAGCCTTTCAAACTTGACTCGCTTCTGTAAAATGGAATGCATACTTTTAGACTTTATCTCCATGCAACAGTTTCGATCAAATTTTGAATATAACCAGTGGAGTTTTTAAAGTGGTATTTTGTTTGCCATTATAGGAACTTAAAACCAGATGTATTCCCCCAAAAGAAACTGGTTAAAAAGCCTGTTCCCGTTGATCACAAATAGATGCGAGAGGGATTCCTTGCCACGTTTGATTAAGGCAGTGTGGTAGCATTCAAATTCCAATCACTGCCAGACCAGCAGAAATACTAAATGGCAACTGGTCACCTCCCAAAAGACAAGACTTGAAGCTGTATTCCTAACCAGAAAAAAATGTTCTCAGCTGCATAGTTCCAGATATACAAAAAAAGCATATGAAAGGCTTCCCTTATGCTATTTTATTTTTTCTTTCTCCTCTTTGCTCCCTCCCCCTCTGATTGCTGTACATCATGGGGAACTGAACAGCAAGGGGAATTTCCAGTGTCAGCATATAAAAATGAAGAGGAAGCTTTCGCATGTAGCTCATTCAAATCCCACAGACATACAAGAATGTTTTAAGATCTATAACCAAACCAACTCCCAAGGAAATGCATGATTTTTGTGCAATTATGGTTTGAAATGCAGGAGAATTTTGATCAAACACATTCCTTTAATCCACAGAATTCCAGTAAACACTGGGAGGAAACATCATGGCAAAAACAACACTGGCATCTAAACTATTGTCACAACCTCCCAATAATGAACCATGCCCAAGATATTAACTTCTCTTTTAAAGATAGATATACACGTGCAATATTATTCCTCATTGTGTTTTGCAGCATTTAGTGGCAGCAGCAGAAGCAATTGTTATCTACTTTGTATATATTTCTTTAAAATTCAAATGTAATATCAATATTTTCCTCCTGGGGTAAGATGTGCACTGTGAACTTGGCATCACCCCACCTCTTGTACCCTTCTAATGCCTCTAACTTCGACCTGATTACAACAATCTAGACTGAACATCCAGTGCAATACTGTGCTATGCTATTTGAGTGCTGTCATTCAGATGAGACATTAAACTGAGGCCACGTAGCTCTGTCAGGTTATATAAAAGATCCCAAGGCACGTTTCAAAGAAGACTAAGGGGATTAACCCCAGAGATCACTCATCAGCATCACAAAAACAAATTATTTGGTCATGATCACATTGCTGTTTGTGGGAATTTACTGAGTGCAAATTGCATTTCCTACTTTATAAAAGTGACGATGACATTTTGAAAGTACTTCATTGGCTATAAAGCACTTTGGGATGAAAGCAAGTCTTTATTGTCTTCAGCACGTGTTGCAAACCGTGTTCCCAGAGTCACTAGCTCTATCCCTTTTGCTCTTAATTGTCCGAGGCTGACCTCGACTACTTGGTGTCATAATTGACCCAGTGGTAAACTTCCAACCACATAGCCGCAGCATCACCAAGACGGCCTATTTCCACGTCCACAATATAGCCAACGACTCTGCCTCGGGCTCAAACTGCTGAAACCCTCTAGACTTGATTATTCCAATGGGCTCCTGGCCAGCCTCTGATCTTCCACCTGTTGCCTGTCTCCTAACTTGCATTCACAGTTTACCCCTATGCTCACTGACCTACACTAACTTTTGTTGAGTAATACCTTGACTTCGAAATGCTTATCCTTGTTTTCAAATCCCTTCATGGCTGTGCCATTCCCTTGGGTGAGTTTTCCCGTTCCGCACGCCACTGAAATCGTAGTGGGTGAGGGGCAGACCATGGAAAGGTCCGTGGACCTTGGGTGGGATTTTCTGGTTTTGGGCCGAGCGAGGCCAGAAAATCCTGCTTCCTATCTCTAATCGCAACCCCACAACCCTATGTCTGCAATGCATCAGTTCTGATCTCCTGCTTCCCCGAATTCAATCACTCCACCTTGAGTTAGACCCTAAACCATGGAACACCTTCATTTGAAGCCAAAAATACATTGATTGGATGTCTCATAATTAAGCTGAGATGGTAAGAGATTCCATTTACTCAATGGATTTTTTTTCAACACAGCTTCAACTGCTAAACTCCAAGCAGAATGGATTGATTTGATCCACTGATCAACTTCTATCCAATCAATGGGCACATACCAAGGCCTTGTTTTGGAGAACATGTATCTGGAATGTATATTCTCCACCACCTGCGGAATCAGTGAGCACTACCAGTGTCATGTAACCAGAAAACAATGTATAAGAATGAGTAATAAATGTTTTATTTTTGGCACAGCCGACTTAAAAGTGTGGTGTTTCTTTGGAGGGGGGGGGGGTAAGATGTATGTTTTGATTGGTTTTTCTGATGGGAGCAAAGCCACATTTATGACATAAAAATTGCATTTGTATAGCACCTTTCATGATCAAGTGCTTTATGGTCAATGAAGTACTTTCAAAGTGTAGCCACTGATGTAGGATATACAGCAGCCAATTTGCACATAACAAGCTCCTATAAACAATAATGTGCAATGACCAATTTTTTTTTGATTGAGGGTTAAATATTAGCCTGGACATTAAGGATACCTCCCCATCTCTTCAAAACAGTGCCATGGGATATTTCTTATCCACCTGAGAGGGTAGACTTGACCTCAGTTCAAAGTCTTGATCAAAGGACAGCACTTGCAATGATGTTGGAACACCATTGTACTGATGTTAGCCTGGATTTGTGCACTCATCCTGGAGTGGAACTTGAACCCTTAGCACTCTTGTCTCTGAGTCAGAAGGTTATCAACTGAGCCACATAGCACCCATCTCTAGCAGCCCTGAGTATGGTAGTGGGCTGATAATGCTGCTATAATCTTATGGTTATGATTCTCCCATGTTTGATTTGGGGAATTATAAAATAGTGACCCACTAATATATCTGGGGATGTTGAGGATTATGGTGTTTCCACAGTATTGCTGCTGTTTTTCTTTTCTATGACAAGGTCACAGGGCAGTAAAATGATGTCATATCGCTGCTATATGGTGCTGGCACAGTGGTTAGCACTGCTGCCTCTCAGTGCCACAAATCCGGGTTCAGTTCTGGCCTTTGGGTGACTGCGTGGTGTGTGTATGTTCTCCGTGTCTGTGTGGGTTTCCTCCAGGTGCTCCAGTTTCCTCCCGCAGTCTAAAGCTGTGCCAATTAGGTGCATTGGCCGTGCCAAATTGCCTCAGTGTCCCAAGATGTGTAGGTTAGGTGGATTAGCCATAGTAAGTGTATGGGGTTACAGGGGTAGAGTGTGGGCATGGATGGGATGCTCTTTTGGAGAGTCGGTGCAAACCTGATGGGCCAAATGGCCTCCTATGTATGTTGTACCTCATAGTGCACTATGTATATCAATAGAGTGGCACGATGGCAGAGTGGCTAGTACTGCTGCCTCACAGTGCCAGGAACCCGGGTTCAATTCTGGCCTCAGTCACTGTCTGTGTGGAGTTTGCACATTCTTCTCGTGTCTGTGTGGTTTCCTCCAGGTGCTCTGGTTTCCTCCCACAGTCCAAAGATGTGTGGGTTAGGTTGATTGACCATGCTAAATTGGCCCTAGTGTTGGAGATTAGCAGGGTAAATATGTCGGGTTATGGGAATAAGGCTTGGGGTGGCATTGTAGTCGGTGCAGACTCAATGGGCCGAATGGGGGCAACCTCCTGCATTGTAGGGATTCTATGATTCTAAGTCCACTGGCAAACATGGCAGTCAAGCAAGCTGTTCTGTCTCTCGGTGTTTCGTTTCTTGAATGTTGGAACTGCACCTATCCAGGTGAATGATCAGTATTCCACTGCAGTGCTGGTGTGATGATAGAGAGGCTTTGTAAGGTTGGGAGGTGGGCCATTCATCACACAGTACCCAACGTCTGCCACATTATTGATATCACTGATCCAGTTAAATTTCTGAACAGTGATGATTCTAATGATGGTTGAGACTTGACCATTGAATGTCAGGTAGCAGTGCCAGGACCTTTTCATTTGTTGGAAATGGTTATTATCAATCACATATGCGGTGCAAATGTTGACATTCCATTTATTAACAGAAACTTAAACCAGGTGGTGAAAGAAAAACCACTGGAGCTTAGTCTTTAAATAATATTGTACAAGTATAGACAGACACCCAGCATATTATGCATTCTCAACCAACAACCACACTTTCAGCTTGCTCCACTCAATATAATACCACTAGTTAATGTTCACCAATAGAATATAAAGAGCTCCCTATTGATGTGCGACAAACACTTGTGAATGGAGCTGAGCACTGTGGAATCATCATTCCTGATCTTGCTATAAATGGAAGGTTTTTAAAGCAGCTGAAGATGCTTTCAGCATGTTCTGATGCTGTGGTGATTGAACGATGACACCTCATCTGGCTTCCTTTTTTGTCAGATAAAACTCCAGCTATTAAGATTTCCCATTGACTCCCATTTGACTGTCAATTGGCTCGATCTCCTTAGTATCATACTCTATCAAATGCTGCTTAATATTGAAGGCAGATATTCTCCTCTGCCATTCGGCTCTTGTGTGTGAATTGAACCTGTGATAAAACTCTGGTAGAATCTGAACTGAGTGTTGGTGAGCAGTTTATTGGTGAGTAAGTATGACCTGATTGTAGTGCGACTGATTTCTTCCATTAATTTACTGATTTTTATCTGCACTGTTGGCTAGGTGCCATTTTCATAGCCCTAATGGAAGAACTTGGCGAGGAGTGGGTGCTGAGTTCTGATGACTAGGTCTTCAGTATCACAGCTGGGATGTTGCCACGTGAAATTATAAAGTTATTTCCCAGCCCCATGGGTATGACTTTGGAGGCGGTGGGGAACTTGTGTCTGGATGGTTCCCTGATGCCTTCCTGCCTCTGAGGATTTCCTCAGGATGAGCTGCAACAAAGTAGTGTGTCACTTTTCCTAAGGCAGCAGCAGCTTGGAGGTGGCCTACCGCAATGAGCATAGAAAATAGCAGAAGTTGGCCATTTGGCCCCTCGAGCCTGCACTGCCATTATAGCTGATCTGTTCATGTTGTGTTCTACATTCCCATTTATGCCCAATCATCTTTAATTCCTTTGCCTAATAAGAATCTACCTCCGCTTTAAAAATATTCAGTGTTCCCCGTCTCCACTGCCTTCTGAGGCAGAGTGCCCCAAAGAGAGATTCTCCTAATCTCTCTTATAAGGGGTTTTAAAACAATGCCCCCCTTGAGTTCTGGACTCAACCACAAGAAGGAACAACTTTTACATATCTGCTTTGCCAATGCCATTCATGATCTTGTATACTTCAATTAAGTCACCCCCTCATTCTTCTAAACCCTAATGGAAACAAGCCCAACCTTTCTAACCTATCCTCATATGACAACCTGCTCATTCCAGGTATTAGTCGAGTAAACCACCTCCTCTGAACCACCTCCAATGTATTTACATAATAGCTTAAATAAGGAGACCAAAACTATGCACAGTATTTGAGATGTGTTCTCATCAATGCCCTGTATAACTGAAGTATAACATCCTTAGTTTTATGTACAATTCCTTTTGTAATAAACAATAGCATTCCATTAGCCTTCTTGATTACATGCTGCAGCTGCATACTTTTTGCAACTCGTGCACAAGAACACCTAGATTCCTCCGCACATTCTGCAGTCATTCTCTATTTAAGTAATACTTTTTATTCTTCCTGCCAAACTTCACATTTTCTCACATGCTCCCGTCTGCCAGCTTTTTGTCCACTCATTCAACCTATCTGTTTAAACCTGCAAACTCTGCATTTCTTCTGCTCAGCATGCTTTCCTACCTATCTTTGTGTCACCTGTAAATTTAGCTAACATGCTTTTGCTCCCCTCATCTAAGTAATTTATGTAAGTTATAACAAATTGAAGCCCCAGCACAGATCCCTGCGGGACTCCACTTGACACATCATATCAATCAGACAAAGACCCATTTATGCATACTCTCTTTTCTACCAGCCAACCACTCTTCAATCTAGACTAATATGTAACCCCTTATGCCATGAGCTTTTATTGTTTTCCAATAACCTTCGATATGGTGCCTTATCAATTGCTTTCTTGAAATCCAAGTACAGTAGGTCTACAGTCTCCCTTCTAGCCACAGCACATGTTACACCTTCAAATAACTAGTAAATTGGTTAAACATGATTTCCCTTTCATAGAACTATGCTGACTTCCCAGTTACCTTGGGCTTGTCTAAGTGCCCAGCTATGACCTTTTTAATGGTCAATTCTAACACCTTCCCCATGGAAGGCATCAAGCCACAGGCCAAGTAAATTCTATGGAGGGTACCCCTTGACCCTGCTGGCCCCACCAGTTGTGTTCCTCTTCATTCTCACATTTGTAGAAGACATCCAAGATCTCCTCCTTGGTGAGGTTCACAATTTCCTTTTTGACACTGCAGTCTGTGCAGCAGCCTTCGGATTGAATTTGATTTGATTTATTGTTACCACATGTATTAACATACAGTGAAAAGTATTGTTTCTTGCGCACTATACTGATAAAACATATTGTATATAGAGAAGGAAAGGAGAGAGTGCAGAGTGTAGTGTTACAGTCATAGCTAGGGTGTAGAGAAAAATCAACTTAATGTGAGGTAGGTCCATTCAAAAGTCTGACATCAGCAGGGAAGAAGCTGTTCTTGAGTCGGTTGGTACGTGACCTCAGACTTTTGTATCTTTTTCCCGATGGAAAAAGGTGCAAGAGAGAATGTCCGGGGTGCGTGGGGTCCTTAATTATGCTGGCTGCTTTGCCGAGGCAGCGGGAAGTGTAGACAGAATCAATGGATGGGAAGCTGGTTTGCGTGACGGATTGGGCTACATTCACGACCTTTTGTTGGGCCTCTCGCCTTGGGGGCACCCCCAAACCCACAGCCCTTAATAGAACAGTGAACCTGGAGGTGGCCAGTTAGGAGGTTGCCTCCAGGAATGTTGTGCTGGTGGGTGCCCCGAATGCCCTCCAGGAAATTCAGCCCATATTGTCTATCGGCATTCAGTTCAACTAGTCCATGTTAGCATTTGTACGCCACAGAAGGCGCTTCCTATCTCTCCTTATCTAATCCTGTTAGCATATTTTTTCCTCCCTGGCCTGTAACATACCAAGCCCTGCCATGGTTGATAGTAGAGGATGTTCATGGAGTCTCCTTCTCCTCCTGTTAGTTAGCCACAGTTCCTAAAGAACTGTTGTAATCTGTTGGTTGTGGGAGTGTGCAGCTTGCTGTATACCCTGCTGCTGTTGGTAATTATGACGTGGAGATGCCAGCGTTGGACTGGGGTAAACACAGAAGTCTCACAACACCAGGTTAAAGTCCAACAGGTTTATTTGGTAGCAAAAGCCACTAGCTTTCGGAGCGCTACTCCTTCGTCAGGTAAGTGGGAGTTCTGTTCACAAACAGGGCATATAAAGACACGAACTCAATTTACAAAATTTCAATTTCCAACTATTATTTTGCAAATTGAGTTTGTGTCTTTATATGCTCTGTTTGTGAATAGAACTCCCACTCACCTGATAAAGGAGCAGCGCTCCAAAAGCTAGTGGCTTTTGCTATCAAATAAACCTGATGGACTTTAACCTGGTGTTGTGAGACTTCTTGCTGTTGGTAATTAGCATGCAGGTAATTCTGTGTTGCAGGTTCACAAGGTAAAGATGTCCACACTCTACAAGTCGCAGCCTAATTACATTTTCAGTAAAGATCCACGCTCGTTGTTCCCTTTTACTTAAAGCACGAACTGACTCCCTGCATTTTGCACCCTTGTGGGAGTTGCAGACTTGAAGATTACCAGTTTTGAAAGTACTCTGAAGTTATCTGATTTTAGACGCACTATTCTTTCGGTGCACAGATGCAAGAAAAGCCACTTAAGCAACAAGAGCCCAGCTGGTAGCTCTGGAGCTAAGCCTTAATGTAGATTCGTGCCTTCTGGAGAGATAGGGTGGAAGTTTGTTCTGAGTAAATTTGTTTTAATACTAGTAGCATTTTATGAGTGGTTCATTGCCTGTTTTGCCTATCTATCTAGTTCGGCGTGAATTTACTCTCCACCAAATAAACATGGGAGAGGAGTATCCGTCTGGCTGTCACCAACAGAATCTTGGGTTTAATGTTGCTGATCTTGAAACCTATTTATAGGTACAAACTGGGGGTGAGGGGGAAACTCCCTTGAACTGATTAACACAGAGCAGATGAGACGTGACCCACATATGTTTGTTGTGGCTAATTGGGGAAATCCCAAGCATACTCCAAAAATGACTGTGGATTTCACTCGTTTGTGCTGACGCCTGAAAATCATCGCTTCAGTATTGTTAACCTGGGGCCTGTGTTCTTCAACAAAATCCTAAATTGTACAACGTCAAAACTCATTCAAAACACCTTGCTCTCATGCCCACGTGTCCGTCCTTGGCCTGCTGCGATGTTCCAGTGAAGCCCGGCGAAAGCGAGAGGAGCAGCACCTCCTCTTCCGATTGGGCATCTTGCAGCCTCGGGACTCAGTGTTGAGCTTGGTAGCCTTACATTGTAAAGTAAAGTTTATTTATTAGTCACAAGTAAGGCTTGCATTAAAGCGGCAATGAAGTTACTGTGAAATTCCCCCAGTTGCTATACTCTGCCACCTGTTTGGGTTGATGCACCTGACCAGCACGTCTTTCAGACTGTGGGAGGGAACCGGAGCACCTGGAGGAAACCCACGCAGACATGGGGAGAATCTGCAAACTCCACACAGACAGTGACCCAAGCCAGGAATCGAACCCGGGTCCCTGGCGCTGTGGCATTTTCCATCTTAAACCCCTTTTTAAAAAAAAATCCCATTCATGTATTGCCTCAATACAAACCCCCGTCCCACACCGGGCCATCTGTCTTTTGTTCTTAAAGTTGCTACCTTTTGTTGCAGTCCCTCACCGCTCTCACACATTCTCCCTCCCTTCAGTTCTGACAGAGTGTCAAAGGACTCAAAAAGTTAACTCTGCTTGTTCTCTTAATAGATGCTGAGTTTTTCCAGTACCCTCTGTTCTTGTTTCTGGGTAAGAGAGTGGTAGTAAGAGGTTGTATTTTTTCAGACTGGAGGCAAATGTAAAGTGCTGTCCACCAATAGCTGTTTCCAGTGACCCGAGAGTTGGCAACCAGAGAACATATTTAAGATCATGGGCAAAAGAACCAGAAGCTTCATGAGGAATCAAAATGTTACACAAAGTTGTTGTGATCTGGAGTGCTCCTGCCCGAGAGGATGTTAATGTAAGCCTACTTGTGGCACTAAAAAAAAACAACATAAACATTAAATCAATCCAAGTCTGTCTTCTAGTATATTTTGTTATTGACTTTTCTTTTCACTACTACCTGGGATCTTGCTTTTAATAGAACCATAGAGGTTTCCAGAATATAAAGAGACTATTCAGCTCATCTTTTCCCTGCCAGCTCATTACTTGATCCAAAACGACTCTCACTATTCACCTCCCCTCCCATAGAGCCCTATCAAATGTTGCTTCAGAATTTTATCTACTCCTTTTCTAAAAAGTATAATGGTATATGTCACAATAAAGCAATCCCCTATCAACAACTCTTATAAAGTAATTACTTCTGACCTCTTTCCTAACTCTTTAATCGTTTTAAATTAATGGTACTTTTTCACTAACTCCCCAACCAGAAGAAAATCTCCCAACGCTAGAATCAAAACTCCTCACAATTTTCAAAACCTTAATGAAATCTCCCCTGAGCTTTCTCAACTCCAATGGAAATTTCCCATTATCCCAGCTAATTCATCTACAACACCCACCAACAAATTTCACTGCAATTGTATAGTGTCTTTAATGTAAAAAAAATCATTGCAAGCTGCCTCCCAGCAGAGGTGCAATCACAAAAAGAAAACCAATACCAATGCAAAGAAGAAAACATTAGGAGGAGTGACCAGTAGTTCAGGCAAAGTGGTTATGGCTTAAAGTGTGCAAGGAGGTGGAGGAGTTACGGAGAGAATTCTAGGGCATAAGGCCTAAACGGGTGAAGACCTGGCTACCGGTGGGGAGAACGAAGAAGAGATTGGAGTATTGGGGGAAAGAGGTGGAATGTAGGGCTAAAGGAGGTTATAAAGATAGGGATGGAAAAGGCCATGAAGATATTAAAACATGAGGGGTAAAGATTTTCAATTTGTGGTGTTAGGGTAGGTCAGTGAAAATAAGAGGAAATGGATGAGTGAGACTTGGCACAGAGTAGGGTATAGGCAGCAGAAATTTGAATGAGCAGATGTTTACAGTAGGTGTGTACATACGAATTAGAAGGAGTAGGCCACTCGGTCCCTCGAGCTTGCTCTGCCATTCAATAAGACCATGACTGATCTAATTGTAACTTCAACCCCACACTCCTGCCTACCCTCGATAACCTTTCACCTTTGTCAATCAAGAATCAATCGTGCTCTGCCTTAAAAATATTCAAAGACTCTGCTTCCATCGCCTTTGGAAGAAGAGTTCCAGAGACTCAACCCTCAAGAGAAAAAATTCTCCTCATCTGTCTTAAACGATTGATCCCTTATTTTTAAACAGTGACTCCAAGTTTTAGACTCTCTGACAAGAGGAACCATCCTCTCCATATCCACCCTGTCAACATCTCTCAGGATCTTAAAGGTTTCAATCAAGTTGCCTTTCTAGTCTAAAATCTGGTGGATACAAATCTAACCTATCCAACCTAAGACAACTGCCCATTCCTGTTGTCAGTCTAATAAACATTCTCTGAACTGCTTCTAATGTATTTACACCTTTCCTCAAATAAGGAGACCAATACTATACACAGTGCTGTAGTTGGGGTCTCACCAACGCCCTGTACAACTGAAGCATAAACCTCCCAACTTCTGTAATCAATTTCCCTCACCATAAATGATAACATTCTATTAGTTGTAGGGTGGGGAATGGGAGGTTAGCCAAGGGAACCTCATCACAGTCAAGTTTGGAGGTGAAGATTTCGAAAGTGGATCAGATGAAGGCATAGACTCAGAGGTTTACAGCATGGAAACAGGCCCTTCAGCCCAACTTGTCCATGCCGCCTTTTTTTTTAACCACTAAGCAAAGGAATGTGCTTACCCTGAACCCTGGTTAACACACCTTTGAAAGCCTCCCACTTACCAGCCGGCCCTTTGCCTGCCAACAGACTCCCCCCAATCAACTTTTGAAAGTTCCTGTCTAATACCATCAAATAGGCAGATAATGATAGAGGTTTTTTTTAAAATTCATTCGTGAGACACGGGCATCGCTGGCTGGCCAGCATTTATTGTCCATCCCTAGTTGCCCAAGGGCAGTTGAGAGTCAACCACATTGCTGTGGCTCTGGAATCACGTGTAGGCTAAACCAGGCAAGGACGGCAGATTTCCTTCCCTAAAGGACATGAATGAACCAGATGGGTTTTTCTGACCATCAACAATGGTTTCAAGATCATCAGTAGATTCTTAATTCCAGGTACGTTTTATTGAATTCAAATTCCACCGTCTGCCGTGGCGGGATTTGAACCCGGGTCCCCAGAACATTATCTGAATTAATAGTCTAGCCATAGTACCACTAGGCCATCACCTCTCCATCAGAGAGCCAGTGTGAGGGAGAGGACATGGGGACAGAAATTCAGTTGCACAAAAGGCAAGGGTGAGTGCATCCTGGCTATCTTGCAGAGGATGTAATGATGGTTGGAACTGTTCCAGCACTTTTTTGCAGCAAATTTAATTTAAGAAATTCATGAAATTGTGAGTTAGATGGACATGGACTGAATGGTGACAGCACATGTAACAAATTTCTAGAGGAAGGTTGGAATGGGGTAGGAGCTTGCAAGGACAGAAGAGTAAAGAATGGATGTTTAGATGAAGGGATTGATGCCAGTGGTTTTGAAGGTAAAAGTTGACAGTGCCTAAGGAGAGGGAACCATTTGCAACCTCCTTATTACATACCATCTTAACTATCTGCCCTGCTAGCTTAACTGGTTCAATGTCACATTTTGCCTGGGCATGCTCCTGCGAAGGGCTTTGAGACACTTCACTACGTTAAAGTTGCCATGTAAATGCAAGTTACTGCTGCCGTTGTGACAAAAGGATAATACCAGGGATGAGAGGTTTTAAATACGAGGAAAGACTGAACATGCCTGGGCACTTATTCCCAGAAAAGAAAATGTTGAGGGGATGACCTGATAGATGTTCTTTAAAGTGATGAGGAGGGTTGACAGGGCAACATTTATTGTCCATCCCTAGTTGCCCAAGGGCAGTTGAGAGTCAACCACATTGCTGTGGCTCTGGAATCACGTGTAGGTCAAACCAGGCAAGGACGGCAGATTTCCTTCCCTAAAGGACTTTAGTGAACCAGATGGGTTTTTCCGACAATCGACAATGATTTCATGGTCATCAGTAGATGCTTAATTGCAGATACGTTTTACTGAATTCAAATTCCACCGTCTGCCGTGGCGGGATTTGAACCTGGGTCCCCAGAACATTATCTGAATTAATAGTCTAGCCATAGTACCACTAGGCCATCACCTCTCCATCAGAGAGCCAGTGTGAGGGAGAGGACATGGGGACAGAAATTCAGTTGCACAGAAGGCAAGGGTGAGTGCATCCTGGCTATCTTGCAGAGGATGTAATGATGGTTGGAACTGAAGATGGAGAGTCAAAAACTTGAGGTTCTTAAGTATACGGTAACTCACCAATAAGAAAATAAAGGAGAAATCTCTTTAGCCAAAGTGATTGGAATGTGGAACATTTGTTTCCACATGGCAAATAGCAATAGATAAACATAAAAGTAAGCTTTGCAAATCGCAGCTGTGTGCATTTCTTTTCGCTGACACTCTCCTTTGAACATTGCCACGGGATGGAGGACAAGTTCAGATAAGCAGAATCTGTATCGGTCAACGTTAAAAATATAATTATTCTTGGACAATTTTGACAACAAGTGAAGAACAAGCATTTCATTTGGCACCTGATGTGCCTCTGGGGCTACAGGTAATAAATCCTACATTCAAAGTCTGCCACAGACCAAATATAACTGAGACACCAAATGAAATAACTAATAACCTGAGAGCTGGTCAACAATTTATTGTGAATCACTGGTTTTAAAAGTGTACCACAAATCGAGGCAATACAAATTACGTTTTAATGACGAATGCCTTATGGTTAAGAATCATTTTATAATGATTTTATAATGTGCAACTTCTAGCCACAGGACTTGACAATCTATATCAATAACTTTGCCTTGTCAAATGCCTCAAGAGATCAAACTTTGGCACCACTCCAAAATGTTGGTGCTGAGAGATTGTCCATGGGATTTTCAGGCCCCTCCATTGCATTTCTCTCTTGTGGTCCCACCACTGTCAATGGGACTTCCCTTTGAATTCACCCATCCCCCGCTACCAGGAAACATGTAGTGTTTGGCCTGGCCGGGGGGGGGGGGGGGGGGGGGGGTGGGGAGCGGGGAAAGAGTTTCATCTGTCAATGGCCTGAAAATCCCATCAGCCTCACCCCCTCCTCCCCTCCACCCATTTTTCATTAGAAGTGATAGAAATGGGAAATTGAGAGATCAAACTATACAGTACAGGAGGCCATTGGGCCCATCATGCCTGTGGAAGAATTCTTAATTACACCCATTCCATGTGTTAGTTCCCCATAGTCTTGCAAGTTTTTTTTCACATCAAGTATTTATCCGAATTCCTTTTGAGTTACGACTGAATTTGGTACCAACATCCTCTCGGGCAGGAGCACTCCAGATCAGAATCGTGAAAATCCCCCAGTCGCCACACTCTGGCGTCTGTTCGGGTACACTGAGGGAGAATTTAGCATTGGCCGATGCACTTAATCAGCTCGTCTTTTGGACTGTGGGAGGAGACCGGAGCACCCGGAGGAAACCCACGCAGACACAGGAAGAACGTGCAGACTCCGCACAGACAGTGACCCAAGTCGGGAATCGAACCCGGGTCCCTGGCACTGTGAGGCAGCAGTGCTAACCACTGTGCCACCATGCTGCCCTTTGACCATGTGTGAAGGAGTGAACTGCCTCCTCTTCATTCAAGTCCCTCAGGTTTGGTCACGATCAGAGGTCACACAACAACAGGTTACAGTCCAACAGGTTTATTTGAAATCGCAAGCTTTCGGAGCGCTGCTCCTTCATTGGGTGAAGTAGTCACAATGGTCAGTTTTGGTCACAACAAAGGTTTTAAGTTTCTTTCACAGGAGGATATACCTTTTTCAATCAGAATGTGATAATCTATTTATGCAGAGGGCAATGGGGAATGAATCAAACAAGGTTTTCTTGAGTTAAAACAAGAGCAAACTTATTAATCACCAAGCCAGGGAAAGATAATAAAAACGCAATGTCAAGCATTCTACTCTCACGCAGTCATTTGGCTCCACACGCACGTTTGCACATATCCATACTACACACACATACACACACACATCCAAGATGAGGAAGGGTAACGTCCAATTAAAAAAGTTAGAAGAATATATGGTTAGGTATCCTTTGCTTGTCCTTTGTTTTTGAAGATTGTTAAATGTTGAGGCTGAATTGGATCAGCTGGATTTGTGGTCAGATGTGTAAGACATTGTGATTATTATGAGATCTCAGTTCACTGGTGGGTTTCCGATTGTGGACTTCTGAAACCGGTTAATAAACTTGTTCCAAAATAGGGAGAGAGCGCAGATTTTCAGTCTGTTTGTTCTGCTGAAAACTTTCTTGACACTTCCTGTGTGACTTGCAATCTCCCCTCAGTGACTCCAACTGGCCTGTTTTACTTAGCTCGTTGCATGTTTCCAAGAGGTTTTAGGTGCGTTCGCCAGGGACCCAGGTTCAATTCCCGGCTTGGGTCACTGTCTGTGTGGAGTTTGCACATTTTCCCCGTGTCTGCGTGGGTTTCCTCTGGGTGCTCCAGTTTTCTCCCACAGTCCAAAGACGTGTGGGTTAGGTGGATTGGACGTGCTAAGTTGCCCCTTAGTGTCAGGGGGTCTAGCTAGAGTAAATGCATGAGGTTAAGGAGATACGGCCTGGGTGGGATTGTGGTCGGTGGTTGGTCAATGGGCCGAATGGCCTCCTTCAGCACTGTATGAATCTATGATTCTATGAAACTGGTTAACTGGCAACTCAGGTGACTTGTGGTGGCCATCTTTAGTCAGTGCCAAAAACAGAAAATGCTGGAAAATCTCAGCAGGTCTGTCAGCATCTGTGGGGAGAGAGTAGAGCCAATGTTTTGAGTCTAGATGACCCTTCATCAGAGCTCTGTTATCTGGATTCGAAACGTTGGCTCCATTCTCTCTCCACAGATGTTATCTGAGATTTTCCAGAATTTTCCGTTTTTGTTTCAGATTCCAGCATCCGCAGTATTTTGCTTTTATTTTTAGTCAGTGTATTTTCTTGTCTTCAAAACAGTGCTTTTTAAACAGTTCAGTATATGTTTGCTCAGTTGGTGAAATTAAATTAATCATTCGTGAACAAGTCACATCATCGAGAGGGTGCGTGAACCAGTCTCAGTCCAACGCCTTCATTCGAAGAAATGTTGAACCTGGAAAATATAGCCTGCACTTAGAGTTTCACCGTGCTGTGCTCCAGTTTGAAAATAGATCAGAACTAATTTGTATGTGGAGGATTACCTTAACAATGTAGAGACAAAAGACACTGAGGAAACTCAAACTAAACCAAAGCTGTGCGGGTTAGGTTGATTGGCCATGCTAAGGGCAGCATGGTAGCACAGTGGTTAGCCCTGCTGCTTCACAGCTCCAGGCACCTGGGTTCGATTCATGGCTTGGGTCACTGTCTGTGTGGAGTTTGCACATTCTCCTCGTGTCTGCGTGGGTTTCCTCCGGGTGCTCCGGTTTCCTCCCACAGTCCAAAGATGTGCGGGTTAGGTTGATTGGCCATGCTAAAATTGCCCTTAGTGTCCTGAGATGCGTAGGTGAGAGGGATTAGTGAGTCAATATATGGGGGTAGGGCCTGGGTGGGATTGTGGCCGGTGCAGACTCGATGGGCCGAATGGCCTTTTACTGTACTGTAGGTATTCTATTCTAAATTGCCCCTTAGTGTCAGGGGGGATTAGCAGGTAAATACATGGGAGTTATGGGGATAGGGCATGGGTGGGATTGTTGTCGGAGTAGATTTAATGGGACTCCTTCTGCAATGTAGGGATGCTATGATTCTATCTCACAGTCTCAATCTGAGACTGCGGCTGTTTGAAGCCTTTTAAAAGCGCTTGCAGTTGTTGTGCTGTGGGGTTGTTGCAAGTATCTGTGCAAGCTTACCCTGGAGCCCTGGAATAGTTGCTTGGTGCCTACTTGTGAATGCTGTAGCCTGAAGCTGTGGTGAAGCATGCTTAGATGTGCTATTTCCACAGTTTCCCCACTAAAGCTGATTTCTCAGAATTAACACCAATTTCACCAGAACAGCCGATTAACATCCTGTGGTACTGCTGTGCTCTGCAAGCTAAACTTTGCATATCTATACTCAACCATTCAGCAGTCATAACTGGTGCCTGGGTAGATGTGAAACTATTGCATGAAAGTCGTGCTTCCAAGTTTGCAGCTACGACTAATTTTGAAATTTGGTGTAAATTTATTTTGATCGGAAGCTAAAAGATGTGAAATCACAATCTTTTGTCTGTCAACGCTACTCATGAGATGACTCCTTTTAATGCTTTCAACGGTAATAGAAGTAATGTTACTGTACTTAGATGGGTCAGTGAGCCCTGTGACTAACATGCAGAAAGGTTTCTGGAAGACTAGATAGCGAGACCGTGTGTGCGTGTGCGTGTGTGTGTGTGTGATAACAGTAAGAAGTCTCACAACACCAGGTTAAAGTCCAACAGGTTTATTTGGTAGCAAATACCATAAGCTTTCGGAGCGCTGCTCCTTCGTCAGATGGAGTGGAAATGTGCTCTCAAACAGTGCACAGAGACACAAAAAATCAAGTTACAGAATACCAACGCCGGCATCTCCACATCGTGTGTGTGATAACCCAGCAACCTGAGGAGTCATTCGTTGTCCTCTTGTTCCAGGTCATAGATGATCAGATTGACTGAATTCCATTCAATTTCTAGTCTAGTATGGTAATCTCAACACTAGGAACATAGAATCAGGGGGAGGCCACTTTTGCCCCTCCAACACATTCCACAAATCAGATCATGGCAGATCCACATAATTCCCCATGGATCTTTGACGCCACTTAAATACTTTTGGGTAACAACAACCTATCAGTCACAGATTTTAAGATTTGAAGTTGATCTGGGACCAATTGTTATTTGCAGACGAGAGTTCTAAAATGTCCACAAACCTTTGCCTGGAGAAATGTTTCCTAATTTCACTCGCGAAAGGTGTGGCTCAAATTTTTAGACCACTCTTTTCCGAGATCTACCAGCAGAAATAGTTTCTCTCTATCAGAATCCCTACAGTGCAGAAGGAGGCCATTTGGCCCATCGAGCTTGCAACAACAACAATTCCACCCAGGCCCTATCCCCCGTACCTCCACATATTTACCCTGCAAATCCCCCTGACAATAAGGAACAAGTTAGCATGGCCAATCCACTTAACCCGCATCTTTGGACTGTGGGAGGAAACCGGAGCACCCGGAGGAAACCCACACAGACACTGGGAGAACGTGCAAACTCCACGCAGGCTGTCACCCAAGGCTGGAATTGAACCTGGGTCCCTGGTACTGTATGAGGCAACTGAGCTAACCACTGTACCATCGTGTCGCCCAATTATTGCCCTATCTGTTTCCCTTAATATCTTAATTCACTCCTTAATGATTAACTTCCAGGGAATAACTACAATGCTGTCTCAAGAAAAAGGCAAGTGGGTGTAATTTCCACACTTATTTTCCCTTGTCTTTTATGGTTAAATTGATGTTCCCTTAGAATATGCCCATAGAATTGGCAAATTTATTTATAAATATATATTTACCTTATTGAGTACTGCATAAAATAATTTTCAGACAAATTGTGGGTAGCTAAAACAAAAACAGAAAATGCTGGAAAATCTCAGCAGGTCTGACAGCATCTGTGGAGAGAGAATGGAGCCAACGTTTCAAGTCTGGACGACCCTTCGTTAGAGTTGAAGACAATAGAAAATAGGATGAGATTTATGCTGATGTGCAAAGATGTGCAGCTTAGGTGGATTGTCCATGCTAAAACGCCCCTTAGTGTCAGGGTAGCAAGGGTAAATATGTGGGGTTACGGGGATAGGGCTTGGGTGGGATTGTGGTCAGTGCAGGCTCGACAGACCGAATGGCCTCCTTCTGCACTGTAGGGATTCTATGGTTAAAAAGGGAATGTAAATCCTGGCTAAGAAGGGTGCTAACAGCAGCCATTAAAAAAGCAGAATATGTAAATGGCAAAACAAAGGTAAACACAGTAAGAAGTTTAACAACACCAGGTTAAAGTCCAACAGGTTTATTTGGTAGCAAAAGCCACACAAGCTTTCGGAGCTGCAAGCCCCTTCTTCAGGTGAGTGGGAATTCTGTTCACAAACAGAGCATATAAAGACACAGACTCAATTTACATGAATAATGGTTGGAATGCGAATACTTACAACTAATCAAGTCTTTAAGAAACAAAACAATGTGAGTGGAGAGAGCATCAAGACAGGCTAAAAAGATGTGTATTGTCTCCAGACAAGACAGCCAGTGAAACTCTGTGGGGGTTACAGATAGTGTGACATGAACCCAATATCCCGGTTGAGGTCTTCCTCGTGTGTGCAGAACAGTTTAACTGATAGCCAAGTTCTGCACACACGAGGAAGGCCTCAACCGGGATATTGGGTTCATGTCACACTATCTGTAACCCCCACAGAGTTTCACTGGCTGTCTTGTCTGGAGACAATACACATCTTTTTAGCCTGTCTTGATGCTCTCTCCACTCACATTGTTTTGTTTCTTAAAGACTTGATTAGTTGTAAGTATTCGCATTCCAACCATTATTCATGTAAATTGAGTCTGTGTCTTTATAAGTTCTGTTTGTGAACAGAATTCCCACTCACCTGAAGAAGGGGCTCAGAGCCTCGAAAGCTTGTGTGGCTTTTGCTACCAAATAAACCTGTTGGACTTTAACCTGGTGTTGTTAAACTTCTTACTGTGTTTACCCCAGTCCAACGCCAGCATCTCCACATCAAAACAAAGGTAAGCAGAGTGTTAAAGGACAACCTGGGAAAAATAACAGACAGTCCTAGTGGGTGAGGTGAGGGGAGGCCATGGTGGGAGGAAAAAGGAAAGCAAAATTTTTTTAAAAGATGAAAAACAATAGAAGAAGTGAAGATAAATAAATGGAAAAGGGGTGAAGGTGGAGGAGGGAGTTCATGCTCTGAAGACGGCACGGTGGCACAGTGGTTAGCACTGCTGCCTAATAGCTCCAAGGACCCAGGTTTAATTCCCGGCTTGGGTCACTGTCTGTGTGGAGTTTGCACATTCTCCCCGTGTCTGCGTGGGTTTCCTCCGGGTGCTCCGGTTTCCTCCCATAGTCCAAAGATGTGCGGATTAGGTGCATTGGCCATGCTAAATTACCCCTTAGTGTCCTGGGATGAGTAGGTTAGCGGGATTAGCGGGGTAAATATGTGGGGTTACGGGGATAAGGCCTGGGTGGGATTGTGGTCGATGCAGACTCGATGGGCCGAATGACCTCCTTCTGCACTGTAGGGTTTCTATGTTTCTAAGTGGCTGAACTCAATGTTAAGTCTGGAAGGCTGTAAAGTGCTTAATTGGAAGATCGGATGCTGTCCCTCCAGTTTGCGTTGGGCTTCACTGAAAATTGCAACAGGCTAAGGACGGACATGGGGACAGGAGAGCAGGATGGTGTGTTGAAATAGCAAATGAAAGGAAGGTCTGGGTCCTGCTTGTGGACGGACTGAATGTGTTAAAAGAACAGAATAAAGAGTTATGTGGATAGAGTTAGATAAATAAGCGAGAGAAGAGGCCCAAGTGGAACTTAAATGTCAGAATGTTCTGGTTGGGCTGAATGGCCTGTTTGTATGCTGTATATTCTATGTAATAAGCATTCTCTCTACGTTAATTCAAAGTTGTTTTCTGTCCGAAAGATTGTATTATTCTCTCATGTAGTTAATAATGCAGCAAAGTGGGAAGTTAATGTTAAAAGAATTTGATTCAGGTTTGAATGTAATCATTCGATGGGCCAAATGGCCTAATTCTGCTCTTCGTTTTTATTCATTCATTTGTGGGACATGGGCGTCGCTGGCTGGCCAACATTTATTGCCCATTCCTAGTTGCCCTTGGAGGGCAGTTGAGAGTCAACCACCTTGCTGTGGTTCTGGAGTCATGATGTGGAGATGCTGGCGTTGGACTTGGGTAAACACAGTAACAGGTTTCACAACACCAGGTTAAAGTCCAACAGTTTTATTTGGTAGCAAATACCATTAGCTTTCGGAGCACAGGAGCAGCGCTCCGAAAGCTAATGGTATTTGCTACCAAATAAACCTGTTGGACTTTAACCTGGCGCTGTTAAACCTGTTACTGTGTTCTGGAGTCAGCCAGAGCAGGTAAGGACAGCAGATTTCCTTCCTTTTAGGACATTAGTGAACCAGATGGATTTTTCCGACAATCGACAATGGCTTCATGGTCATCAATAGATTCTTAATTCCAGACACTTTTTTATTGAATTCAAATTCCACCATCTGCCGTGGCCGGAATTGAACCTGGATCCCCAGGACATTAGCTGAGTTTCTGGATTAGTCTAACGATAATACCACTGGGCCATCGCCTCACCTTGATCTTACTTAAAAGGAGCAGACTGCTTTGGGAACTCCAGTATTCTTCAATCAACCTAACAGAAATATGCCTGAAGAAATAGACTTGTGCAAAATGTCATGCACATTGACACGGGTAATTGAACATTCAACAAGTTTTGAAAATCTAGTTTGCTTCATTTTTTTTCAAACACACTATTAATTTAGAAAACTGTCCTTTTTTAAAAAAAGTTCTTTCTCAATATCTATCTCTATGTGCAGTTTTCTGAATTTCACAGTGTGCAAGAATGCAGCATTCTGACTCGGGTCTTGCAGCCTGTGTGAATCACAGTAAGAGGTCCCACAACACCAGGTTAAAGTCCAACAGGTTTATTTGGTAGCACAAGCTTTCGGAGCAAGCTGTTGGAACTTTAACCTGGTGCCGTGAGACTACTTCCTGTGCCTACCCCAGTCCAACGCCGGCAACTCCACATCATGTGTGAATCACGGGTTTGAATAACCTTGCACCACATTGAAGTTGACTTTGTTTACTTTAAAATTCTTTCTCTTCCTCCCCTCCCTGCCAGCAAATTCCTCAGCCATTCTGCTAATGATTGCGATTAATCAGGAATGTTGGATTTCAAAGTTCCTTTTCTTATGGGGTGAGGTTTTCAAAGTGCCAGGCGTTTTCCATCTGCAGGCTGGCAGACTGTGCTTCTGGCCACCATTAGGAATGAAGTTAAATAACTGTATGGGTGCTCCTCCAAGGTTGGTTTTGGTTTTGAGGGAGATATGCCCACATGGTTTGTATGGGCATGTTTTCAGGTGTAAGTGGATAAGTGTACTTTCATCTCATTTTTGCCTATAGCCTTTTAACACAATCATTTTTAAATGATGTTTTTGGCAACACAAGGCTGGCGGACTCGCCTAGCAACCAGGTGGCTTGTAGGTTTTTCCTGTCACGGGGACAGATTTTGTTTGATCCTGGTTGTGCAGTGAATCAATTGTTAAAAGTAAATATTTGACCTTCCTTGTTTTTGACATTTTGGAAAGCCAAAACCTTTCGTCAGCTGTCCATCCCAACACGTTCATTTATCCTCCCTCTTTCTCCCTAACTGATGGATCTGCTGTGTGTATCTCCGCACATTCTCTCTCACATTTTTGTTCAGAATGATAGTATTTGTCGTTTTTTTTTAAGATGAAGATTTGTTTTGACAAGCAAAGAACAAAGAAAGGTACAGCACAGGAACAGGCTCTTCGGCCCTCCAAGCCTTTGCCGATCATGATGCCCTAACTAAACTTGAAAAAAAACCTTCTGCCCTTACTCGGTCCATATCCCTCTACTCCCTTCCTATTCATGTACCCATCCAGATGTCTCTTAAATGTTGCTAATGTGCCTGCTTCCACCACCTCCTCTGGCAGCGCGTTCCAGGCACCCACGACTCTCTGCGTGAAAACATCCCCACACGTGTCCCTTAAACTATCCCCCCTCCTCACCTTGTCTAAACCCCCCGCCCCCTCCGATCCCCTACCTTGAATCTGTACTCTCTTGTAATTGGCACTTCCACCCTGGGAAAAAGCCTCTGAGGGCTCCAAAAACATGTAAAACAAATCTCTTTTCTCCAATCTCATCTCTTTGCTAAGACCACATAAAATCAGCCACTCACCAGGTGTTGTTCCCAGAACAGAATCCATAGTTGCCTCTGGACCATTAATAAGAAAGTAAATATGGAAAGTAATGATATTATAGAAGATAGCTCAGAGAATCCCGACAGTACATCAAGCCTACACCAAAAACAATCCCACCCAGGCCCTATCCCCATAACCCCGTGTATTTACCCTGCTAATCCCCCTGAGACTAAAGGCCAATTTAGCATAGTCAATCAAAGTAGTGTTTATTTATTAGTCACAAGTAAGGCTTACATTAACACTGCAATGAAGTTACCGTGAAATTCCCCTGGTCGCCACAATCTGGTGCCTGTTCGGGTCAATGCACCTAACCAGCACGTCTTTCAGAATGCGGGAGGAAACCAGAGCACCCAGAGGAAACCCACACAGACACGGGGAGAACATACAAACTCCACACAGTGACCCAAGCTGGGAATCAAACCTGGGTCTCTGGCACTGTGAGGCAGCAGTGCTAACCGCTGTGCTACCGTGCCGACTCAACCTCACCCACACATCTTTGGACTGTGGGAGGAAACCGGAGCACCCGGAAGGAACCCACGCAGACACAGGGAGAATGTGCAAACTCCACACAGTCACCCAAGGCTGGAATTTAACCCAGGTCCCTGGTACTGTGAGGCAGCAGAGCTAACCACTCTGCCACTGTGCCGTGCAATTATGTCGCAACCTACCATGGCTTCAGGACATCCCAAAGTGCTTTATTGTCAACTAAATATTTTGCTGAAGTGTGATAACAAATCCATCAAATAACAACCAGGTAACCTGCTTTGTAATCTTGACGGAGGCAGAAATATTTAAGCAGAAATCTGGGACAACTAATGTTACAACTAAGATTTATTTCAACTAAGATTTGTGGGGTTCACTTGTTTGCAATAACTCCCCAGTTGAAAATCACATCAGGTTCCACGGACTTAACTACATGGCAAAAAAGAAAAACCGGAGCACCCGGAAGAAACCCAGGCAGACACGGGGAGAACGTGCAAACTCCACACAGACAGTGACCCAAGCCAGGAATTGAACCCGGGTCCCTGGCGCTGTGAAGCAGCAGTGCTAACCATTGTGCCACCGTGCTGCCCCTATGAAGATTAGCACTTAACGTAATTTTGTCTTCATTTAACAACAGTATATTTGGATCAGTAATTAATCAGTATTCTTATCTCGCTTAACCGGAGTCAAGAAAATGTTCCAACTTTATTTCTGCTTTTCCAGAAATGTCATCATAAACATATTGAAAGCCCACCTTTGTCAACTGGTGGCCAATAACCAATAAGTCTGTAATTTGTTGTGACGATACTGTGCCTTTAAGAAATGTATTTGAATCAGGTTTCTGTGTAGGATTTTTTTTTAAACAGTCTGTTCTAACACCAGGGCCACTTTTTTGATTTGATTTATTATTGTCACATATATTAATATGCAGTGAAAAGTATTGTTTCTTGCGCGCCATACAGATAAAGCATACCGTTCATAGAAAAGGAAAGGAGAGGGTGCAGAATGTCGTGTTACAGTCATAGCTAGGATGTAGAGAAAGATCAGCTAAGTGCGTGGTAGGTCCATTCAAAAGTCTGATGGCAGCAGGGAAGAAGCTGTTCTTGAGTCGGTTGGTATGTGACCTCAGAATTTTGTATCTTTTTCCCGACGGAAGAAGGTGGAAGAGAGAATGTCCGGGGTGCGTGGGGTCCTGGTCTGTAATTCAAACTACAAAATGATAGTCACACTAAAAGTGTAGGTTTTGAAACTACCAGGACAACTTCCCAGCTCCTCCGTGAAATGAGATCTTTGAAAGCCATCTGAAAGGGCAGATAGACCCTCCGTTTAGCATTTCAAAAGAAGTTAGCATTGTTCTCCTTCGAGAAGAGGAAATTTGATCAGAGGTATTCAAAATCATGACAGTAGATGGAGAGAAACTGTCCTCATTGGCAGAAGAGTCGAGATGACATGGAGATGCTGGCGTTGGAATGGGGTAAACACAGTCAGGAGTCTAACAACACCAGGTTAAAGTCCAACAGGTTTATTTGGTAGCAAACGCCACTAGCTTAATAGAGACTTAATAGAGGTGTATTAATAGAGACTTAATAGAGGTGTATAAAATTATGAAAGGCATAGATAGGGTGAACGGGTGGGAAGCTTTTCCCCAGGTCGGTGGTGACGTTCACGAGGGGTCATAGGTTCAAGGTGAAGGGGGGGAGGTTTACCACAGATATCAGAAGGACATATTTTACACAGAGGGTGGTGGGGGCCTGGAATGCGCTGCCAGGCAAGGTGGTGGAGGCGGACACACTGGGAATGTTTAAGACTTATCTAGACAGCCATATGAACGGAGTGGGAATGGAGGGATAGAAAAGAATGGTCTAGTTTGGACCAGGGAGCGGCACGGGCTTGGAGGGCCGAAGGGCCTGTTCCTGTGCTGTATTGTTCTTTGTTCTTTCGGAGCGCTGCTCCTTCGTCAGGTGAGTGGGAGATCTGCTAACAAACAGCAAACAGGGCATATAAAGACACAAACTCAAGTTACAGAATAATGAATAATGATTGGAATGCGAGTCTTTACAGCTAATCAAGTCTTAAAGGTGAGTGGAGAAGAGTCGAGAACCAGAGAAAAGTGGCAATAGAACCGAACATAACTTAAGGAAGGAAATTGCTATGAAGTGAGTGGTTATGATCTGACTGCACTGCCTGAAAGGATGGTAATAGCAGCAATTGTTGCTTTCAAAAAGGGATTGGACAAGCAGCTGAAGAGAGGAGAATCGCAGGGCTATGTGTGCTGCAAGCATTGTATGATTCCAGCTCCAACAGAAGCAATGTTTCTCGGTACTGCACTGGAGTTTTGGCTGTAATTTAGTGTTTGTGTCCCTTGTGGGGCTATGAACTTTCAACCATCTGACTAAAAGCGTTTCGGTGTTTATACTCCACACAAGTCTCCTCTCGCTCTGCCTGCGGTTTGTGATATTGTTAACCCCTTCTCCTGAGCCCCCTCCCCCCACAGTGCAAGGACACTGCTTTTCACTCCCTCAAACAGTACTGTGGCTCCAGCACCCATTCTAGTGGCAGGAGGTTTATGGTGACATTTCTGGAAAAACAGGAGTGAAGTTGGAACATTTTCTTGACTCCAGTTAAGCAAGGTAAGATCTTGCTTACTAAAATGATTTGGACTTGATCCAAATTGGATCAAATACACTGTTGTTAAATGAAGACAAAATTACATTAAGTGCTAATCTTGATGAGCCTCAGTGAGCTGGGTGCTTAGCCAAAAACAATGATGTCTGTGATCAAATTAGACAATCAGATAATTACTGTCTGTTTCTTTTGAGCAATATTATTGGCTAACAGTGACGATATTAACTTTGTATTCTTGGTGATGCTTCAGAGCCATATCTTTGACTAATTTTGACCATGACACCTATTTGTCACAGATTAGCAATCTCATTGTTACAGTTAATTACATGGCGAATACTCTTGTACATGATTATGGGCCTTTACTGATGGAGGAAGGTTAAATATGGTCAGGAATTTGGGGAGGGTTCTGTTTACTCCTCAATGAATCTTTAGCCACTTTTTATTGTAATAGGAATGCTCTGATTATGGGACAGTTTTTTTAAAAACTCACTGGTCTCTTGTAAACATGACAACAGGAACCAACGAGTTGCATTTGTACAAGGACAACAGGAACTGATGAGTTAAATTTATATACTGCAGTAACACACTAAAACATCCCAAGGCCCTTCACTGTAGTATTGGAAAACAAAATTTGACACTGAGCCATATAGCAAGATATTAGGGCAGGGCTTGGTCACAGGGTTGGGCGTAAGGAGCATCGGCCGTGCTAAATTCTCAGTGTACCTGAACGGGCGCCGGAGTGTGGTGGCGACTGGGGACTTTGCACAGTAACCTAAGTTTATTAATTTATTAATATCACAAGTAGGCTTACATCAACGCTGCAATGAAGTTACTGTGAAAATCCCCAAGTTGCCACACTCCAGTGCCTGTTTTGGTACACTGAGGGAGACTTTAGCAAGGCCAATGCACCCAGCCAACACGTCTTTCAGACTATGGGAGGAAACCGGAGCACGCAACGGAAACCCACGCGGACACAGGGAGAACGTGCAGACACCGCACAGACAATGATCCAAGCCGGGAATCGAACCCAGGTCCCTGGCACTGTGAGGCAGCAGTGCTAACCACTGTGCCACCGAGCCGTCCATGAGCAACTTATTGCAACAATAATGACCAAATGGCGTTATAAATGTGGTCAGTAATCTGGATTCTGGAAACCTCAGCATTTTAAATTCAAGAGCAGTAGGACGCACATTATATATCCCCAAATATTAACGCCTGTTTAGTTGATTGAACCTTTTTGTTACATTTGCATGTTAACGTTTACAAATTTGCTATGTCAACTATCATGGTATTATTGCAGGCTCTGGCTATTATGTAAACCCGTGGGGTGAGTTTCTGAAATTTCCAGCTTTAAATATGTGTATAAAATATGTTCATTGTGTGTTGGCGATATAGGGGGGAATTTACTAAAATTTCGAATTGCTGGTTGTCACTTTGCAGGATTTGTATAAGGTACAGATAAGCATTCTTTCATCTCAAGAACCCATTCATTCACTTATTTACATTAAATTGAGAATTGTGGTTGATTTTTTTTCCTTGAAGATTTAATGTACTTGTATTTCCCTCCTCCCTCAGCTATTTATTTTAAAAATCCTACTTTCTTCACATTTGATTTGAAGTATTATTGTCACAGTGAAAAGTATTGTTTCTTATGTGCTATACAAAGCATTACGTTCAAAGAGTACATAGGGGTGAAGGAAAGGAGAGGGTGCAGAATATAGTGTTACAGTCATAGCTAGGGTGTAAAGAAAGATTAACTTAACATAAGGTAGGTCCATTCAAAAGTCTGATGGCAGCAGGGAAGAAGCTGTTCTTGAGTTGGTTGGTACCGGATCTCTGACTTTTGTATCTTTTTCCTGATGGAAAAAGACGGAAAAGTTTATCTCCGGGGAGCGAGGGATTCTTGATTATGCCGGCTGCTTTTCCGAGGCAGCGGGGAGTGTCGACAGAGTCAACAGATGGGAGGCTCGTTTGTGTGATGGGTTGGGCTTCATACATGATCTTTTGTAGTTTCTTGTGGTCTTGGTCAGAGCAGGAGCCATGCCAAACTGTGATACATCCGGAAAGGATGCTTTCTATGGTGCATCTGTAAAAATTGGTGAGAGCTGTAGCGAACATGCCAAATTTCCTTTTCCTCCTGAGAAAGTAGAGAAGCAGTGAAATCCACATGGTGAATTTTGTGATCCATGTTGAATTGGATATTGAAGATTACATTATAGCCAGGTTTCCAGTAATAGTCAAGTTGAACAGCGAGGCCCGAATCAAAGTGAATGACAAATCCTTTCGCCCCACACTAACACACCTCACAAACATTCCCCTTGCCAGAAACACCAGTCCCCCTTATTCAATAAGACAGCTAGAGATGCTGTGGGACTGAACTTTTTTGATTTGATTTGATTTATTATTGTCACATGTATTAGTATACAGTGAAAAGTATTGTTTCTTGCGCGCTATATAGGCAAAACATACCGTTCATAGAGAAGGAAACGAGAGAGTGCAAAATGTAGTGTTACAGTCATAGCTAGAGTGTAGAAAAGATCAACTTAACGCAAGGTAAGTCCATTCAAAGGTCTGACAGCAGCAGGGAAGAAGCTGTTCTTGAGTCGTTTGGTACGTGACCTCAGACTTTTGTATCTTTTTCCTGAAGGAAGAAGGTGGAAGAGAGAATGTCCAGGGTGCGTGGGGTCCTTAATTATGCTGGCTGCTTTGCCGAGGCAGCGGAAAGTGTAAACAGAGTGAATGGATGGGAGGCTGGTTTGCGTGATGGATTGGGCTACGTTCACGACCTTTTGTAGTCCTTTGCGGTCTTGGGCAGAGCAGGAGCCATACCAAACTGTGATACAACCAGAAAGAATGCTTTCTATGGTGCATCTGGGAACATTGCTGCCATCAGACTTCCTTGGGAACATTGGATAATTTCAATGGCTAAAATATTGTTTGTGTGTTAAAGTTTTTATGTGTTGCAAACATAATTTGCTATCAGCAATTGTTGGTTCCCGATGGTAGATATCTCTTCCTGTTTGGTGAGATTTGAACATTAGTAGTCAACTGCAATAATAGGGGAACAGAAAAAAAATGTGCTGGATATTTTTTTCATGCTTGGAATATATTTAAAATGAATTATCATAGAAATCATAGAAACCCTACAGTGCAGAAGGAGGCCATTCGGCCCATCGAGTCTGCACCGACCACAATCCCACCCAGGTCCTATCCCCATATCCCTACACATTTACCCCCTAATCCCTCTAACCTACGCATCCCAGGACACTAAGGACAATTTTAGCATGGCCAATCAACCTAACCCGCACATCTTTGGAATTAGATATTTAAATTGCACCATATGCGGGATTTTTAATTATGTCGATCTGTGGCAATTCATATAGTAAATATGTGTTTTAAATCTTCAGTGGCAATGTCATGGTAGATAAGTTAATCTATTTTAAAATGCATTAATTTAATTCATTAATGGTAGTGAAGCTTCATGTACGAACCTCCAAAGAGACTGGTAACAGCCCCACCTCCCCCAAGCTTGCTCTGCGATTTAATTAGATCATGGCTGATCAGTACTTCAAACTCCATTTAGCCACCTTTACCTTGTGTCCCAAGATGCCATTATTCATATAGCCTGGCTCATAAACTTCAATCTATCATATGCTATTGCTATCTAACACTAGAATTTAGATATGCGCTTATGGTGTGGTCTGTGGGAGTTGTTTACACTTTTTGGTTGTCTGAGATGATTGAAATGTTGCCTGTTATATTTTGAGACAGACTAAATAGCAGCATGGCTACCGATGCACCAACTTGGTGCGCTTTGCATACACCGACCGTCTGTAGCAACCATACCATATGATTCTTTTCCAGACATTCTTTGATTCAGGTGATCAACAATCGTCTGTCCCTGTTTGATGTTTGATGTTGAATGTGATTAGCTTGGGGCAGGTTGGATCAAGTTCGTGGCGTCCTGGGATGAGGCCCTTGTGTATTCAGAGGGCTTTGTGTGTATTGTCCCCTTTTATCAGCTGTGGTTGGTGCTAAATGATGTCACTGGCACACCCACCTGGACCAGAATTACTGAAGACACACGCACGTGGCATCCTTTGTGTGATCAAAGCAGACTGCACAACTGGTTTTCAAAATGAGCCTGTGAATGAATCGCACTTGGCGAAAAGAGTTTTATTGTATTCAAGGCCTAAAGGTTTTTGGGTGGGCTTGAACTATATTAACTGAGAGATCTAATCAGTGATCTTCAAAGGACGGTGCCTTCACCCTCCAGTTGCTTTGTGCGTTTTGATGGATTCGGAATCAGGGTAAAATCAGACAGATAGCTCAATCCTGCCAGCTACTTTTGTCTACACTGGTATCTGCAGAGATTTCCATGGCTACGATATCTCCATCCACCTATGTCATTGTGCCTTTGTGTGATGTTTGAATCATAGAATCCCTTATAGTGCAGAAGCAGCCATTCGGCCCATCGAGTCTGTGCCAACTCTCCGACAGATCATCCCATCCAGATCCGATCCCTGTAACCCCACGTATTTACCCCGCAAATGCCCCTAATCTACACATCTTTGGACACCAAAGGGCAATTTATCATGGCCAATCCATCTAACCTACACATTTTTGGACACTAAGGGGCAATTTATCAAGGCCAATCCACCTAACCTACACATCTTTGGACACTAAAGGGGATATTTACCATGGCCAATCAACCTAACCTGCAAATCTTTAGGGTGTTGGAGGAAACTGGAGCACCCGGAGGAAACCCATGCAGACACGGGGAGAACCTATAAATTCCACACAGTCACCCAAGTCCCGGGTCCCGGTGCTTTGAGGCAGCAGTGCTAACCACTATGCCACTGGGTGACATGTTAATACAAATTAAAAAGTCTAACTTAAGTTTGACAATTATCCTGATAAAAATTAAGTTCAAAAGAAAACTTCACAACTGTGATCATTTAGCATGCCGGTAGCACAGTGGTTAGCACTGCTGCTTCACAGCTCCAGGGTCCCGGGTTCGATTCCCGGCTTGGGTCACTGTCTGTGTGGAGTTTGCACATTCTCCTCGTGTCTGCGTGAGTTTCCTCCGGGTGCTCCGGTTTCCTCCCACAGTCCAAAGATGTGCGGGTTAGGTTGATTGGCCAGGTTAAAAATTGCCCCTTAGAGTCCTGAGATGCGTAGGTTAGAGGGATTAGTGGGTAAAATATGTGGGGGTAGGGCCTGGGTGGGATTGTGGTCGGTGCAGACTCGATGGGCCGAATGGCCTCCTTCTGCACTGTAGGGTTTCTATGATTCTATGATTCATGCTGGCATGACTTTACTGCTTATGACAGGACATTTGAAAACATCATTCATTCATGGATGGAACATTAGTCCATGCGAAGGAGTGTCTTGTTACAAAGGTTCAGAGGCAAGAAGACATGCATTACCTGAGTAACCTGCCTCAACTATGACTTAAACTATATATTTCATATAATGGTGAAACATGGACATTTTAACCAAAGAAATCTTAAAATTCTGACCCCTTCATTCTAACGATGAAACTATTTACTTGTTTTTTAAACAAAAGCAGGTGAATCGCACTCAACGAAAATACTTTATTATATTCAATTTTCCATTTGAGGAATAGAAGAGGTTGTCTCAGCTACCAATTCACATCGTTTTAATAAATTGATAGTCGCTGCAACTGATCAGAGGATTGTTTCGTTTGAGACATAAATAATCTCTGAATTGAGTATCCTTCAATAAATCTTTTGCACCTGAACATGCAGCTGTATTCCCAGAGGTTCCTTGGAGAGAGCCCGTGGTTCTGTAGCTCTGCATGCCAGGTTAGTGTTGAGTAAATCCACCCCTCCCCCTGCCCCACCAGCAATATGTATGTTTGAGTAATTTCTAATTGTCTAATTTCTCTCGTCAACATTGGAAGAAATATTGGTGTTCAAACTGACTAGAACAACAAGCGATTAATCACCTCTCGGCTTCTCTTATTATGGCCTTTCCAATTGTCTCAGGAACACAGCAAGCAAAACTCCTGATGTTTGGCTCAGCTGTTGTACAGATTGCTTGTCTGATTTCTGATAAACCTCTCCGGTACTTTGTAACGCAATGTCGTTTGCCTGAAACAATCTCTTTATCTTTTTGTACTGACTGGATCAAAGGGGAGAAAACTGGCTTTGATGGAAGGTCATCAACCTGAACTGCAAAATTGTTACAACACAGGAGAAGGCCATTTGGCCCATTGTGTCCGCACTGGCTCTTCAAATGAGCGTTATGACTTAGTGCCATCCCCGTGCCCCTGCACATTGTTTCAGCTCAAATAATCATCTAATGCCCTCTTGAATGTCTCAATTGAACCTGCCTCCACCACACTTCCAGGGAGTGCTTTGTGAAAAAGTTTTTTCCCACATCACCTTTGCTTCTTTTACAAATCATTTTAAATTTGTGCCCTCTGTTCTTGATCCATTTGAGTAGGAACAGTTTTTCTCTCTATCTACTCTGTCCAGCCCCTCATGATTTTGAACACCTCTATCAAATCTCCTCTGAGCCGCCTTCTTTCCCAAGGACAACAATCCCAACCTCCCCAATGTCCTCATAACTGAAGTTTCTCATCCATGGAACCATTCTTGTAAACCTCTTCTGTACTCTCTCCAATGTGTTCACATCCTTCCTATCGCATGGCACACAGAATTGTACACAGTATTCAAGCTGAGGTCTAGCTAGTGTCTTGTATAAGTTCAGCATAATCTCCTTGCTCTTGTAATCTGTGCCTCTATTAATAAATCCCAGAATACAATATGCTTTATTAAATGTCTCTCCACCTGTCCTGCCACCTTAAATGACCGACGTTCATACACACCCCAGGTCCCTCTGCTCCTGCACTCCCTTATGAATTTTATGCCTTATTTTATATTGTCTATCAATATTCTTCCTACCAAAATGCATCACCTCTCACTTCTCTGCATCAAACTTCATTTGCCACCTATCTGTCCACTCCACCAACTTGTCTACGTCCTTTTGAAGTTCTACGCTTGCTTCCTCACAGATTACAATGTCACCACATTTCATATCATCTGCAGACTTTGAAATTATGCCCTGCACACCAAGACGTAGATCATTAATATACATCAGGGACAGCAAGGGTCCCAATACTAACCCCAGGGAAACTCCTCTGCACTGCAGGAGTGCAGGGAAAAGGCAAGAGCACTAAGTCATCATACTCATTTGGAGAGTTAGTGCAGACTTGATGGGCCAAATGGCCTCCTTCTGTGTTGTAACTGTTTTGTAACTGAGGTCCATCAGAGGCCAGCTTTCTCCCCTTAAACAATTGTTGAAGCAATGCCTCTTCTGGTGAAAGACATTGTGTCACAATGTACCAGAGAGCTTTATCAGCCAAACAAAATCCACTGACGTCAAAAGATATGCATTGACGTCTCTGTTTCCTTACCCAATTTTGTATCCATGTCATTACTGTTCATTTTACTCATAGAATAGAATCACTACAGTACGGAAAGAGGCCATTTGGCCAATCGAGTCTGCACTGACCACAATCCCACCCAGGCCCTACCCCCATATATTTTACCCACTAATCCCTCTAACCTACGCATCTCAGGACACTAAGGGGCAATTTTAGCATGGCCAATCAACCTAACCCGCACATCTTTGGACTGTGGGAGGAAACCGGAGCACCCAAAGGAAACCCACGCAGACACGAGGAGAATGTGCAAACTCCACACAGACAGTGACCCAAGCCGGGAATCGAACCCAGGTCCCTGGAGCTGTGAAGCAGCAGTGCTAACCACTGTGCCACCGTGCCGCACTCCACGAAGCATTAAATAAAAACACACAATGCTGTAATACTCAGCAGGTTGGGCAGCATCTGTGGAATGAGAAACAGAGTTAACGTTTCAGGTTGAGAATGACCCTTGGTGAGGTGTGAATGGCCTCCGTCCAGACGTGGCATCCGCAGGTCGCCCCTTGCAGGTGAAGTACATCCTGGGGGACCACAGGTGGCTGATTCTCCCATTCAGACATGACAAAGAGGGTCTGGATCAGGGTGAATACAGCTATGTGCAAGAAGCCTTCACCAGGCAATTGGCAGCTTGACTCCATGAGGCGGGATATTCAATATAGATACCAAAGCCTTTATAACATGACTTTAGGCATTGTGTGAGCATTGAAGCTGGGAATACTGAGGTTCGGAGTGTGTATGTAGCTTCTGTTCTCTAGCTGTGACCCTTGACTCTTTGATCGTTCAACTCTTTTCACACGCTGTCACGAACAGATGACCAATCACACTAACTGAAAAGTAGCCCCAAAACGTCATGGATTCTCACATGAATGCGCACCATTAGTCAAGGAGCAATGCTCGTTCAATGGCCACTTGACACTTGAAGCCAGTACTCAGCTGATCCTTGTTCTCCATTGCTTGAGAAAATAGTTAATAGGCTTCCCCTTTGCTTGGCCCAGAAGGGTAATCCTGAACTCCTTCCACATGCTGTATTATATATTGTTCATGTTACATACATTTTTCAAGCTTGTTTTTCCAACTGCATCATTATTCAGTGAAGACGAAGGTGATGCAACAAATACATTCCATTCTCACCCACCTCTCACCAAGCACCTCCCATCCTCTACAATAATCGCCTTCTAATTCCAATCCCTCCTGTTACCAACCAGCTCTCCGCACCCCCCCCCACCCCCCAATACCCTTGATTACATCATTGTTCATGTAGATATTCCTGTCTTTTCCTCCCTCCCCCTGCCCCATTTCCTTCACTATAGATGACTCCTCCTTGCCCTTTGTTGATTTGATTCCCCCCTTTGCAAGGCCGCACACACCCTTACTTTCAGAAACCTGCCCCAGGCTATCCAATATCTCTCCTCCCACGCTCCCCCCGCCACCCTCCTCTGCCGCCACCCTCCAACCCAGTCTCTAAGACTTTGCAACTACTGCCTTAGCAGATCCAAATTCCTCCACAAATGGGACTGCTCACTGTTCCCATAAGATGCCTCGAACCCCAGGACCAAATGGCCATAGTTGACTGATAACATCATTCTTTTTCTTGAAGGTGCTTATGTTCCTTCCTTTCTTTCTCAATGTGTCACTCAACAGCCAAAGGCTCGCAAATGATTCGTTAATTTCTCGGCGGCAAACTTTTGAATCGAAGACATGTGGCCCACTGTGTTCAAAGCATTGCAAGGAAGTTCTAAAATTTCTAGAAGTTTTATTGTTTGGAAAGGGGCACTGTGTTTTGCAAAGTATACTAATCAAGCTCATGTTCTTTCTTCAGGTAATTTTACTTGACTTGTACTCTTCTGCCCAAGTCTTGTGCCCTGTCAGTGTGGGATTTGCCCTCAGTCAGAGAGATCAGCTTGAGATACCACACTATTACCTTCGTGCAGTGCATCCCAAACAATTATCCAACGGAACTCCAGACCTAGCAAGATCAGAACAGCAATAAAGTAGCTTAGTAACATTCAGTATATAATTATTAAGTTTCCATGTTGTAGATCAACATACAATATCCACAACCTCCGAGCTTCCGGTGTTGTTTTCTTTTTATTCATTTGTGGGACAGAGGGTTGAGCGAAAAACCAGCTGCTGGAATTCCAGGTCGGAGCCTAGGAGTGGAGGGGCAACCGACTCTGATTCCCACTCCACGGAAATTCAGACCCACGACATCATGTAAATATGAAAGTCTGTGTTGTCAAAGTGTTTCGTGAAACAATTTTGATGGTAAGGTTGGTAAGGTATGTACTCATTAAGGTTTCAGTCAAGCAGAGACAGAAGATTCAGTGAAGCCCCCTCCCCCACACACACTATGGTCGTGCAGTTCCTACCCTTCCCCCACAATCACCGAATCAGCCTCCCCCTCTCACCCACACACACTCAAATTAATCAGCCACTCTTCCCCCAACCCCCCAACGCACACAATAATCAGCTTTTCTCCCCTCCCCTGTAACAAAACACACATTCATCAGCCCCCCTTCTGTCGCCACCATCTCCCCCAGTGCCCCACCACCTCCCCCAGCCCCCCCGCCCCCCCCCCCCCCCCCCCCCCCCCCCCCGCCACCCCTCCCCAACCCCACTCCCTTCTGTGGCCTAGTTGCTGGTGCCCACTCTCCTTCCTGGCTCAACAGTACGACTCGTCTGTTTTCCCTGCACTCTGTTCGCTTGCTGATCTCTGCCTTCACCAAATCAGCTCACAGACACCCCAGCCCCATGCGGCACTCTCTGCCCGCGGTGGTTCCTCAGGTTAAAGGGCGCACGGGACTCACCATCAACCCCTTTGCTGTTTGGTCACATGGATGTAGTGGGTTTAGATGCTGTCTGGCCAGGGCGGCCTCCCCTCAGTCACCATCACTGCTCCATTGGACGGAGAGATCCAATGGCTGTTCCTGTGACCCCGTGACCAATTTTGGGAACCGTTACCAAAAGAGGATTGATTGTTCACCCGTTAGCCAATTTCATACAAAAAGCCCTGTTTCAGTTTATAAGGAGAAAGGGCTTTCCTAGGGAGAGGAACTTTTATATTGGCCATGAGTATCTGGAACAGGCTGGAATTGTAAAAGTCAGTTAAGATTCATTAGTTGAGACTCGTTAGTCAAGAGGGCACGGTGGTTAGCACTGCTGCCTCACAGCGCCAGGGACCCGGGTTCAATTCCAGCCTTGGGTCATTGTCTGCGTGGAGTTTGCACATTCTCCCCATGTCTGCGTGGGTTTCCTCCGGGTGCTCCGGTTTCCTCCCACAGTCCAAAGATGTGCGGGTTAGGTGGATTGGCCATGTTAAATTGCCCCTTTGTGTCAGGGGGGACTAGCTAGGGTAAATGCATGAGGTTATGAGGATAGAGCTTGGGTGGGATTGTGGTCGGTGCAGACTCGATGGGCCGAATGGTCTCCTTCTGCACCGTAGGATTCTATGACTCCTTAGTTAAGACTCATCATTCAAAGGGTGAATGACATCATCATCATCAGAGCAAACCAAGAATGGGAAGTTCATCCCCAACTGCAATTCTGCAATATTCGTGCAGGCTTCTTTCAGATACCCCGTCCCATTCCCCCCCACAACTCTCAAGAACACAAGAAAAAGAAGCAGGAATAGACCACACGGCCTGTCAAGCCTGCTCTGCCATTCAACACCATCATGGCTGACTTTGGGCTCAATGCCCTGCAGAAATGAGATGTTGCTCTGAACACATCATGTGATGTTCTACTTGAGTTGTGTCTGCAAATAATGATGCTGGCTTTGTATTTGTTCCATCAGGACGACAATCAGTGACACATGACTGGGTGACACAATGACTTGTGTTTTCATTTGCCCAGTGCTGATTTCATACCTTATCCTGCATTAGGTAATGTCAGGACAAGTACAATCTTGCAATATCTACGTAAGTGTTTAGTTTTGCACAATTGTTTTTTAAAGTCCAGTAAACCATTAAACCAGCCTTTTAAAAAGTGACACATCAGTGAAACATGGTCAAGTATTTAATATTTTAGACAATATGACTGGTCTACCTAGGTTACGTTGCTTATCTGAACTCATTAAATATTACCTGGCCAGAATTTGTTTACATAATAGCATTGAGTTTAATGGCACTCATTGTTATTAGTGTGTAAATCATCCAACACATGGACCACGATTGCAAACTACCACAAGTTTGAATGATTTATGTTACTCTGCATCAGCTGTCTCTGTAAGAAGTCTCACAACACCAGGTTAAAGTCCAACAGGTTTATTTGGTAGCAAATACCATAAGCTTTCGGAGCTTGCTGCTCCTTCGTCAGATGGAGTGGTCTCTGTTCTCCAACAGTGCACAGACACAGAAATCAAGTTACAGAATACTAATTAGAATGCAAATCAGATTCTGTAACTTGATTTCTGTGTCTGTGCACTGTTGGAGAACAGAGACCACTCCATCTGACGAAGGAGCAGCAAGCTCCGAAAGCTTATGGTATTTGCTACCAAATAAACCTGTTGGACTTTAACCTGGTGTTGTGAGACTTCTTACTGTGCTTACCCCAGTCCAACGCCGGCATCTCCACATCAGCTGTCTCTGACAGAGTACCTTGCCCAAGCACTTTTCCCCCCCCCACCTTATCCCTGTAGCCCCACACATTTACCATGGTTAATCCATCTAATCTACTCATCTTGGAACACTGAGGGGCAATTTAGCATGGTCAATCCTAATCTGCACATCTTTGGAATGTGGAGGAAACTGGAGCACCCGAAGGAAACCCCACGTAGATACTGGGAGAAAGTGCAAACTCCACACAGACAGTCATGCAAGGCCGGAATTGAACCGAGTCCCTAGCATTGTGAGGCATCAGTGCTAGCCACTGTGCTGGCCCTCAATGGTAAGTACCTTTTTTATTTTATGATCCTGTATTGTCACTCAACCTCTCTGGCCCAGAAAGGGAAAAATTGAAACTGAAAAGTGTTCTTCCTGCAGGTAGTAAATTGTTGTTGGAGATCTTTAAAATTAATTTTATTCTTCTTATCTAATTCACCACACTTCCTTCTCTGCCATCATTCTGCTGCTCTCTCAATGCTTAAATCTCATTGATGATCGAGATAGGCTGTGGGTTGGTTCTATCAGGTTCCAGGTCCTGCTGTTATCAGCTTATATTTGCAACAATTTACACCACCATAAACAGCTGCAGCTGGAGAGTGAGTGGAATAATCTAACAAATGGAGTGCACCGTTCTGCCTCAGCAAACTTGGAGACTTATTGCTGGGTTTTTTTGGCCCAGATGGAGTAGACACAGAGGTGCCAGTCCCTGGACTCCATCTGCCCCGGGCGAGAGGCAGTTTCCCAGAGGTAGGTTCAGTGGGTGGCAATACCCACCCACAAACAGTGGGTAGCTAATTCAGCAAGTTAAACGTCCATTAAGGCCGTTCAACGTCAGAGGCTGACTGCAATTTTCCAGATGGCCTCCGGGTCCCTAGAGGCATCCAGGAACAATGTAGTTGTGTGGAGGCGGCCTCCGATAGGCAGACTGGGGGGTTGGGGGGGCATGGTCAGTGTTCCAGGCAGGCTTCGAGGCCCCCCCCCCTCCACCCCCTCCCCACCCCCACCGCCTGCTTGTTTTCATTTGGGTTTCCTCTCCCCACCAAGTGGCCCCTCAGCTAAGATCATTTATTGGTTTAAAATGACAACAACTGCAGAGAGGGCACCTCTATTTGAGATGTCCTCCCTCTTACCTACCTGAATTCATTGCCGCAGAAGGCTGTGGAAGCCAGGTCACTGAGTGTATTTAAGACAGGGATAGAAAGGTTCTTGTTTAGTAAGGGGATCAAAGGTTATGGGGGAAAAGGCAGGAGAATAAGATTGAGTAACATATCAGCCATGATCGAATAGTGGAGCAGACTCGATGGGCCGAATGGCCTCATTCTGCTACTTTATCTTATGGTCTACCTGAAAGGAAGGGCGGCTGCTTCTTCAGTGCTGGAGGAGCATCCTGATGCCCCTCCAGCTTCAAGAGCCCCATCCTCGACTGGACAGCGAGCTTATCCTCCGGCCATTAACTGACTCATTCTGGGAAAATCACAGTTCCCCACAGACTGCTGACATCTGTCTGACCATAACCACGGGGTTTGGAAGCCTGCGGGGAAATCCTCCTACTGTATTAGTTACCCATATGCTTTGATAAAGATGTTGCAGATATATAATGAGTTTACTGTGGTAAAATTCCCTCACTAATATACTGCGAAATCTGTGGTGAATTTTGCAGGCGTCAGTTCATAATATTACTGACCGCCTCCCCAAAAAACAGTAACCATCGAAACGCAACAGACATTTTCTTCCTTGTTAGTGCAGCTGCTGGAGTTTAAATAAAAGCAAAATACTGCAGATGCAGGAATCTGAAACAAAAATAGAAAATGCTGGAAAATCTCAGCAGGTCTGACAGCACCTGTGGAGAGAGAGCAGAGCTAATGTTTTGATTCCAGGTGGGGCGGCACGGTGGCACAGTGGTTAGCACTGCTGCCTCACAGCAGCAGGGACCCGGGTTCGATTCCCGAGCTTGGGCCACTGTCTGTGCAGAGTTGGCACGTTCTCCCAGTGTCTGCATGGGTTCCCTCCGGGTGCTCCGGTTCCCTCCCACAGTCCAAAGATGTGCGGGTTAGGATGATTTGGCCGTGCTAAATTGACCCTAGTGTCAGGGGGATTGGCAGGGTAACTGTGTGGGGTTACGGGAATAGGGCCTGGGTGGTATTGTGGTCGGTACAGACTCGATGGGCCAAATGGCCTCGTTCTATACTGCATGGATTCTATACTCTGACGGCAAACAGATTTGGCGTTTTTTTTACAGAGATTCCATTTTTAACATGTCCAAAAAAACGGTGTGATTTTCTCCCATTTTCACGTTCATTTGGCATTTAGATTGTTTTTGGTAAGATCGCCCCCAGTTTGTTTTAGGTAGTATCCAAGAGACCCAAATCAGGGCGTTCTGAGTCTACCACAGCAGCTGTAAAAGCAGAAGGCTGAGAGGATGCTGGAAATCTGAAATAAAAACAGAGAATATTGGAAATACTCAGCAGGTCAGGCAGCATCTGTGGAGCAAAAAACAAGTCTGAGGTAATGTCAGCAACCTTTTCTTTTAGTCATTCGTGGGACATGGGCGCCGCTGGCTGGCTAACATTTATTGCCCATCCCTAGTTGCCTGAGGGCAGTTGAGAGTCAACCACATTGTTGTGGCTCTGGAGTCACATCTAGGCCAGACCGGGTAAGGACGGCAGATTTCCTTCCCTAAAGGACATTAGTGAACCAGATGGGTTTTTCTGACAATCGGCAATGGTTTCATGGTCATCAGTAGATTCTTAATTCCAGATACTTTTGTTAATTGAATTCAAGTTTCACCATCTGCCCTGGCGGGATTTGAACCCAGGTCCCCAGAACATTAGCTGAGATTAATAGTCTAGTGATTATACCACTAGGCCATCGTCTCCCCTCGACCTGAAGCATTGACTCTGTTTTCCCCCTTCAGAGATGCTGTCAGAACTGCTGAGCATTTCCAGCATTTTCTGTTCTTAATTCGCTGTTCCTTCAGACCCTGTTTCAGGCACAAAGCTCTGCCAGTTGTTGGGCCTACATAGGGGCATCTATTGAGCGAGAGAACCAAATGAAATGCAAGTGGATTCCAATCACTGGAAATGCAGTGTAAGTCCTGTGTACTCCACCTGCCTGCCTCCTAGGTGCAGGTAATTAACTCCCAATACAACATCTAACCATGACTGCAGCCCTCAATCTTTCCAATGCAAAATACCTACATTGGTGGACTCCTCTGAAAAGGAACAATGTATAATTAATTCCCTTTAAGAAGACCCTGCTTCACTGATTTATATCCTTCCTTCCAGTTGATCTTATAGAGGTCTATAAAATAATGAGGGGCACAGATCAACTAGATAGTCAATATCTTTTTCCAAAGGTAGGGGAGTCTAAAACTAGAGGCCATAGGTTTAAGGTGAGAGGGGAGAGATACAAAAGGGTCCAGATGAGCAATTATTTCACACAGAGGGTGGTGAGTGTCTGGAACAAGCTGCCCAAGGGAATAGTAGAAGCGGGTACAATTTTGTCTTTTAAAAAGCGTTTAGACAGTTACATGGGTAAGATGGGTATAGAGGGATATGGGCCAAACGCGGGCAATTGAGACTAGCTTCGGGGTTAATAAAAGAGACAGCATGGGCAAGTTGGGCCGAAGGGTCTGTTTCCATGCTGTATATGACTCTATGACGGTCTTGGGGCATGGTCTTTTGCAACAGACTGACTCATTATCACAAGGTCTCAGATGACATTTCTTGCATCAGCTCAAATCTGTCGAAAATTGCATGATTATAGTTTCTGCAAGTTCTAACAGCAGTAAAAAGATCAAAGAGCTGCAATTTCTAGCCGAACAACAATCTGTGTATCTACTATTGTGTGATAATAAGTGATTTCTTGAACTTTTCAAAGAACCCAGAATCAGTAGTCCAGAAGGCAGTTCAGTTTCTAATTGTGCATGACTTTAATAAATGTGAACAGTCCCCTGATGAGCTGCATGAGTAATTAATCCAACAAGAATGTTCTTAGTTTATAAAATCCAATTATTAAGCCCTGAGTGTATTTATTTTTCCTTGGAATAAACACCTATTTTTAGCAGCAAATAGTCTTCCGATTTATTTTTGCCTTGCACGTACTCTAAGCCGGGAAACGCAGAGGTAGGCCATTCAGCCCCTTGAGCCTGCTCCACGTGGCAATAAAACCATGGCTGACCTGATCGTGGCCTCGACTCCACTCGAGTACAGGAATAGGATTGTTTTGCTGCAATTGTATTGGGCGTTGGTGGGGCCGCACCTAGATTATTGTGAGCAGTTTTGGCATCATTATCGGAGGAAAGATGTTCTTGCTATCAAGGGTGAGGCTTTACCAGGCTGATTCCTGGGATGGCAGGTCTATCATATGAGGAGAGACTAAGTTGGTTAGGATTATATTCACTGGAGTTTAGAAGAGTGAGCGGGGGATCTCATAGAAACTTATAAAATTCTAACAGGATTAGACAGGGTAGATTCAGAAAGAATGTTCCCAATGGTGGGGGAGTCCAGAATTAGGGGGCAACGTTTGAGGATAAGGGGAAAACCTGTTAGAACTGAGGTGAGGAGAAATTTCTTCACCCAGAGTGTGGTGAATCTGTGGAATTCACTACCACAGAAAGTGGTTCAGGCCAAAATGTCGTGTGATTTCAAGAAGAAATTAGATACAGCTCTTGGGACTAAAGGGATATGGGGGAAAGGTGGGATCAGGATATTGAATTCAATGATCAAAATGAATGGCGGAGCAGGCTCAAAGGGCCGAATGACCTATTCCTGCTTCTAGCTTCTGTGTTTCCCGACTGCTCTCCATAAATAACCTGACTCCTTTGCAGATCAAAACATCTGTCTTACTCAGCCTTCAATCTACTCAATAACCGAGCTTCTACTCCTGGGGGAGGGAATGCCAAAGATTAATGACCTTCTGAGCGAAGAAATTCCTCCTCACCTCCGTCTTAAATGATGGATCGTTTATTCTGAACCCATGCTGCCCAGGAACACTAAGTATCCCATTGGTTTTTATTGTAGCATTCGAATTGCATCTTTCTCTTCTTTTTTTAAAAGAAACGTTATTGGAAACAGCTGGCAGAATCAAATTGGACTTCAAAGTCGTAACACCTGTGCTGTCCACAATGGACTTCTCTTTAAAATAGAAACCTCAGCCAGGTCATACACATTTGCCAGTGTGATCACGAGTCTGATGAAACGCAAATTTATCTACTTTTTTCTCTTAATTTGGTTTTGGAAAATGAATAATGCGCCTTTTGTATTTTTCTCTTGCTGTATCAAAGCAGTTTTGATGTTGGATCCTGACAAGGTAAAGGGAGTTTGGTCAGCAAAGCACAGAGGCCCCATTGTGTGTGAGTGAAGAAAGCTTTCCAAACATACAAGTTCACAGCAAGAGTTCAGGGCACGTTATTATTAACTTAAAAAAATTACAACACAGGCTGAACAAACACTTTCGCTGTTACTTGCACAGTTGCATGACTAAACATCGAGGGATATATCCTGACCACAGGTAACAGACCTGTTTCTCAGCATTAAACCCTTGCATTTGAATTATGAGTTGTGATCTCACCTGTACAAGTGACAAACATGTTTCGGTTTATATGAACTTGCTCATTGAGCGACTTGTCATTCAGCTCCATTCCTTCTGAATTTCGTCATAAAGAACGCGTTGTTATTTTATGCATCTTTTACCTCAGTGGAGGACACAATTGGCAAGGTGGCACAGTGGTTAGCGCTGCTGCCTCACAGCGATAAGGGACCTGGGTTCGATTCCCGGCTCGGATCACTGTCTGTGCGGAGTTTGCACATTCTCCCTGTGTCTGCGTAGGTTTCTTCCGGGTGTTCTGGTTTCCTCCCACAGTCTGAAAGGTGCATTGGCCATGCTAAATTTTCCCTCAGTGCACCCGAACAGGCGCGAAGTGTGGGCCTCTTTTTAGATCAAACCAAATAAACAAACTCAAATTAAGTCAGGACAAAGTAAAAGGGGCAGCTCCCCAAAAAAAGGGGGGGGGGGAGGAACAGCCCGAACACAAATCAAAGTACAAAGGAAACTTGAAGACATCAAATTAAAATGTGATTATCAGGGTCAATAATGTACCCCAACCCCTGCGGTGCCCAACGGGCACGGAAGGCGTCAACCGCGCCCGTGGACACCGCATGCTCCCTCTCCAGGGACACCTGGCCGCGAACGTAGCCGCGGTAGCGCGAAGTATGTGGACTAGGGGAATTTCACGGTAAAAAAAATTGCAGCAGTACCAGTTTACATTTATTGAATTGGACCTGGGTTCATCAGCATTTATAAGGTGAAAAGTTGATGGGGGGTGGGGGTGTATAAGAGCTATGATGTATCTTGGATGTTACAAAGTACAAAGGGACCATTCTTCTCTTCTATAAAAGAGAATTTATTTGAATGGTACATTGTTCTTCCTAAGAGCACCCTCGGTGATAATTGGAACAAATGCACAATATTGTTGGATTGTTCCTTCCCACTGTAAGGAGTTCCTGTGGACACCTGGTGGGAAATAAAGCACCTTTCATGACCTCAGCATTCCCAGAGCCCTTTACAACCAAGGAAGTAATTTTTAAAAATAAAACGTGGCCACTGTTGCAAATGCAGCAGCCAATTTGCAGACACCAGTGTCCTACAATCAGCAGTGTAATGAGAGATTGTGTCTAATATGTTTGGATATGTACTATCAGCAAATATAAACCCCATTAGACAATTAACTAGACATGTCATAGATGTTTACAATATGGAAACAGGCCCTTTGGCCCAACTTGTCCATGCTGCCCCTTATATTTAACCACTAAGCTAGTCCCAATTGCCCCCGTTTGGCCCATATCCCTCTATCTTACCCATGTAACTGTCTGACTGCTTTTTAAAAGACAAAATTGTACCTGCCTCCACTACTACCTCTGGCAGCTCATTCCAGACACTCACCACCCTCTGTGTGAAATAATTGTCCCTCTGGATCCTTTTGTATCTCTCCCCTCTCACCTTAAACCTATGCCCTCTAGTTTTAGACTCCCCTACCTTTGGGAAAAGATATTGACTATCTAGCTGATCTATGCCCCTCATCTTTTTATACACCTCTATAAGGTCATGCCTAATCCTCCTACGCTCCAAAGAAAAATGTCCCAGTCTATCCAGCCTCTCCTTATAACTCAAACCATCAAGTCCCGGTAGCATCCCAGTAAATCTTTTCTGTCCTCATTTGACTGGGATTTAATTACTTTGCCTTTACTAGCAAGGCCCTGTCTCATACCCATAACTAACATGGCTATTAAATTATTTCTAGAATGTTGTGAGTTCCTTAACCCACTGATATCAAGGACATCCAACAAAGGTAGTTTACTCTTGAGCTCAACAGATACACACAACACTTGTGTGTTCTGCTCGAGATCCTGCGGATAACTCCTGCCACGTGACCACTTTATTTTTAGCTGCATTGTCATGTTCTCGCCTGACCACTCGATCTACTTCATTCATAGATTCCCGGATGTTGTTGAATGAGACAAGGCTAAGGTTGAACTGGGTGCCATCAGTCCTGTCTTTCGATGATGTAGTTCAGGGGCAGCCTATATCATGTGGGTGAGAAATAGAAGGAGGTCAGGGATGAATCCTCTGGGAAGGGAGGAGAAACCATTGTAGGAGATTCTCAGGCTACGGTTGGATAGGTAAGGGTGGAACCAGGTTGAGCCAAACAACAGGGAAGAGGCGTTGATGGAACTCGGTGTGAGCAAACATGTCAAAGGCAGCAGACAGATTACAAAGGATGACGGGGTAGTTCACCATAGTCACAGTCACGCCACTTTGGCTTGGACTGTGCTGAGGCGGGGCAGGAATCTGATCGGAGAGGTTCAGACTTGGAGTTGTGGGAGATTGCAACAATATGGCCAGAGGTGAAAAAAGAGAGGCTGGAGGTGGTCCGGGGTTTGCAAGGACAGACCAGTTAAGGATGGAATTTTTGAGTAGAAGTGATGTGAGGAGACAGTTGGTGATGAACAAAAGTAGCCAGGATGTATCTTTGTATTCTAGAATGATCCTGGATTAACGAGAATTTTGAGCAGAGGACAGCAGAGTCCAAAAGTTGTCCAGTTGGATGTGATGATGAATGGAGTGTGCCACTAATGCCTGTTTCCCTTGGACTTAAGGGGTTGGGGGTGAGGGGGCTTTCCCAGGGAAATGACCAAGTTGTGAGAGAGAGGAGGGTTTTACCGGGCAGAAGGGCAACAAAGATAGAGGTGAAGATGTGAATTTGCAGTTTGGAAGCTGCAGAAGAATTGTGGGGAAAAATGTGTCAGAGGTAAGACAGCCGGGGGTCTAATAGTCTGTTTGGGTGAATTTGGGCAGAGATTTTTCAGTGAGGGTGAGATGTTAAGAGGTTGGGTTGGAAGGAAGAAGATGGGTTTGAGTGGTGAGGGACTTTAAGGAAGCAATCAAAGATGTCCTTGTGAATGGAAGGGCCATGTGAGATGGCAAGGTCGAGGAGACACAAGGGGAAACATTGGGATTATTGAGGAGGAGTCAAGCCTGGGATAGTGGCAGGAAATAGTGGTGGAGGAATATTGAAGGGTTGGGGTAGGGATTTGAGGGCAGCGAGTATCTGAGACGGGAGAAACAATGTGAGGTATTAGTGAAGAAAATGAAGTTGTGGATGGGAAAGAATGCCCAAGAAGGTAAAGAGAAGAGGAAGGGGGACAGATGGAATGGTCTTAAGTCGCTAGCAACAGGCAAAATGGGCACACAAATGGGGAGAAGAATTCAGGTTATTTAGGCATTGCATAGAATGCGGTGAATACATCAAGAACTAGAGGCACAGATACAAAATAAAAGGAGTAAATACGATTCGTGGAAATGTTCACCCAGAGGGTGGTTGGGGTCTGGAATGAGCCACCTGGGAGGCTGATGGAGGCAGTTTCGATCGAGTTATTCAAAAGGTAATTGGATTGCTTTCTGGAAAGAATTAATGTGCTTGGTTACGGAGGTAAGACAGGAAATGGGACCAGGTAGAATGCTCTTTCAGAGAGCAAGTGCAGACTTGATAGGCTGAATGGCCTCATCCTGCACTGTAAAGATTCTGTGTGTTCTGTTTGTAATAGGGAGGAGACAGTAAGAGAATGTCAGAAGTTTGAGTCAGAGGACTCATGATAGAATGGCGATGACTTGTACATAAGGTGGTGTCTGCTTGAGGCACAGATAAATGTGTTGTTCAGGTTCAGAGATAGGAGTAGTGAGTGAGTGAGTCTGGGAGCTAATTGATGGGTTGAGTATCAATAGACGCACCATTTAGAGATTTCTCAGTGGAAATTGGAAAGGTGGGAAGGCTTGTAGAATCAATCATGAGCTAGTGCAGGTTGATCTGGAGGTACCAAGGATGGGAATAGTGGCCATGGTGATTCGTAATGGAGTTCTAGCCACCACACTATAGGAAGGATGCGATTGCACTGGAAAGGGAGCAGAGGAGATTCACCAGGTTGTTCCCTGGGCTGGAGCATTTCAGCTATGAAGAGGCTGGTTAGAATGGGGTTATTTTCCTGGATGGGGGGCTGGTTGAGGTGTACAACATTATGAGGGACATAGAGATGGGAAGAAGCTTTTCTCTTTGGTAGAAGGATGAATAACCAGGGGGCAAAGATTTAGGTAAGAGGCAAGAGATTTAGAGGGGATTTGAGGAAAAACATTTTTACCCGGGGGATGGTGGGAATCTGCAACTCACTGCCTGAAACGATGGTAGGTATGGGAACCTTCAACATTTAAAAAGCATTTAGATGAGCACTTGAAATGCCTTCAAGGCTATGGACCAAATGCTGAGAAATGGGATTAGAATAGATAGGTATTTGATGGCTGGTGGAGACACGATGGGCTGAAGGGCCTCTTTCTGTGCTATAAAACTTTGACTCAATGAGCCCGACGAGGATCCAGCATGCCAGCAGAGGAACGTAAATGCTAATGAGTGGCGGGCAGGGTTCAAAGGTCATTCTGCAGCAGGTGACCAGAATCTAGAGCAGGATGGGAACTAGCAGAAACCGACCATAGTTAGCTCGGTATGGAATGAAACATAGCAAGAAGCAGAAAACTGAGAGCAGGTCTGTTACTGGAACTGAGGTATGCAGCAGACAATGCAGACCTTGGAGCAACTGGAAGCGACTTTGGAGATCACTAATGTATAGAAGCAGAAGAGAAATGGACTTTGGCCAAGAATGGATTTATGGATAGGACCTAAATAGTTGCAAAATAAAGTCCGCATATAAGCCCAAGAACAAAAGTTGCTGTGATCGGAACAATGAATATGATTAACTATTGCTATACAGTAGTAGCAATATTGAAGCTGTCACAGTGACTTATCTAATCAACCCAGTAGGCCTGGAAGGACAGTGATAACAGACTAACTGCTACAGGCTTGTTAGTACTTGTTGACTTCAAAGAGACCACTAATGTATGCTTCCTTGCTTTAATGTAATGTGCCGAGGTTCTTGCCAAGTCACAATGATGGTTGGGCCATAAATCCATTCATTGTTGGAATTCATGCACATCCTACATTAGATAATGTTTCCAAATTAGTTTTATTTTACATCTGATCCCGGAGTTCTGTATCTCCGGGTGTGGTAAGCTGAACAAAATTCCACCGTCCTGACGATTTATTAAAAGACAGCAATGTCAGGAAGTTACAGCCGTACTGTTTTATTTTTTGGCCAGGGAATGATTGGTTAAAGAAAGACATGCACCAATGTAACAATTTTCACAAACTCAGGGCATCCCGGCGTGCTGTGAATTGTGGCAGCCCATCTGTCAATGCAGAGCAAGATCCCATAATCAGCGACGACAAGACAACTTGTTTTTGCAAGACGGCCTTTGGATAAATTCTGGCCAGGATACTGGAGATAACTCAGCCTCTCGACCTCACAGTAATGTCAAAGGATCATTTACTTTGACCTGAGAGAGTAGATTGACATCTCATCTGAAAGGCAGCACCTCTGACAATGCAGCACTCCCTCGATACTGCCCGAGAGTGTCAGCCTAGATTGTCTGCTCAGGTCAGATGACATAAAGGGCTTTGCATCACCTGTTCCATGTTTGCAATTATCCTATGTTTTCTTTTGGTGGCGTGCATGTGTAGTCAGCATGTTTTTTAAAATTCATTTTACAGGATGTGGGCGTTGCTGGACACACCAGCATTTATTGCCTTTTGGAAGGTGGTGGTGAATCACTGCAGTCCCTGAGGTGTAGGTCCAGTTTCATTCCTTTTTATTGACTTGCATAGAATCCCTACAGTGCAGAAGGAGGCCATTCAACCCATTGAGTCTGCCAGACTCTCCAACAGAGCACCCCACCCAGGCACTATCCACGTAACCCCATGTATTTACCCTGATAATTCCCCATAACCTACACATCTTGAGACACTAAGGGGCAATTTGGCAATCCACCTAATTTGCATATCTTTGGACTGTGGGAGGAAACCGGAACACCCGGAGGAAACCCACGCAGAACACGGGGAGAACATGCAGATTTCGCACAGTGACCGGAATCGAACCCAGGTCCCTGGCGCTTTGAGGCAGCAATGCTAACCACTGTGCCACCGTGCCGCCAACTGCTTTGTAGCAGTTGAATACAACTGAGTGGCTTGCTAGGCCATTTCAGAGGCTATTTAAGAGTCAACCACATTGCTGTGGGTCCAGAATCACATGTAGGTCAGACCAGGTAAGGACGGCAAGTTTCCTTCCCTAAAGGACATTAGTGAAATAGGTGGGTTTTTAATGACAATCGATTCATGTTCATCATTAGACTTTTAATTTCATTTTTTTGTTGAGTTTAAATTCTCCCATCTGCATTTTTCATTTAATTTAATTTTTTGTTGAGTTTAAATGCTCCCATCTGCCGTGGTGGGATTCGAACCCGGGTCCCCAGAGCATTACCCTGGGTCTCTGGATTACTAGTCAAGTGACAATACCACTGTGCCACTGCCTCCCTCAATATGTAAAATCGGATGTCATCATTCCAGAGGCACTAGATGAAATATTATTTTTATTTGCAAAACGTCATTGCTAATAAGACACTGAAATAGGCCTAATTAATCTGAATATTGTTTGCCCTATCATTAGAAGTTGGGAAAATCCATAAACAGGACAGTGAATGAATTCACTCGAGCAATGCATGTTTGACCAAAAACATTGAGAGATGTGAAGCAATGTGAAACTGGTAATTTAGTTACGGAGGATATGTTCGTTGTAGGCAGGGCATTCTACTGGGCAAACAACCTGAGCTAAATGCTGAAATCTTTAGTAGCTTTTTGCATTAAACCTTAAACAGTTCTTCCAGTCCATCCAGTTGTCAGTCAATTACCACCCAAGAAACCAGTCATTGACATGACTGATCATGTTGTCATTTCTGTCACGTACAACATCTAATATGCATTAACAAATCAGATTGCAAATAAAAGTTACACTTTATGGCATGAGGTTGGATTTGCTGATGTATTCTGAATGCTGCGTTTAATAGATGCTTCTATTTAAAGATTTTAATAGCCGGGCTTGTAGATAGCAGTATGCTCAGTGAAGACTATTTTAGAATTTTGCAGTTGAGAAAAATACCAGTTTATCTGGAGACTGGTTTGATTACATTGCCAACAGTGGCAACAATGCTCTCGACAAAAAGAGGCCAATTGGCATGGCAAGGGTGGCAGGGGAGAACAACACTTGGCACCTAAACTCCACAGTGAGGGGGAGGATGGGTGGCGCTGTCCAGAAGGCCCATCTACCCTCTCCACCAAGTCATAGCTAATAATATACCCTGGCCATGGCAGTAATCCTGTCCACTGTATGCAGGTGCAGCGGGTAATAAAAAAGGCAATGGGATGCAAAAGGACTGGAGTATAAAAGTAGAGAAGTGCTGTTGCAATTGTATAGGGTGTTGGTGAGACCACATCTGGAGTATTGTATCCAGTTTTGGTCTCCTTATTTGAGGAAGGATGTTGCGGCATTGGAGGCAGTTCAGAGGAGATTCACCAGATTGATTCCGGGGATGAAGCGGTAGACGTATGAGGAGAGATAAACAGTTTGGGCTTGTGCTCACTGGAGTTTAGAAGGATGAGAGGGGATCTGATCGAGGTATATGAAATTTTAAAAGGGATTGATAAAGTAAATGTAGACCAAATGTTTCCTCTAATGGGTCAATCTCGAGCAAGAGGTCATAGATTGAGAGACGGTAGATTTAAAACTGAGATGAGGAGGAACTACTTCTCGCAGAGGGTGGTGAATTTGTGGAACTCGTTGGCCCGAAGCGCAGTGAAGTCTGAATCGTTGAATGGTTTCAAGAGGGAGATAGACATATTTCTAATTTAAAAAAAGGGAAAGAGGGATATGGGGAACGGGTGGGAAGGTGGATTTGAGACCAGGGAGAAATCAGCCATGATCTGATTGAATAGCTCTCAGGGCTGAATTTGCCTACTTTTGTTCCTAATTCCTATGTTCACAACATACAGCCTTGGTAACATATTGGAAGAAATTTCATAAAATGCCAATACAATAAGAACCGCCTGAGCTTAATACAATGTAAACAGAACCGTATATGTTACCATAGTTCAACTTCCATTATTAAACACTTGACATTTACCTCCTGCGCATGGCCTTTCTGTGATTCCCAACTGCACTGGAACTATTATGTTCCACAATGACTTAATTGGTTGTATGTTGAAATGTGAGCAGCAAAGCGAAAATTGAAGTTCTGTTTGGCAGTCTCCCTCGGAGAGATCACATGGCTGGGCTGGTGTGAGAAGAGGAAGTTGCACATTGGGGCAATTGTGAATGAATTTTTCAGATTAAGGTAAATGCGGTTAAAGTTGACGGAGTGTAACCTCCAGATTTGACCATTCCAATGCATTCTTTGCCATCTTCTGTCTCCCGTAAACTCTCAAACTCATCAAAAAACAGCACTGCCCACATGTATCCTGGCTTGTACCAAATCCCATGTTAAAAGCACTGCATAAATGTAAAGTGTTGTTGGTGTCCTACCTATGCTTTCCTGAATTGAATTTGCTTAATCCTTACATTGGCTATATAATCGTAATGATTCCACACCAGTTTTGACATAATCTTCATCTTCTATTTGAAGAAGAGAACATTTGACCTCACACGCCATCCGTACTTTAAGGGACAATGGTAATGTAGCGAGTGGTATTGTCACTGGACTAGTCATCCAGAGACCCATGGTAATGGTCTGGGGACCTGGGTTCGAATCCCACCATGGCAAATGATAATATTTCAATTCAATAAAACAATCTGAAATTAAAAGCCTATTGATGACCATGAAACCATTGCTGATTGACATTTTAAAAAAAATCTGGTTCACTAATGCTTTCTAGAGAAGGAAATCATGGAATCTACGGCATGAAGACAGGCCCTTCGGTCTGTGCTGACCAAAAAGCCCACCTAAGCTAACCCCATTTGCCTGCATTTGGCCCATATCCCTCTAGACCTTTCTTATCCATGTATCTGTCCAAATGCCTTTTAAATGTTGTCAATGTCCCTGCCTCAACCACTTCCTCCAGCAGCTCATTCCACACACGTACCACCCTCTGTGTAAAAAAAAAATTGCTCCCCAGGTTCCCATTAATTCTTTCCTCTCTTAACTTAAAGCGATGCCCTCTAGTTCTCAATTCCCCAACCCTGGGAAAAAGACTGAGTGCATTCACCCTATCCATGCCTCTCATGATCTTCTCCACCTCTATAAGATCTGCCACACTTGCCCCAGTCTGGTCTACACATGACTCTAGACGCACAGCAATGGGGTTGACTTTTAAATATCCCTCTAAAATGGCCGAGCAAGCCACTCAGTTCAAGGGCAATTAGGAATGGGCAATAAATGCTGGCCTGCGATGCCCACATCCCTTTAAATGAATAAAAACAAAACTTTGCAAGCTGCCAAAGGCTAATTTGCCAACTCTTGTGGTTGAAGAGTTTGCCAATTGCTCAGACACCCATGATCAAAGGTAACCTTTGAAGAGATTCAAAGAGGCAATTTTACTGCAATGTTTACTGTGGCAATGTTTACAAGTAGAGTAATTGTTCAATGCTGCGCTGCTATGCTGACGGTGTTGATAGCAACTATCCTGCCTTGCTTCTGAATATTTATATGATGGTAACCCGAGATTGCAAAAATACAGATTTTCCCATCACAACATCTTGGGGTGAAACCTTGTGCTGCTAATAGATTCTGTCTCTTGTCTCTGAGTTTTCAAGTTCTCTACGTATTCACTTCAGGCAGTCTGATTGTTATAAACAATATGATTGTTATTTATAACGCTTAGACATGAGATCCGAAACACTGTCTGAAACACAGGGCAGGATTTTCCGGCCACACTCACCACCCAAAACTGGCAAATCCCGCCAAGGTCAACGGATCTTTGTATGGTCCTGTCCCGCCCGTTGTCATTCTCGAGGTGGGCGGGGTGGGAAAATTCCACCCACAATTTCAAAACAAAGCGGATAGAATCAGAGCTGGAGAAAATCTTGAAAGCTGGACAAGCCGGGTGTCAACGAGGGTGAAGCACGTGTCACCAGGTCCTAACCACCCTCATTGAAAATAGCTCTGTGTCAAAGGTGGCGCTGGTGTGAGAGGAAGCATGATCCACAGATGATGATGTGGAGATGCCACAGTAAGAAGTCTCACAACACCAGGTTAAAGTCCAACAGGTGCTACCAAATAAACCTGTTGGACTTTAACCTGGTGTTGTGAGACTTCTTACCGATCCACAGGGGTGGCAGGATCCTTCTTGAAATCCGGCTGTTTGTTGAGATCTGGAGAGACACTGATGTACATCAAGCAAGCTTTAAAAATACCTGGAGTGCAGTTGCAAAGAGAGAACTTCGAAAGTCTAGCTGGAAAGGGTTATTTTTAGATTCCTTCCTGCTGGTTGGAATTTACTGTGTGTGCACGGCGGGGGCAGGGCTGTGGATTGCAGCTCTATCTGCAAACTCTCTGTTCTTTTTTCACCCAAGAAAGGGTGGATTAAAGTGGGAAACAGGAGCCACTGAGGTCCTGCTGCAAATTGCAAGCTGTTATTTCTACTTTTGGATTGCTTTTTTTTGCAGCTGGAGCTCTATGAGGGGCATGCTGGGACTTGTAGTTCAGCCTGGAACCATCTTGTAGTTTTTTCACTCAAGTCAAGTGTGAATTGGTTTCGTGTGGGGAGGCAGCCCAAGGAAGAACTCCCTGTGTCATAAAAGCTGCAACTGTCAGATCAACCTGGGGACACTGTGCTGTTCCTTTTTTCACCCAACCAGGGGTGAATTAAAGTGAGGGAGAAGAATCGCAACTTGCAGCTCGGTTGGGAACCCTCTGCTGCTTCTGTTCACTCAATTAAGGGTGAGGTAAGGTGAAAAGCAATCCGTGTAAGAACTCTCTGGTAGATCGAACAGCGAGACAGCTTGATACGTGGACGGAGAAATAGCGCTCCAGGCTGGAGGAAATGGGTAAGCCCACAAGCGCTGGCACTGGCAAAATGGCAGGAGGCAAACCAAAATCGAAGAGTAGGACCACAGGGGCAGAAGGGGGGTCCCCACCACGCTCTCCTGGAGGAATCCCTGAACAGAGCATGCTGAGCGAAAGGACAGGGGAGGCTTTTATGGAGGCCATGCAAAGATTGGACAGTAAATTGGACCGGTGGGCCACTGAGTTGCAGGCCAAGATAGACGAGCTGAGGGAGGAGCTCGGATCATTTGTTAAATCTCTCCAAGTGTCACCATCGCCCATGAGAACCGCTTGAAGGAGCTCGAGGACTCGGAGGCATTTAGTGGAAACACTATCTCCGAGGTGAAGAGCCAAGTTACTCATTTGGCATCGGAGGTTAAGTCCCTAATGGAGAAATGTGATGAGATGCAAGGGCACCAATGACAAAATATCATCCGTCTAAAAGGCCTTCCGGAGGGAATCGAGGGCCCAAATATCACAGATTTTGTCACCCGGCTATTGAAGAATGTGCTGGAACTTGAGGATGAGCCGCTTCTGGATTGTGCACGCAGAATTACGGGCAAAGTCCAGACCGGGCGAAGCTCCTCGGCCCATTATTGCATGAGTACATTACACCTCAGCACGAGACAGAATCCTGCGGCAAGCAGCACAGGCTAACACTCTGAGCTACCAGGAAAATAAGCTGTTGATAGTTCCAGATTTTACCCCGGCGGTGGCAAGGAGAAGGGCAGCCTTCGCTGATGTCAAAGGGCTTCTGCGTGACTGTCCTGGGGTCAGGTTTGGGCTTCGCTTTCCAGCCTGCTTGAGGATCACTCTCAACAAGGGAACCGAGCGCAAGTTCACGGATCCGGCGGCAGCGATGAAATTTGTGGAGCAGACTTTTGAATCGGGTGACCGCACGGAGGATGTAAACTGATATTTGTTTTTTATGAACCTGCATGCTATATCCAGATCAAACTGTCGGCCAGGAAAGGGTCATGGGTGTGGCGACTGTTAGGTTAAGTGTTTGGTGTTGCTACAGACCTTTTCAGGTTATAGCACCTGTGACCGCGATGGGAATGGAGGTGGAGATCGTGTCCCATGCGGAGTGCTGTGAAGGGCACCACGATAAGGAGATGTTGGAGGCACAGGCAGCCTGTTTGGGGGGGGGGGGGGGGGGGGGGGGGGGGGAGGGGGGACGCTGTGTTTGTGGGTTTGGTCTGTGTAGGTGTTTTGTGTCTTTGCTATATCTTTTTTCTCTGTGGGTGTGGTTTGGCCTCTTTCAAGCCCACCCTCCCTTTCTACGTGGTTGGTTCCCCGCAGCCGGTGGGGAGGGTGGGGGGGTGGGGGGGGCCCTGGGGTGCGGCGTCTGCCGATGTCAGCGGTTGGGGGGGGGAGACTCCCCAATGAGGAGGGATACCAGGCTACTGTTAGGAATGTGGGATGCTGGCTAAGAGGCCCTTACGCTCTGACCTTGGAGCGATCAAGTTCACCAGCTGGAATGTCAGGGGATTAAATCATCCGCTTAAGCACAGTAAGATTTTTCAACATCTTCGACAATTGGGTAACCAAATTGCATTCCCCAAGAGACCCACCTCAGGCCAGTGGACTATTTTAACCTCCGTGGAGGATGGGGGGGGGGGTCAATGCTCAACTTTTCACACCGAGGTGCAGGGGACGGCAATCCTCATCCACAAGTCCTTACCCTTGGGAGTAGCCAATGTCATTTCTGACTCAAATGGCCGATACATCATTGTCACGGGTAAATTATATGGGATACCCCTGGTGTTAAGCCAATGTCTGTGCCCCAAACTGGGACTGTGAAAACTTTTTCCGATCGTTTTTCACGCTATTTCCAGATTTGAATTCGCATTGGTTGATACTGGGTGGAGATTTCAACTGTTGGTTGAATCCTACTCTGGACCGCTCCTCCCCCAGGACCACTCCTCCCCCAGGACCGCTCCTCCCCCAGGACCACTCCTCCCCCAGGACCGCTCCTCCCCCAGGACCACTCCTCCCCCAGGAGCGCTCCTCCCCCAGGACCACTCCTCCCCCAGGACTGCTCCTCCCCCAGGACCGCTCCTCCCCCAGCACCGCTCCTCCCCCAGGACCACTCCTCCCCCAGGACTGCTCCTCCCCCAGGACCGCTCCTCCCCCAGGACCACTCTTCCCCCAGGACCGCTCCTCCCCCAGCACCGCTCCTCCCCCAGGACCGCTCCTCCCCCAGCACCGCTCCACCCCCAGGAGCGCTCCTCCCCCAGGACCACTCCTCCCCCAGGACTGCTCCTCCCCCAGGACCGCTCCTCCCCCAGGACCGCTCCTCCCCCAGGGCCGCTCCTCCCCCAGGACCCCTCCTCCCCCAGGACCACTCCTCCCCCAGGACCGCTCCTCCCCCAGGACCGCTCCTCCCCCAGGACCGCTCCTCCCCCAGGACCCCTCCTCCCCCAGGACCGCTCCTCCCCCAGGACCGCTCCTCCCCCAGGACCGCACCTCCCCCAGGACCGCTCCTCCCCCAGGACCGCTCCTCCCCCAGGACCGCTCCTCCCCCAGGACCGCTCCTCCCCCAGGACCGCTCCTCCCCCAGGACCCCTCCTCCCCCAGGACCGCTCCTCCCCCAGGACCGCTCCTCCCCCAGGACCGCTCCTCCCCCAGGACCGCTCCTCCCCCAGGACCGCTCCTCCCCCAGCACCGCTCCTCCCCCAGGAGCGCTCCTCCCCCAGGACCGCTCCTCCCCCAGGACCGCTCCTCCCCCAGGACCGCTCCTCCCCCAGGACCGCTCCTCCCCCAGGACCGCTCCTCCCCCAGGACCGCTCCTCCCCCAGGACCGCTCCTCCCCCAGGACCGCTCCTCCCCCAGGACCGCTCCTCCCCCAGGACCGCTCCTCCCCCAGGGCCGCTCCTCCCCCAGGACCGCTCCTCCCCCAGGACCGCTCCTCCCCCAGGACCGCTCCTCCCCCAGGACCGCTCCTCCCCCAGGACCGCTCCTCCCCCAGGACCGCTCCTCCCCCAGGACCGCTCCTCCCCCAGGACCCCTCCTCCCCCAGGACCGCTCCTCCCCCAGGACCGCTCCTCCCCCAGGACCGCTCCTCCCCCAGGACCGCTCCTCCCCCAGGACCGCTCCTCCCCCAGCACCGCTCCTCCCCCAGGAGCGCTCCTCCCCCAGGACCGCTCCTCCCCCAGGACCGCACCTCCCCCAGGACCGCTCCTCCCCCAGGACCGCTCCTTCCCCAGGAGCGCTCCTCCCCCAGGACCACTCCTCCCCCAGGACCGCTCCTCCCCCAGGAGCGCTCCTCCCCCAGGACCACTCCTCCCCCAGGACCACTCCTCCCCCAGGACCGCTGTATCTTCCAAGTTGGCAGAAATTATTAAATCATTTCTCATGGAATACGTGGTGTCGGACCCATGGAGGTTTCTTAACCCCACTAGTAAGGGAATTTTTTTTTTTTCACCTGTCCACCGAACGTATTGACATATAGATTACTTATTGGTAAATAATATTTTAATTTTTATTTGATTTATTATTGTCACATGTATTAACGTAGTGAAAAGTATTGTTTCTTGCGCGCTATATGGATAAAGCATACCGTTCATAGAGAAGGAAACGAGAGAGTGCAGAATGTAGTGTCACAGTCATAGCTAGGGTGCAAAGAAATACCAACTTAGTGCAAGATAAGTCCATTCAAAAGTTTGACAGCAACAGGGAAGAAGCTGTTCTTGAGTCGGTTGGTACGTGACCTCAGACTTTTGTATCTTTTACCCGATGGAAGAAGGTGGAAGAAAGAATGTGCAGGGTGCATGGGGTCCTTAATTATGCCGGCTGCTTTGCCGAGGCAGCGGGAAGTGTAGACAGAATCAATGGATGGGAGGCTGGTTTGCGTGACGGATTGGGCTACATTCACAACCTTTCGTAGTTCCTACCGGTCTTGGGCAGAGCAGGAGCCATAACAAGCTGTGATACAACCAGAAAGAATGTTTTCTATCGTGCATCAGTAATAAGTTGCTCCCGGCTATGCGCTCATGCTCCTATGAAACCACTGTAACCTCGGACCATGTTCCCTTGACAATGGACTTGGTAGTGGGGAGCAGGGTGGGTCGCCGTAAGCCTTGGCGATTTAATACTTGTCTGCTATCTGATGATGAATTTGTTAGATATCTGTTAACCCAGATCGATGATTTCTTTGAGTTTAATGATGCTCCGGGAGTCTCAGCAGCTATCTTATGGGAGAGATTGAAGGCTTATTTAAGGGGCCAGATCATATCTTATTCAGTGCACGAGGCAAAGCAGAGAGGTAGGAGGTATCGCCTAAGTTGATGCCGCATACGCTATGGGCCTGTCCCCAGGGGTATATAAGGAATGTTTACTACTGCAGGCGGAATTTGAGAACTCACGTCAAGTGGAAGAGATGTTGTTCAAATCTAAGTATACACACTGTAAGCATGGGGACAAGGCAAGCAAGCTACTAGCTCATCAGATGCACCAATTCTCCACCAAAAGTCAAATACTACAAATGCAGACTCCAAATGGGGTCTATACTGAGCCACAACAAATAAATGAACTGTTTAGGGACTTTTACTCAACCCTCTATAGCTCCGAGCCAATGAGGTGGACTTCCAAGAGTTCTTTGGGGCACTGAATCTCCCCGTGGTGGACACGGGAGAGGCCGCGACACTGGAGAAACCAATTGACGTTGAAGAAATTGTTAGGGCAGCCAGAACTATACCGAGTGGGAAATGTCCAGGACCAGATGGGTACCCCACTGAATTCTACAAAAGATTTATGGATAGGTTGGCTCCCCTGCTACTGCGCATGATCAATGAATCACATGAGAACTGCGCTCTCCCGCAGACTTTTGAGGCAAGCGACAATTTTGCTTATCCTTAACAAGAGTAAGGACCCGCAAATCTGCAGCTCCTGTAGACCGATCTCATTGCTGAATATGGATCTCAAACTGATCTCTAAGATTCTGGCCATTCGCTTGGGGGACATTCTGCCCTCTATCATCTCACCTGATCAGACTGAGTTCATTAAAAATAGACATATGTACTCAAATATTCTGCAGCTGCTTAACATTATGTCAGCGAACCGTCCAACTCGGTTCCCGAGGTCCTTTTTATACTAGAGAGGTTTGGTTGTATTTCGCGGTACAAGCTTAACTTGAATAAGAGTGAGCTCCTTCCTTTGAATGCAGCGGCTCATAGCCTCCCCCTCCACACCCTGCCTTTCAAGATTGTCATTAGGCGGTTTACTTACTTGGGAGTGCAAGTGACTAGCAAATCTAGTGGGCTCTTTGGAACTAACTTTGCTCCACTCATGGGGTGGGTGGAACAGGACCTTAAATGTTGGTCCATCCTCCCGTTATCGTTTGCGAGCTGTATCAATGCGGTGAAGATGGAGATACTACTTAAGTTTTTATATTTCTTTCAGTGCATCCTGGTGTTCATCCCCAAATCTCTTTTTCACAGACTTGGTCGGCTCATTTCAAGCTTTTTCTGGAATAGGAAAAACCCAAGAATGTGGAGGACAGTCTTGCAAAGCCCTAAACGGGAGAGGGGTACGGGATTGCCAATTTTCTATTTTATTATTGGGCAGCCATTATGAGACCAGTAGTGTGTTGGGTGCAGAGAGAAAGGCAACAGGAGGTTCCTTGTTGGCTGCAGTTAGAATCCTCCTCCTGTGCTCCGTCTTCCCTGGCTGCCTTGATATGTTCCCCGGTAAATTTTCCCTCCTCCCAGTATACTAGGAGTGCACTTGTCAAGTCAACTCTTAGAATTTGGACACAATTTAGACGCCACTTTGGGTTTCAGGCCTGGTCACTGGCCTCCCCAGTATCGGCTAACCATTTTGTTCCTCCGTCTGTTTTGGATGGTGCCTTCAACATATAGGTCAAGCATGGGATCAGAACATTCCGGGACTTGTTTGTGGACATTGTTACTATGACTGTAACAATCAAATCAAATCAAAAGTCCTGCCTCTGTGGGTTACTGATGCCATCAAACTGTTACCTCACGATGTATGGTTCAGGGTGCACATGAGTGATGAGACATGCAGCTGGAGGAAACTGTTCAACAGGCTTTGATTTGATTTGATTTGATTTATTATTGTCACATGTATTAACATACAGTGAAAAGTGTTGTTTCTAGTGCGCTATGCAGACAAAGCATACCATTCATAGAGAAGGAAACGAGAGAGTGCAGAATGTAGTGTTGCAGTCATAGCTAGGGTGATCAACTTAATGCAAGGTAAGTCCATACAAAAGTCTGGTGACAGCAGGGAAGAAGCTGTCCTTGAGTCGGTTGGTACGTGACTTTTGTATCTTTTTCCTGACGGAAGAAGGTGGAGGAGAGAATGCCCGGGGCGCGTGGGGTCCTTAATTATGCTGGCTGCTTTGCTGCGGCAGCAGGAAGTGTAGACAGAGTCAATGGATGGGAGGCTGGTTTGCGTGATGGATTGGGCTACATTCATGACCTTCCTGGGGAGTCTGGTCTTGCCCCAACCCTTTCCAATCCCTAATAAAAGCAAAATACTGCAGAAGCTGGAGATCTGAAATAAAAACAGAAAATGCTGAATAAACTTAGCACATCTAGCAGCATCTGTGGAAAGAGAAACACAGTTAATGTTACGGGTCTGTATGACTCGTGTACAGAAAATCTCTAAGGAATAGAAGCAGAAGTCCTGTGACAGCAGGAATTGGAACCACCACACCACCATTAAAAAACACTTCCTCATCACAGATCCCACAGCCTGCCCACCTGCCAAGCCAACATTTGGCACTCCACAACTGTTTTCAAACTGGCCAAAACCTTAGTGCAGCAAGTCGGCACATGTGGTGATTGTCCCTTTAAGGGACAATGATGTCCCTTTGTCCAAAGGTGTGCGGGTTAGGTGGATTGGCCATGCTAAATTTCCCCTTAATGTCCCAAGATGAGTGCGTTAGGGGGATTAGCCATGGTACATAAGTGGGGGTGGGGCCTAGGTGGAATGCTCTGTCGAAGAGTCGGTGCAGACTCAATGGGCCAAATAGCCTCCTTTTGCACTGTACGGATTCTATGATTTTAAGGGCAACACAGCAGAGTAAGGGTCACCTGGCCTGGGTGAGCAATCGGAATTCATAGTGGGGAATCACCCCAGGGGGAAGGCCTCTCCTAGACAGAGCGAGGACAAACATGTTGCTGCTCTTGAAGATCACTAAATTTTGTTCACTAATGAAGTTTCTGAAAGGACATCATTACACGGAGCCTTGCGAGGAACTCAGACTGCTGCTGTGGCGCACCCCATTCATTGGCTCACATCATTGAAGGCTGCCTCCTGACAACATTCAGCAGAGGCCTTAGAGAGCTTCGTTTAATCACAACAGAAGCTATTGTCTGGCTTGGTGATTACTGCACACACTAAAAATAAATGCTAAATATTTACATTTTACTTTTCTTTTTTCTCTTCTGTGTCTTGCGTTTTGCTAAACTTTATTTTTATTCTTGTTCTAATATTTCCTTTTTAGAATTTTCTTCTTTCTCTTTGCTCCCAATATCCACTTTGTAAGTGGCAGCAGCATTTTTAGTTGCCATTCAATGGGCGGCACGGTGGCACAGTGGTTAGCACTGCTGCCTCACAGCGCCAGGGGCCCGGGTTCGATTCCGGCCTTGGGTTACTGTCTGTGTGGAGTTTGCACGTTCTCCCCGTGTCTGCGAGGGTTTCCTCCGGGTGCTCCGGTTTCCTCCACAGTCCAAAGATCTGCGAGTTAGCTTGATGATTTACCATGATAAATTGTCAATTAGTGTCAGGGGGATTAGCAGGTAAATATAGAGGGATAGGGCCTGGGAGGGATTGTTGTCAGTGCAGGCTCGATGGGCTGAATGGCCTCCTTCTGCACAGTAGGGATTCTATTCTATGATTTGACTCGCTCAAAAATAAAAGATATATGAATATCATACCAAAAATAGTCAAAGTGCTTTTTAAATATCTAGATCACGAGCTGATATCAGTTAACCCTTTACAAAAGGCGATGGCCTAGTGGTATTATTGCTAGACTATTAATCCAGAAACTCAGCTAATGTTCTGGAGACCTGAGTTCGAATCACGGCAGATGGTGGAATTTGAATTCAATAAGGAAAAAACCTGGAATTAAGAATCTACTGATGACCACGAAGCCATTGTTAAATGTCGGAAAAACCCATCTGGTTCATAATGTCCTTTTGGGAAGGAAATCAGCCATCCTATCCTGGTCTGGCCTATATATGACTCCAGAGACACAGTAATGTGGCTGACTGCCCTCCAAGGGCCACTAGAGATGTTCAGTTTAGTTTATTTCTTAGTAACACAAGTAGGCTTACTGCAATGAGGTTACTGTGAAAATCCCCCCTAGTCACCACCCTCCGGTGCCTGTTCGGGCACACTGAGGAAGAATTTAGCATGGCCAATGCACCTAACCAGCATGACGTTCAGAGGAAACCGGAGCACCCGGAGGAAGCCCACGCAGACACGGGGAGAACGTGCAGACTCTGCACAGATGGTGACTGAAGCCGGGAATCCAACCCGGGTGCCTGGCACTGTGAGGCAGCAGTGCTAACCACTGTGATGGGCAATAAATGCTGGCCAGCTGGTGACACCCATGTCCCACAATTGAATAAAAATAAATAAGATTAGTTACATATTTCTAACTGTGTTTTTTAACATGTTTAAACTGTTTGTGTTGATAACCTTCATGAGGTGACGGAATAACCCATTGCCCTTTGTGCTTGATTTCGCAGCTCCCTGTCGGTTCCTCCACAATGTGCGGAAGTCCCTGGAAGGTTGTTTTGCAAATCGATCACCTTCAATTTACACATTAAAAATAACTGTGTGAGCATGTGCTGTCTGGATTCCTCCCCAATTTTGATTGTTTAAACATGACTTGTGCAAAACTGAACAAAAGGGTGTTTGAAGGTGAGCAGGAGGAAGGAAACAGCAATGTAAATCCGCTGGTGATACTCCCGCAATCCGACTGAGTCCATCGTAGACCATTAGAAAGCGGGCAGCCTCTCTCAGTCCCTCCCAGGTAGTAGCACCTCGGAGCCGAGTCCCGGATGTTATTGGTTGGAGGGTTGCGTTGCGATTTAGAGTGGTTTATGCTACATTGACAAACATCAATCCACCTGTATATAGAGACACTGCTGTCTCACAGTGCCGGGTTCGATTCCGGCCTTGGGTCACTGTCTGTGCAGAGTCTGCACGTTCTCCCCGTGTCTGCGTGGGCTTCCTCCGGGTGCTCCGGTTTCCTCTAAACGTCATGCTGGTTAGGTGCATTGGCCGTGCTAAATTCTTCCTCAGTGTGCCCGAACAGGCACCGGAGGGTGGTGACTAGGGGGGATTTTCACAGTAACCTCATTGCAGTAAGCCTACTTGTGCTACTAAGAAATAAACTAAACTGAACATCCCTAGTGGCCCTTGGAGGGCAGTCAAAGTTACATCAGAACTAGGAGCAGGAGCCATTCAGTCCCTCGAGCCTGCTCTGCCACTCAATACGATCATGGCCGATCTCACTTTGGCCTCATCCTGCCCGCTCCCCACAACCCTTCACCCCACGACTAATTAAAATCCACTCTATTTCCTCAAATTTGTTCAGTGTTTCAGCGTCCTCTGCAATCTGGGGTAGGGAATTCCATAGATTCACCACCCTTTGAATGAAATAATTCCTCCTCATTTCCGTTTTAAATCCGCCACCTTCACCTAAAACTATGACCCCCTCATTCTAGAATGTCCAACAAGGGGAAACACCCACTCTACGTCTAACCTGTCAATCCCCTTTAGCATCTTATAGACCTCAATTAGATCTCCTCTTGTTCTCCTGAACTCCAGCGAGAAGAGGTCTAAACTACTCAATCTCTCTTCATACGACAAGTCCTTGATCCCTGGAATCAATCTAGTGAGCCTTCTCTGAACCGCCTCAATTTACACCCTTCCTCAAGTAAGGGGACCAAAACTGTGTGCAGTACTCCAGGTGCGGTCTCATCAACGCCCTATACAGTTGTAACAGCATTTCCGTACTTTTATATTCTATCCCATTAGCAATAAATGCTGATACAAGATATAGATAATGCTCTAATTAGGGAGAATATCCCTTTTGTCCGTCAGCTGGACTCAAAACCAGGATTACTGAACGGCTAAAGAATGTGACTCCAGCAAAATGCCACTGTGGGCTACAATTCTTTTTTAAACAAAGAAACAGCTTGTGAAAATTCTTTCTGTAATTAATGATCCGGTGATGAAACCGTTGGATCTTGTGGTTTTCAAACACAGTGTCATTCAGGGGCTATCAGTTTCAGATAAAAACACTCTCCCGCATGTTTTTAAGAGACCTTTTACCCTGCTGGACTTTGTCTTCTTGAAGCAGTAAGTTGTCGAAATAATGAAACCATGTTTATTCCCTTCAAGCTTAACCTTTGGAGACTGTGATGCTGTTTTGAATATAATTTTGTTTTCAATACACTAAGAAATGGATCACTGTATCCCCATTATTGTTGTTTCTCTTCCCACACACAGTGGTGCACATATGGCAGACTTCCGTCTGTCCCCATAGCAAGGTATTTCCTGGAACAGGTCACTAGCCCGTCACCAGAGGGGTGACACAGTGGCGTTGTGGTTAGCACTGCTGCTTCACAGCGCCAAGGATCCGGGTTCAATTCCAGTCTTTGGTGACTGTCTGTGTGGAGTTTACATGTTCTCCCTGTGTCTGCATGGGATTCTTCCAGGTGCTCCGGTTTCCTCCCATAGGCCAAGATGTGTAGGTTAGATGGATGGTAAATGTATTGGACCACGGGGATAGGGCCTGGGTGAATTACTCTGTCAGAATCAATTCATCCAGGCCAAATAGCCTCCTCTGCACTGTAGGGATTCTATGATTCTCGAGGCTTAAGCTTGAGGGGTACCACTCCACATCAAGCATAGCTGACCAGGAGTCTCCCCCACTCTTACTGCCAGCCATTGACCTGTTGGAAGTATTTTGCAGGCTGATAGTTAATCTGTTTGGCCAGATTATGGATGCACTTTCCTTGACCATCAAGCCCTGGAGTAGGACTTGAAGTGGAGATGCTGGCGTTGGACTGGGGTAAGCACAGTAAGAAGTCTCACAACACCAGGTTAAAGTCCAACAGGTTTATTTGGTAGCTGAAGCTGAAGCTTGTGCTACCAAATAAACCTGTTGGACTTTAACCTGGTGTTGTGACACTTCTTACTGGGGGACTTGAACGCAGAGCTTCTGACTCAGAGCCAGGGACACTACCCACAAGAAACTCCTACCGTATCAACATACAACTAGAAAATAGTTTTGTATACTTATAGGAAGTAATTTTCATTGTAATAAATCCATTTGCACCTTTAGTAATCAAACTTTTTTTAGAAGAGTTATATTCGACTCAAAATGTTGACTCTGTTTCTCTCTCCACAGATGTTGCCAGACCTGCGAAGTTTTTCCAGCATTTTCTGTTTTTGTTTCAGATTCCAGCTTTTACTTTAATCGGATCCAAGACAGTTGGTGAAGCCAAAACCAAGATGACAAACCTTTCTTTATTTGGAGAGTTTATTGATAGCTTTATTCCCACTCAACCCAGTGTCCCAGCTGTCCCCTATTTCTATGTGCTCAAAGACAACTAATACCATCACCCGTTTGTCTTCATCTTAGCAAACGTAATTGACAAGACATTAACAAACTTTGGCTCAACTCGCTAACACTTTCTGAGTCAGAATGTTGCGGGTTCAAATCCCATTTTAGAGGCCTGAGTGCATAAATCTAAACTGACACTCCCTGCAGTACTGCAGGAGAGTATATACTGCGCTGTTGGAAATGTTGACCTTTGGATTCGATGTTAAATCAAGGGTCTGCCTACCTTACGAGATGGGCGTAAATAATGTCATGGTATTATCTTGACCGAGAGCAGGGACGTTATCCCTGCCAATAGTTACCCCTCAATCAACAATGCGAAAATAAATGATCTGCTCAGTAGCACAGTGCTTCTTGTGGGATCTTGCTATGCATAAATTAGCTGCCCCAATTGCTTCATTATAACAATGGCTACACTTCAGAGACTCTTCATTGAGTGTGTTATGTATGCGGGGCATAGCCCCTTTAAGAGGAAGGGTCTGGTGACTGGGGGTGTGGGGTGACCTGTCCAAGAAACCGCCCCAAGTACATTTCTTCAATAAATCCTATTGTCCCTGTGGCTTGCCTTTGGTGTGACTTCTTTGGAGCAACCTCTCTGGTAGCCTCAGACTTAACAGAGTGTAAAGGACACTGAGAAGTCATAAAAAGTGTAATAAATGCAAGTATTTCTTTCTAGATTATTTAAAATGTGAACACTCTTTGGATACTGCAACAGAAGTGCATTCTCAACCCCCTTCGTAATACTAGTGCGTCACAGACTCGTAACTCCCATTCGTAGAACCATGGGATCATACAGTGCAGAAGAGGCCCTTCGGCCCATCGAATCTGCGTTGACATGTGAGAAATGCTTGACCTCCCACCTAATCCCATTCCATGTAATGTGTTCCCAGCTTTCATTGCAAGTCGGCTAGTTCCCCATGGAACAGACTCCACCTGGAATTTGCCTTGTCCGTCTATTCCATTATAAATTGGCGTTGCCTTGGAATGAGTCGGATCATTTCCTTTCTGCTTACAAAGAGCTTTTATTATGACAAATTATAGGGGAGATAAAAAAAATATTGAATTGGACTTCTTCCAAGTACAGGAATGAACTGCAAAGTCCCTCTAGCCTTCAAAGGATATTCTTTTTAATCTGTTGAAGTGCGAGCCAAATGTTTTTCATCTTAAAATATGGACTATAATTTTGATGCTTTTTTGAAAAAAGAATTGTATCTTGTGGGGGAAGGTGATGGCCCAGTGCTATTATCACTAGACCATTAATCAAAAAACTCAGCTAATGTTCTGGGGACCCGGATTCGAATCCTGCCAGGGCAGATGGTGGAATTTGAATTCAATAAAACAAAATCTGGAATTAAGAATCTACTAATAAAACTATTGTCGATTGTTGGGAAAACCCATCTGGTTCACTAATGTCATAGAGTCATAGAGGTTTACAGCTTGGAAACAGGCCCTTCAGCCCAACTTCTCCATGCCGCACAGATTTCACCATTCAGCTCATCCCAAAGTTTGGCCCATATCCCTCTATACCAATCTTACCCATGTAACTGTCTAAATGCATTTTAAAAGACAAAATTGTACCTGCCTCTACAGCACGGTGGCACAGTGGTTAGCACTGCTGCCTCACAATGCCAGGGACCCGGGTTCAATTCCTGGCTTGGGTCACTGTCTGTGCAGAGTCTGCACTTTCTCCTTGTGTCTTCGTGGGTTTGCTCCAGTTGCTCCAGTTTTCCTCCCACAGTCCGAAAGATGTGCTGGTTAGGTGCTTTGGCCACGCTAAACTCTCCCTCAGTGTACCTGAACAGATGCCGGAGTTTGGCGACTAGGGGATTTTCACAGTAACTTCATTGCAGTATTAATGTAAGCCTACTTGTGGCTAATAAATAAAATAAATAAACTCTGGCAGTTCGTTCCAGACACTCACCACTCTCTGTGTGAAAAAAATTGACCCTCTGGACCCTTTTGTATCTCCCCCTCTCACCTTAAACCTATGCCCTCTAGTTTTAGACTCTCCTACCTTTGGGAAAAGATGTTGATTATCTACCCTCATTATTTTATAGACCTCTATAAAATCACCCCGAAGCCTCCTACATTCCAAGGAAAAAAGTCCCAGTCTATCCAGCCTCTCCTTATAACATCAAGTCCCGGTGGCATCCTAGCAATTCTTCTCTGCACTCTTTCTAGTTAATAATGCCTTTTCTATAATAGGGTGACCAGAACTGTACACAATATTCCAAGTGTGGCCGTACCGATGTTTTGTACAGCTTCAACAAGATGTCCCAACTCCTGTATTCAATGTGCTGACCAATGAAACCAAGTATGCCGAATGCCTTCTTCACCATCTTGTCCACCTGTGACTCCACTTTCAAGGAATTATGTATCTGTACCCCCAGATCTCTTTCTTCTACAACTCTCCCCAAAGCCCTACTGAGTAAGTCCTGCCCTGGTTCGATCTACCAAAATGTATCACCTCGCATTTATCTAAATTAAACTCCATCTGTCATTCATCAGCCCACTGGCCCAATTGATCAAGATCCCGTTGCAATCTCCACTGTCCACTATGCCAGCAATCTGGGTGTTATCTGCAAACTTACTAACCATGCCTCCTAAATTCTCATCCAAATCATTAGTAAAAATGACAAATAACAGTGAACCCAGCACTGATCCCTGAGGCACACCGCTGGTCACAGGCTTAACCCTCTACAACCACCACTGTTCTCTGTCATCAAGCCAATTTTGTATCCAAATGCATCTCCATATTTTGCATGTTCCCAATATATGCTCCCAAATGCATCTGCGTACTTTGTAGACACTACATGATGACTCCTCTAGAGAGGAACAAAGAAAAACTTGCATTGTGTTATGTCTTAATTCAATTCTCGGTGTTCCGAAGTGCTTCACAACTGATGAGTCACTTTGACACGGTGCAGTCAGTGGGCAGAATCTTCCCAGGCTTCAAGCGATCATTGAGGCCTCACACGCTGCTGGTATCTTATCAGCAAATCAATGTATTCTCCATCATTCATTAATGTCAATAGAGGAACAATTTTTTTTAGAGGAACAATTGCACGCAACACAGCACACAGTGTCCCAACAAGTGCAGGGTCTTGGGAAAGATCAGCAGTGATATGTCAGCAAATGTAGCAGCCAACTGTGCACAGCAAGATCTCACAGACAACGGGTGATATAAACAGCTACTTTATCTTTTAATTAGCTCTTGGACTGTGACGATCGCTAGCAAGGCTAACATTTGTGGTCCACCTTTAATTGAGAATGTGGTGGTTTCTTGAACCATTGCAGTCCACGTGATGTAAGGATTCTTCACAGACCAGGTGAGCAGCTTTTCACTGCGGTACTGAGATGCTGCTAAAAGATGAATTGCCTGAAACATTACCTCATGTTTCTATCTCCACAGATGCTGCCAGACCTTTGGGTAATTTCGAGCATTTTCTGTTTCTAAGTTTAAGTTTATTTATTGGTGTCACGAGTCGGCTTACATTAACACTGCAATGAAGTTACTGTGAAAATCCCCTAGTCACCACGCTCTGGCACCTGTTCGGGTACACTGAGGGAGAAGTTAGCATGGCCAATGCCTAACCAGCACGTCTTTTTGCACTGTGGGAGGAAACCACAGCACCAAGAGGAAACCCACGCAGACACGGGGAGAACCGGCAAACTCCACACAGACAGTGACCCAAGCCAGGAATCGAACCCAGGTCCCTGGCGCTGGGAGGCAGCAGTGTTAACCACTGTGCCAATCTCAGTTTTCAGTATTTTGCTTTTGCAGGAGGGAAATGAAAGATTAGATTTAGAGAGAGAGGAAAAAAAAGAGAAAAAAGGGAATTTAATATATGCTGTTTTTAATCTCATTTAATAGTTCACCATGAAAGAAGGAGTTTTCCAGCCCTTTCTGCCAGTGGGATTTTCCAGTCCCGTCGAAATCAATGGACGTCTGACTGGCTCGCCGCATTTTCCACTTCCGTCTCCGACTTCATGAGGCCATAAAATTCCATCCTCTGAAACTCTCCGCTTATAATTGTTCTCTTTCTGGGAGACTGACTGGCAGTCATTAACAATCATCATGTCATTAAAAAGACACCTACATTGATAGGTGTAGAGTTAGCTTTCTGTGGTGAGTTTATTGGGAAGTTGATGTGCAAATATTAAAGTTTATTCATTAATGTCACAAGTAGGCTTACATTAACACTGCAGCGAAGTTACTGTGAAAATCCCCTAGTCGCCGCACTCTAGCACTTGTTCAGGTACACTGAGGGAGATTTTAGCATGGCCAATGCACCTAACCAGCACGTCTTTCAGGCTGTGGGAGGAAACTGGAGCACCCGGAGGAAACCCACGCAGACACGGGGAAAACGTGCAGACGCCACACAGACAGTGACCCAAGTGGGAATCGAACCTGGCGCTCTGAGGCAGCAGTGCTAACCATTGTGCCACCGTGCAGCCTCATGAAAATCATGAGGAGGTTAAGGGTGAGTTGAGGTTTTCATGCGGCGAATGATGGAGTGGTTCAGATTGTAACGATTTGCAATTCACTTTGCCGAGCCATAGGTTGTTGGTCGACTTGCCAATTAGTAGCGGTGCACATCATTCAGATCCTATTACTTGGTTTAGCTCAGTTGGCTGGACGGCTGCTTAGTGATGCAGAGCAATGTCAACAGTGCGGGTTCAATTCCCGTACTGGCAGATTCATGAAGGCCCTGCCTTCTCAACCTTGCCTAAAGTTAAAGTTAAGATTTATTTATTAGTCATAAGTAGGCTTACATTCACACTGGTCTGGTGATCCTCGGAATAAATCACCACAAATTTGAGGGGGAGAGCAGCCTATGGTCATCTGGGACAGCACGGTGGCACAGTGCTTAGCACTACTGCCTCATAGTGCCAGGGACCCAGGTTCGATTCCTGGCTTGTGTCACTGTCTGTGTAGACATGGATACCCATGTCTACGTGGGTTTCCTCCGGGTGCTCCAGTTTCCTCCCGCAGTCCAAAGATGTGTGCGGTTTAGGTGGATTGGCCATGCTAAATTGCCCCTTAGTGTCAGGGGATCCAGCTAGGGTAAATGCATGGGGTTATGGGGATAGGGCCTGGGTGGAATTGTGGTTGGTGCAGACTTGATGGGCCAAATGGCCTCCTTCTGCCCTGTAGGATTCTATTATCTGGGACTATGACGACTTTGCCTTTACTATTTTGGCAAAATCTGTGCTTTTTTCAGATTGAAAACAATTTTTATTGGATTAACTTCCACCTGAATTCACATTTGAATATGGGCAGAAAGTCAAACTGGGACAATTGTGTGTACAATTAAATTACAGTTTGTCATGTACACTTTTCAGCACAGTACAATCCCCCGGCCTAGTCAGTGCAAACCTCAAATATTTGCATTGCTGAATATAAAACAAAGTTCTTCAAAATGAAAGGAAAGTTACTCCCTCATTTCTCCACCTTCTTCCTCTTCCTCAAGTCCTCTGATCGAAAGAACGTTGTTACACCTTTCTCAGACTCCGCCAAGGTGACCCGCTAAAGCACCATTAATATGTCCTTCTGTGTTCGCCAGCTGCATGTTCGTATATCCATCAACTGATACCAAATACCTCTTGCATTCCATTCCCCATTTTAACTTCAGCATCACTGGTTTGCCAGTTAAGCCATTGATGAAAGATTTTGGATTCAATGGTAAACTCATGCTGAGGGACTGGCTGATTGATGGAGACCACATAGTTAATCCGCTAACTAGCTCATTAAGAGTCTGAACTGGCTCTACCAAGTCTGTCCAATGATTATCTGCAATAAGGAGTCTAACAACACCAGGTTAAATTCCAACAGGTGTATTTGGTAGCAAACGCCACTAGCTTTCGGAGCGCTGCTCCTTCGTCAGATGGAGTGGAAAGATTTCCACTCCATCTGACGAAGGAGCAGCGCTCCGAAAGCTAGTGGCGTCTGCTACCAAATAAGCCTGTTGGAATTTAACCTGGTGTTGTTAGACGCCTTACTGTGTTTACCCCAGTCCAACGCCGGCATTTTCACACAATGATTATCTGGGCAGTGCAGCAACCAATCATAGAATCCAACAGTGCAGAAGGAGGCCATTTGGCCCATCAAGTCTGCACCGACCACAATCCCACCCAGGCCCTATCCTCTTAACCCCATCTATTTACCCTAGCTAGTCCCCCTAACACTAAAGAGGCAATTTAGAATGGCCAATCAACCTAACCTGCACATCTTTGGACTGTGGGAGGAAACCCACGCAGACATGGGGAGAACATGCAGACTCCAGACTCCACACAGACAGTGACCCGAGGACGGACTTGAACCCGGGTCCCTGGCGCTGTGAGGCAGCAGTGCTAACCAAAGTGCCGCCGTGCCGCCCATTGTTCCACCTCAGGGCAAAGACCTTCTAAGCATTGATGGAGGTGGGAATTAACAGAGCTGGTTTAAGATAACTTACAATAAAAACGAGGGGTGGACTGCTTCATCTGCTGGTGTTCCCCTTCTCCCCAATAAACAGATGGTGAAAGCACTGCAATGGTTACAGAAGCTGATGGGTTAATAATTGTGTTCCATTTTGAATGCTGGTTAATGATATGTTTCCATAGCTGTTGCTTGTGCTTACACTCTGGGATTATTGTGAGAGCGTGCTGTGTCTGCAAAGCAGGTTTTATGTGAATAATACACCTCCACCCTCTCAAAGGAGTGGAAAACTATTGGTCTGCAGCAAAGGGTACAATATTAAAATATGTTCCATGGCTTTTTGGGTTGCCGATGTGTGGTGGAGATTACATCACTTATTCCCTTTTGGGCTATTATGTCATTGCACTACTGTGGAATTTTCCAATCGCTTTAAATCTTGTTTTTAGTCATTCAGCAACATCCAGATTAGCGAGTCGCTGCTTAAATGCAAAGTGCCTGCGATGCACTTACTTGTGAATTGTTCCTGGAGATCACAGCACTGGTGTGCGTGTTACTCTGCGTTTCTACATTAATGCAGAGTAACTTGTCCCTGGAGACATTTGGCAGTGGCTAGGCTGGTTACATTTGTCACGTGACAGTCAATGGACCAGTATTTCTGCACAAGTTGAATGTTGGGCTAGCCTTCAGTTGGCGTCGGGGAGCTCCCGGTAACCTGTCACGGTTGTTCTCAATCTGACCTCTCTGTCTTCGGCACCGTGCGGTGAATTTCAGCATCAACAATGTTATTAAACTAGAAAAGATTTGCTAGGATGTTACCGGGAATTGATGGTTTGAGTTATAAGGAGAGGCTGGATAGACTGGGACTTCTTTCTCTGGAGTGTAGAAGGCTGAGGGGTGATCTTATAGAGGTCCAGTTTTGGGGCGACCATGGCTGGAAAATACCGCCTACTTGTTCTTTTAATGATCCTGAAGTGCTATCAATTAGGCAAAAGACTACTTGTGTGCCAATACAACTGTAGGCTTTTATTCATTACAGAACTAGGAGCATATCCTAACAGATAACCGACCCGAACTGAACAAGGGGGAGGAAACAGCCACCTTTATACGAGGTGACAAGGGGAAGAGCCGGCAGGGGATGTGTCCAGGCATGACAAACACAACAACGGTGGTCCAGACAGGACAAAGGCACAACTGTAGTCCACCACAGATCCCATTACCATTCATTTTGGCTTTGCACCTTCATTCATTTTGCCATTTCATAGAATCATAGAATCCTACAGTGCAGAAGGAGACCATTCAGCCCATCGAGTCTGCACCGACAGCAATCCCACCCAGGTCCTATCCCCATAACCTCATGTATTTACCCCGCTAATCCCCCTGACAATAAGGGACAATTTAGCATGGCCAATCTACCTGACCTGCATATTTTTGGACATTTAATCTCTCCTGCCTTCCTTCTCTTTTGTTCTTTTCCCCTCCCTCCCCCTTTTTAAACCCTGTTACGTATCTAACATTTCCCAATTTTGTTGAAAGGTCATTAACCTGAAATGTCAACTCTGTTTCTCTCTCAATCCACAGAAGCTGTCTGGCCTGCTGAATATTTCCGGCATTTTCTGTTTTTACTTTGGTTGCTATGGCCATTTCTTTTAAAGGTCAAATTGTTTGAACATGAAATGTCAAATAAAGGAGGATTTTAGCAAAGTATTAAACTCCAGTTGATCAAAATTATGCGCTGACATTTAGGAGAGAATATTACAATTTGAGGCTGTGTTTATTTCTAATCTTTTGCTCAGCCTCTTCAGAGCCTCCTGTTGGGGACAGTCCCCCGGCAGTAGCAATCCTCATTCGCGTGGGGACATTTAATCGCAGAGGTGGAGTTCTCACTGGCTAACTGGAGATCCGGCTGGAAGCCACTTTGCCTCCTCGCGGGAGGTCTGCTGAATTAAATGCCAAACGGGCACTTAAGTGGCTGGTGACAGACAGTTAATGTGCAAACTCCACACAGACAGTGACCCAAGCCGGGAATCGAACCCAGGTCCCTGGTGCTGTGAGGCAGCAGTGCTAACCACTGTGCTGCCCACAAAATTGTTGTTTTCCCCTTATACTGGTGCTCTTGTTTAAGTTTATTTATTAATATAAGTAGACTTACACTGCAATGAAGTTACTGTGAAAATCCCCTAGTCGCCACATTCCAGCACCTCTTTAGATACACTGAGGGAGAATTTAGCATGGCCAATACACCACACAGACACAGGAAAAACACACAGACAGTGACCAAGCCGGGAATTGAACCCTGGTCCCTGGCGCTGTGAGGCAGCAGTGCTAACCACCGTGCCACTGAGGGTATTGAAGTCCATGAGGGTCTGAGGCAATGTTTACTCCCGATTCCGAGGGTGGCACAGTGGTTAGTACTGCTGCCTCACAGCGCCAGGGACTCAGGATCGATTCCCGGCTTGAGTCATTGTCTGCATGTGGTTTGCACATTCTCCCTGTGTCTGCATGGGTTTCCTCTGGGTGCTCTGGTTTCCTCCCAAAGATATGCGGGTTAGGTGGATTGGCCATGCTAAAATTGCCCCTTAGTGTCAGGGGGAACTAGCTAGGGTAAATGTATGGGGTTATGGGGATAGGGCCTGGGTGGGATTGTGGTCGGTGCAGACCCGATAAGCCACATGGCCTCCTTCAGCCCTGTCGGGATTCTATCCTGTACATGGAAATGTAAACACGTCTGACCTTCAAAAAGGGGCCACTTACTCCGTAGGGTTGAAATTTACCAGTGCTCTGGGATGGGCTTGAGGGGGGGGTTCCTATTCAGGCACTCTTTATACCATGGGGGTGCCACCTGCTCTCGCCAACAGACCGCTCCCACCCCTTCTGGTGCCTGCCTGGCCCCCTTCTCCCAGACCTTACTTACCTGGTTGTGAGCACGCACGTCCATTGTTTCATCCTGTTCCTTCAGGTGCTGTCCCTGCAGTAGTCATTGCTCCCTTCGATGGGCTGGCAGCTCTTGGGGGCAGGTGGCCACCCTAACTCACAAGATGTGGGCCCTGCTCCCTGCAGAACTCAAAAGAGAGCAGATGTGTCTCTGAGGGGCAGAGGGTTATGTTATTTTTTTAAAGTCTATATAAAGGTATGTTAAATATAAATAACTGCAGGAGCAGAGGATTTGTTCAATAGAGGATTACAGGGCAGGTCTCTACCTGTGATTCAGTGTGAAAGAAACGTAAGTTTCCTTACTCTGAAATATTGAATGGAACTTTTGTCACAATTTTATTCAGAAAGCTCAAGATTTTGCAAGTATTAAAATACTTTTTAATAAAATTATGGAGCATCTTCAACAAATCCCAACATTATCTTATGTGCCACATGTCAATCTGACACTGTACACACAGTGCAATAGGATCATGAGTTGTTGTGATGTTAGTTCACATTGTGACTAACGTACCATTTGTGCAGTCACATTGTGAAGCATTTTTAACTCGCCTTTTCACATGGGCGCACACATTTTTAAAAGGCATTTGTTGAGAATGTAGATGTCACTGGATATATCAGCCACCCCTTGCCCATCCCTCACCATGGCGCTTTGTGGACCATAGCTATGTACCTGCCACCTGTGCAGAGAAAATGGTGGCAGGAAACCTTATATTTAAAGTTTATTTATTTATTAGTGTCACAAGCACTGCAAAAGTTTATTTATTAGTGTCACAAGCGTTAACACTGCAATGAGGTTACTGTGAAAATCCCCTAGTCGCCACACTCTGGTGTCTGTTCGGGTACACTGAGGGAGAATTTAGCATGGCCAATGCACATAACCTGCACATCTTTCAGACTGTGGGAGGAAACCGGAGCACCCGGAGGAAACCCACACAAACACGGGGAGAACGTGCAGACTCCGCACGCAAGCTGGGAATCGAACCTGGGTCCCTGGCGCTGTGAGGCAGCAGTGCTAACCACTGTGCCACCGTGCATACAACCAAGTGGCTTAATAGTTGCTGCTTCAGAGGGATATTGGGAGTTATCCAAGTGAGGATCTGGAGGCTCAGACAGGTCAGATTCTCCCCCCAAGGACATTAGTGAACCAGTTTGCATTTTGCAACAACCTGACACTCTGTCATCACTTTTTTAATGCAGAAACTTTTCATTTTCAGATTTTTTAAATAACTGAATTCAAATGACCATGGGGGGCATTGCGTGGGGGGACTTGAACTCATGACCTCTAAGTATCTTCTCTAGTAAAGGAACCAGTGAGTATGACCATACCAGCCTCACTAGCTCTGAGATATTTGCTCGTGCAGGCTCTATACTTCCCCTTTAAAGTCAGTTCATCTTCCGTGATCAGCATATAACTAATCCCGGGAAAACATCTGATTCTCAACAACACCACCCATCACAAGTTGTATTGTCTCTTTGTTGAGTCACAGCTGCTTCGCAATATTATCCATTTGACAATAGTCTTGTGTTTGACAAGTTGCAGTTCACACCACCTCCTGTCAATAGCCCCAACTGCTGGTGGCCAAATGCTTTCAAGTTTTCTTCATGCAAAGGATCAAAGTGTTTCAAAGCAGCTGCGGCTTGGTATTTGTCTCCTTCAACGCTCCATATTCTGTTATAGTGCTGTCATTAAATTCTAGTGTGTGATAATTGATTCTATTCCAAATCACGTTGATCTGCTTTGAACATAGAACCATAGTATAGAGCCGTAGAATCTCTACAGTGCAGAAAGAGTGCACTGACTGTCCGAAAGTCCATGCCACCCAGGCCCTCCCCTCCTCCCTATCCCTGTTATCCTGTGTATTTCCCAGGGTTAATCCCCCTAACCTACACAACCTGGGACACTAAGGGGCAATTTAGCATGACCAAGCCACCTAATCGGCACAGCGGCACAGTGGTTAGCACTGTTGCCTCACAGCGCCAGGGACCCAGGTTCGATTCCTGGCTTGGTTCACTGTCTGCGTGGAGTCTGCACGTTCTCCCCATGTCTGCGTGGGTTTCCTCCGGATGCCCTGGTTTCCTCCCACAGTCCAAAGATGTGCAGGTTTGATGGATTGGCCATGCTTAAATTACCCCCTTAGTATCAGGGGGATTAGCAGGGTAAATACGTAGGGTTACAGGGATATGGCCTGGGTGGGATTGTTGTCGGTGCTGGCTCGATGGGCTGAATGGCCTCCTTTTATGATTCTGTTCTATGACATGGATTCAAATCCCACCATGCCAGGTGGTGGAATTAACAATCCAGTTAATTTTTTAAAAACCTGTAACTGAAAGCCAGTCTCAGTAATGGTGAACATGAAACTATCTTCGGTTGTGGTTAAAAACCCATCTAGTTCATTAATGTCCTTTAGGGAAGGAAATCTGCCGTACTTGCGCCATCTGGCCTACACGTGACTCCAGACCCACAGCAATGTGGTTGACACTTAATTGCCCTCGGAGATGGCCGAGCAATCATTTAGGGAAGGGCAACAAATGCTGGTCTTGCTCGCAATGCTTACATCCTTAGAAAGAATAAAGAAACACCCAACGGTGCGGAGTCTGCATATCCTCCCTGTGCCTGCGCCTGCTCTGGTTCCCTCCCACAGTCTGAAAGACATGCTGGTTATGTGCATTGGCCGTGCTAAATTCTCCCTCAGTGTACCCGAACAGGTGCCCAAGTGTGGTGACTAGGGGATTTTCACAGTAACTTCATTTCATGGCGAATGTAAGCCTACTTGTGACACTAATAAAAAGGAAATAAGTAAAAAACAAAATAATCTGCACACCTTTGGAGTGTGGGAGGAAACCGGAGCATCCGGAGGAAGCCTCAAGCAGTCACAAGGAGCATGTGCAAACTCCACACAGGCAGTGACCCAAGGGTGGAATTGAACCGCTGTGAGGCAGCAGTGCTAACCACTGGGCCACCGTGATCTATACAGTCTGCCGTCTCTGAATCAGTAAGCACGGATTTGAATCGAAGAGCGTCCAGACAATAGAGCACTTGGATCTCCGCTCACCATTCACCTGAATGCTCTCCACCTTGCCTGCATGAATGCAGCTCCAATCATTTAATTGGAAACTTTTGTTTAAAATTCTCAGGAAAGGTTTTGGATTTAGTGTGTGATTGCATCACTCATAATTCTCTGAACATGATAGATCAAACATCCATATTTGGATGGGAATCATTTGGAAACTCCAGGCCACCTCGCTTCTCAGAGCTGTTATCTGTTTCTGCAAACATAAACCAAAGCGGGGCAGAATTCGACCGCCCCGTCATGGTGGGGGGGGGGGGGTGGGGGTGCAAAAGTGTGACGAGCTGTTTGTAGGTCCATGGATATCCCACCAGTCGGAGAGGCCCTCAAATTCTCCCCCAGGTGGCCACTTTATCCTACATGCAAAGAATCACATTGAGCCCAGATTTTTACTGTCCTGCCCACCACGGGAATCAGAGCAGGCAAGGGGCGGACCATGGAAATGTCCCCTGACCTCGGGCAGGATTTTACAGTTTTGGGATGAGCAAGGCTGTAAAATCCCACCCATTGACTCCTGGAACTACTGTGTCAGACAATAATAAAGAAGACTTGCATTTTTATAACACTTGCTGATTTCTTGGTGCCATATGTGTGGCACGGTGGTACAGTGGTTAGCACTGCTGCCCCACAGCGCCAGGGACCAGGGTTCGATTCCCGGCTTGGGTTACTGTCTGCACATTCTCCCCGTGTCTGTGTGGGTTTCCTCCGGGTGCTCCGGTTTTCTCCTACAGTCCGAAAGACGTGTTGGTTAGATGCATTGGCCGTGCTAAATTCTCCCTCAGTGTACCTGAACAGGCGCCGGGGGATTTTCAGAGTAACTTCATTGCAGTGTGAATGTAAGCCTATGTGTGAGACACTAATAAATAAACTTCTCTTAGAAATATCAACAAGCACTTCGCCACCACCTTGAGTTGTTCTGAAATGGAATGAATGTGACAGATTTTAAACACACCCACAGACAGGAATCTGATGAATAATTTCCAAATCCTTTGCTCATTGAGCACAAATGTGCACTGGAGAAACAGAATCAGATCAGGATTCCACTTCATCCCCAGTATCTCACATTCCATTTATAAGCAGTTGTTCCTGCAAGAGCTGGTACCAAACCTGCCAACCGGTCATATTTCCTCTTCTCACCTCCCGATGTGGTTGACCCTGTATACACGTTCTGTGGGAAACAGCACTCCTCAAATGGGCCTCACCTGGATTATTGTGGACAAAGTGTGTTGGGTTTTAACAAATGTTTGTGATAACATAACCGGGTGCTCCAGTTTCCTCCCACAGTCCAAAGATGTGCGGGTTAGGTGGATTGGCCATGCTAAATTGCCCCTTAGTGTCAGGGGGACTAGCGAGGGTAAATGCTGTGGGGTTATGGGGATAGGGCCTGGGTGGGATTGTGGTCTCGATGAGCTGAATGGCCTCCTTCTGCACTGCAGGATTCTAAAGTAGATTCCCTGATTCCTTCCCTATCCTTGTCTGGCCCCGTGCCTGTCTAGCTTCTGGTTTCCATGGCAACAGGAGTATCACAAGTAGGCTTACATTAACACTGCAATGAAGTTATTGTGAAAATCCCCTAGTTGCCACACTCCGGCGCCTGTTCAGGTAGTACACTAAGGGAGAATTTAGCATGGCCAATGCACATAACCAGCACATCTTTCCAAATGTAGGAGGAAACCGGATCACCTGGAGGAAACCCATGCAGACACGGGGAGAACGTGCAGACTCTGCACAGCCAGTGACCCAAACTGGGAATTGAACCCAGGTCCCTGGTGTTGTGAGGCAGCGGTGCAAACCACTGTGCCACTGTAAGTTGAAGAACTGTAAGGAACAGTTATCTGGTAGTATAGAAATCACTTAAAAGAGAGATATGTTGCTAAAGTTTTTCTTTTTGCGCTCATCAGGACAAATGCAAGAATGCCAAATTTCAAACCATTGCAACAATTTAAACTGCAGGAGAAAAAGAACAAAGAACAAAGAACAATACAGCACAGGAACAGGCCCTTCGGCCCTCCAAGCCCGCGCCGCTCCCCGGTCCAGGATTGAATCCTGAATCCAGGATCCCCGCCCAATTTTCCAGCCTATCTACATCCTAATATCCTATCCACCGAGCTGTCCCTCACAGCTACGATGCTTTGTTCATCACAACCTATTAACTCACCCCCACCCCCCCATTCCAGACCATGTGATCTCCAGGGAGAGGCGAAAACCCAGAGTGAAAACCCCAGGGCCAATATGGGGAAAAAAAATCTGGGAAATTCCTCTCCGACCCCCTGAGGCGATCGAAACGAGTCCAGGAGATCACACTGGCCCTGATCAGAAAATGCTTCCCAACCCTATTCATTTCCACTTCTGCTTTACGAACACCATCTGAATTCCCTGCCCCCGAGACAGGTTCCCAACTATCCGCCGTCTCGCTCTGTACTGGCACCAGCAAGATGATCATAGAATGAAGCCTTGAAACGAGAAACAAAGAACAATTAGCCCGCGCCGCTCCCTGGTCCAAACTAGACCACTCTTTTGTATCCCTCCATTCCCACTCCGTTCATATAGCTGTCTAGATAAGTCTTAAACGTTCCCAGTGTGTCCGCCTCCACCACCTTGCCCGGCAACACATTCCAGGCCCCCACGACCCTCTGTGTAAAATATGTCCTTCTGATATCTGTGTTAAACCTCCCCCCCTTCACCTTGAACCTATGACCCCTCGTGAACGTCACCACCGACCCGGGGAAAAGCTTCCCACCGTTCACCCTATCTATGCCTTTCATAATTTTATACACCTCTATTAAGTCTCCCCTCATCCTCCGTCTTTCCAAGGAGAACAACCCCAGTTTCCCCAATCTCTCCTCATAACCAAGCCCCTCCATACCAGGCAACATCCTGGTAAACCTCCTCTGTACTCTCTCCAAAGCCTCCACGTCCTTCTGGTAGTGTGGCGACCAGAACTGGACGCAGTATTCCAAATGCGGCCGAACCAACGTTCTATACATCTGCAACATCAGACCCCAACTTTTATACTCTAAGGTGCCGATTAGTTGGCAAGTTGACTTTGATTGACCTCGGCATTGCCATGGAGAAAGCTGCGAGCTCCTGGTTAATTTTAAAAGGCACAAGGCTCGAACCAGCTCCCCATTGTTTTCTCCATGGTAACACGTTGCCCAATCAAATTCAGCTTGCCAACCAATCAGCACCCCTTTCTCCTGTGGTTTAAATAATTGTGATCCTTTGAAATTTGGCATTCATGCATTTGTCCTGATGAGTGCAAGAGGGCAAGCTTTGACAACATGCCTCCCTTTTCAGTAAGCTCTCAAGAAGCTGGGATCGAGATTGTACCTGGTTCTTTTGTGTACAGTTGAGGAAATAGCTGTAGAATGCATGCACTCTTTTACCCTGCTTTCGCCAACATGCTTTGTCCACGTCCATTTTTTCCATATCTATTTTTCTCACCGTATCTTTGATGGCGAGGGAGGCACTTGGATGGAAGTTCACAGCTGGTTTTTCTACTGAAAATCACCAAATGCCAAAGCTAATTCAATGCATGCGATTCACATCGGCATGCGATGCAGGTACATGCAATGTTGCTTTCACACTCTGGGCATGCATTTGTGCATCGGACAATGAGGGATCGATCTACTCCAGAAATGGCCAAAAACCAAATGTCTGGAATTTCTTCTGCATCCTGCTCCATCGCTGCTGATTTTTGTGGGCTTGTTTTTCACTTTCCCTTTCCTGTGATTCAGACTCTGTCAGAGCTAAAATGAGCTTTTCTATTTAAGGTTTTGCGCTGTTCTAATGAGTCATTGGCCTTATGGTCTCGCCTCGGGTTTGAGTCACATGTCAAGATTGACTGCGGGCTCCTTCTGCAGTTCAACAAATCCCCGCTGCCCACATTACTGTCGATATCTGTGCTGCCCACATGTTGGATGCATTTCTTCCCGTTAATGCTCATGTGGTGGTGTTTTGTCTGCTCTTGACACTGAGTGTGAACCCAGAGCTTATCCCCTTCACAATTGGCATTTGGACCTTATACACGGAGCTGCAATTTGCCACCTAGTGGTTGTGACCTGTAATGGTCCCTTTGACCCGATTCATTCCTTGACCAACCCTCTCCTCACCCACAGGGGCTCCATTGTTCACTCAAGTGGTCATTATATTGGTGTGAGATTTGGTATTGCGTGCTGTTAGGTGCTTTTTTTTCTTTATTCTTTCAAGGAATGTAAGCATTGCTGGCATGACCAACATTTGTTGCCCTTCTCCCAATGACTGCTCGGCCATCTCCGAGGGCAATTAGGCGTCAACCACATTGCTGTGGTCTGGAGTCACGTGTCGGCCAGATGGCGCAAGGATGACAGATTTCCTTCCCTAAAGGACATTAATGAACCAATTGGGTTTTTAACCACAACCGAAGATAGTCTCATGTTCACCATTACTGAGACTGGCTTTCAGTTCTGGGTTTTTAAAAAATTAATTGGATTGTTAATTCCACCACCTGGCATGGTGGGATTTGAATCCATGGCATAGAATAGAATCATAAAAGGAGGCCGTTCAGCCCATCGAGCCTGCATCGACAACAATCCCACCCAGGCTATATCCCCGTAACCCTACATATTTACCCTGCTAATCCCCCTGACGCTAAGGGGGGATTTAGCATGGCCAATCCACCTAACCTGCACATCTTTAGACTGTGGGAGGAAACCAGAGCACCCAGAGGAAACCCATGCAGACACGGGGAGAACGTGCAAACTCCACACCTGAGGCTGGAATCGAACCTGGGTCCTGGTGCTGTGAGGCAGCAGTGCTAACCACTGAGCCACCGTGCCACTCTTCCTTAGAACAATAACTGGGGCCTCTGGATTACTAATCCAGTGATACTATCACCACACCACGAACTGATATTGAATGCGAGTTGTGGTTCAATGGACTATTCTCTCTCTGAGTCAGACAATCCCACCATCGGCACTTGGTCACAAAGCCTAAGCTGTCATTCTGCTGGAGCATTGGTAGAGGTGCTGTCTTTCAAGTAAGATATTTAATTAGGGGCCACTCAGGTGGAAGGTACAAAATTCCCTCTGATAGCTTGGCCGAAATCTATCCCCTGAATCAACTTATAGAAAGAATCATAGAAACCTTACAATGCAGAAGGAGGCCATTCGGCCCATTGAGTCTGCACTGATAACAATCCCACCTAGGTTTTATCCCTGTAACCCCACCAAATCACCCCGCTAATCCCTCCAATCTACGCATCCTGTGACACTAAGGGGCAATTTAGCATGGCCAATACACCGAACCTGCACATCTTTGGACTTTGAGAGAAAATTGGAGCACCCGGAGGAAACCCACGCAGACACGGGGAGAATGTGCAAACTCCACACAGACAGCCACCCAAGCCGGGAATTGAACGCAGGTCCCTGGAGCTGTGAGGCAGCAATGCTAACCACTGTGCTGACACAGACTCTCCCACATTGCTGTTTGTGGAAGCTTGCTTTGCGCAAATTGACAACTGTATTTCCTGCATTACAATAGTGACAAACACTTCAGCAATCCTCATTGGCTGTTAGGTTCTTTGGGACAAGAGGTTGTGGAGGATGTTATATAATTACAAGTCTTTCTTTCTGTTTGTTTGACTGAGGTGATTACAGACTAGACGGGGTCAGTCCGTCCAATGTCCACACCTTCCCTGTGTCCATGGATGCCGGAATCAGTGAGACTGAGGTCAAACAACTCAGGCTAACCCAGAGACTGAGGCTGTTCCATGCGGGGCCCTCTGTATTCACCAAGCAAACCAGCAAAGGAGACATAGTGATCAACATTTTAGAAATTGAACCTGTTTGCTTCTGTCTCTCCCTAGAGTCAGGGAGCTAACTGCACCTGCAATCTGCCCGAGGCATTTTGGAGCACTGCTTCATATTAATCTACCCATCTCCATGTCTCCTAGTTGGAATGTAGTCTCTTGAAACACAGACAGACAAAATAACGTAGAACATTTTCACTAAACCCCCCAAAAATTCGATGAACGTCTTGTTTAATTGGCAGTTTGGCCATTCGGCCCATCGAGACCACAATCCCACCCAGGCCCTATCCCCATAACCCCACGGCATTTACCCTCGCTAGTCCCCCTGACACTAAGGGGCAATTTAGCATGGCCAATCCACCTAACCCGCACATCTTTGGACTGTAGGAGGAAACTGGAGCACCTGGTTATGTTATCACAAACATTTGTTAAAACACAACACACTTTGTCCACAATAATCCAGGCGAGGCCCATTTGAGGAGTGCTGTTTCCCACAGAACGTGTATACAGGGTCAACCACATCGGGAGGTGAGAAGAGGAAATATGACCGGTTGGCAGGTTTGGTACCAGCTCTTGCAGGAACAACTGCTTATAAATGGAATGTGAGATACTGGGGATGAAGTGGAATCCTGATCTGATTCTGTTTCTCCAGTGCACATTTGTGCTCAATGAGCAAAGGATTTGGAAATTATTCATCAGATTCCTGTCTGTGGGTGTGTTTAAAATCTGTCACATTCATTCCATTTCAGAACAACTCAAGGTGGTGGCAAAGTGCTTGCTGATATTTCTAAGAGAAGTTTATTTATTAGTGTCTCACACATAGGCTTACATTCACACTGCAATGAAGTTACTCTGAAAATCCCCTAGTTGCCACACTCCGGCGCCTGTTCAGGTACACTGAGGGAGAATTTAGCACGGCCAATGCATCTAACCAGCACGTCTTTCGGACTGTAGGAGAAAACCGGGGCATCCGGAGGAAACCCATACAGACACGGGGAGAATGTGCAGACTCCGCACAGACAGTGACCCAAGCCGGGAATCGAACCCTGGTCCCTGGCGCTGTGGGGCAGCAGTGCTAACCACTGTACCACCGTGCCACGCATATGGCACCAAGAAATCAGCAAGTGTTATAAAAATGCAAGTCTTCTTTATTATTGTCTGACACAGTAGTTCCAGGAGTCAATGGGTGGGATTTTACAGCCTTGCTCATCCCGAAACTGTAAAATCCTGCCCGAGGTCAGGGGACATTTCCATGGTCCGCCCCTTGCCTGCTCTGATTCCCGTGGTGGGCAGGACAGTAAAATTCTGGGCTAAATGTGATTCTTTGCACGAAGGATAAAATGGCCATTTTAAGCCATCTTGTTCATAAGAACTGCTATTTGATTTGATTTGATTTATTATTGTCACATGTATTGTCACACAGTGAAAAGTATTGTTTCTTGCACTCTATACAGACAAAGCATACCGTTCATAGAGAAGGAGAGTGTGCAGAATGTAGTGTTACAGTCATAGCTAGGGTGTAAAGAAAAATTTATCTTAATATAAGGTATTAAGATCCATTCAAAAGTCTAATGGCAGCAGGGAAGAAGCTGTTTTTGAGTCAGTTGGTATGTGATCTCAGACTTTCGTATCTTTTTCCCGATGGAAGAAGGTGGAAGAGAGAATGTCCGGGGGGCATGGGGTCCTTGATTATTCTGGCTGCTTTTCCAAGGCAGCGGGAAGTGTAGACAGAGTCAATGGGGTTCGCTGGGGGTCGGCTTAGCTCAGTTGGCTGGACGGCTCGTTTATGATGCAGAGCGACGCCAACAACATGGGTTCAATTCCCATACTGACTGAGGTTATTCTCATCCTTGCCCCTCGCCTGAGGTGTGGTGATCCTCAGGTTAAATCACCATCAGTCAGCTCTCCCCGTCAGAGAGAAGGGCAGTCTATGGTCATCTGGACTATGGAGACCTCCATGGTTCACCTGGTTCACTGAGCAGAGAAAAGGGACAGAGTCTTTGGCCTGATATGGGGTGAGAGCAGAGGGAGGTGGGCAGGTAATTCATGTTGTTCCACAGGTTGCCAGTACCATCTGGTCCCCGAACCGTCTTCAAGAAGACGGAATCAGGAGGTGGAATGGCTTCCCACCCAGAAGCAGCACGTAGCTGGTTCAGCGAATCAAAAGACCAATTAATTCTATAGATCAGAGGCCGACTGGACTTTTCCAATTGGCTGGCCGGCCTGTGCTGTGTCAGGGGAACTGCAGCTGCTTGGAGGCGACCCGGGCTGGGGAAGGAAGGGGGATGGGTGTCACCTTGGGTGCCAGTGTTTCATCCAGATTGCATCACCCCCCCCCATCCCCCAACAACCACCTGGTCACCATGGCAGCCACAGGTTACTCTTTCTTCTCTACGAGGGTGGCCTGGAGTCTGTGGCCATTTTTTAATGCGATCATTTTACAAGTGCTAAGAAGGGATCTCAAGATGAAGGCCACCCCCACCCCCAGCCCCCCCACTCCCCCCCTGTCACAGCCAGATGTTGCTCCCCCGTACTGGTGGCCATCTTATTGGCCCTCGAGAGCTTGCCTACTGCTCTTAATTGGATGGAGAGCGCACCCTCAGATCACTAAGTAGCCAATCAAAAGGCAAAATCTCTGTCAGGTGATTGTGCCTAACGCAGGGCGGGGACCCCTGTTGACCCCCTGTTGACCCTAACAATGGAACCTCAACCCAAAAATGCAAAACCTCGCCTATGTACTTTGCCAGCTGTATTTATGAGCTGCACATGAATGGGTGTCTGTGAGAGTGATGGTTACACATGTGCACTCTTCATAGAATAGAATAGAATCATAGAGTCCCAACAGTGCAGAAGGAGGCATCGAGCCTGCACCAACAACAACCCCATCTAGACCCTATCCCCATAACCCCCCAACAGTCCCCCTGACACTAAGAGGCAATTTAGCATGGCCAATCAACCTAACTCGCACACATGTGGAGTGCACTAGTACAAATCTGTTCACCTGTAAATAGGTAAATAGGCTTTTATGTTGATTGCCAGCATTTGGCTGGGAAAAGTTGGGAAGGGGTTTGGGAAGGTGGTTGGGGGGTGGGGGGTGGTGGGGGGGTGGTGGGGGGGTGGTGGGGGGGTGGTGGGGGGGTGGTGGAGGGGTGGGGGGGAGGGTGGGGGGGGTGGGGGGGAGGGTGGGGGGGTGGGGGGGAGGGTGGGGGAGAGGGTGGGTGGGTGGGGGGGAGGGTGGGGGAGAGGGTGGGTGGGGGGGTGGGGGAGGGTTGGGGGAGGTGCAAGGAGGCAGCCACCGAGAGTACGGTGGATGCACAGATGAATCTTATTATCTGGGTGCACAAACAGAGAGGATGTGTACAAATCTCTGAAGGTGACAAGACAGGTTAACAAAGCATAGCTGACGGATCCTGGGTTCTATAAATAGAAGCGCAGAGGCAGGAAGTTAAGCTCGATCTATATCAAACACTAACTCAGCCCTGGCAGGAATATTGTGTCCAATTCTGGGCGTCACACTTTCGGAAGGATGTTAAGGCTTGGAAGAGGGTACAGACAGGATGGCTCCAGGAATGAGGATATACCGTTACCATGGATACTTTGAAGCTCCTTCAATTGGAGAGGAGATTTTGTGAAGGTTTTTAGAGCTCTGACCGGCTAAAGGGTCGATAATCCAAGGCCACAGATTTAAGGTGATTGGTCACTGAAGCAAGGGTGACGGGAGGTAGCTTTTCATACAGTGAATGGTTAGGATTTGGAATGCACTGTCTGATAGGGTGGTGGATATAGTTTCAGAAGGAGCCTTCAAAAGAGATTTGAGTAAACACCTGAAGGAGAAGATTTGCAGGAAGATGGGGCAAGAGTGAGGGAGTGGGACTAACTGGACTGGTGCAGACTCGATGGGCTAAGTGGCCTCCTCCTGTGCTATACTATCCTGGACTAACTCAGTTGGCTGGACGGCTGGCTCATGATGCAGGATGGCACCAACAGCGCGGGTTCAATCCCCGTTCCATACGAGGTTATTCATGAAAGTCCCACCTTCTCAGGTTAAATCATCACCAGTCAGCTCACCCCCTCAAAGAAGTAACCCTGGACATACTCTCTTCCATCGGGAAAATTATATAAAAGTCTGGGGTCACGTACCAACCAACTCAAGAATAGCTTCTTCCCTACTGCCATCAAACTGTTGAATGGACCTACCTTACATTAAGTTGAACTTCCTCTATGCCTCACAGTGCCAGGGACCCAGGTTTGATTCCCAGCTCGGGTCACTGTCTGTTCAGAGTCTGCACATTCTCCCCGTGTCTCCGTGAGTTTACTCCGGGTGCTGCGGTTTCCTTCCACAGTCCGAAAGACGTGCCGGTTAGGTGCATCGGCCATGCTAAATTCTCCCTCAGTGTACCCAAACAGGCGCCGGAGTGTGGCGACTAGGGGATTTTCACAGTAACTTCTTTGCAGTGTTAATGTAAGCCTACTAGTGACAATAATAAATCAACTTAAACCCCAGCCATGACTGGAACACTATATTCTGCACCCTCGCCTTTCCTTCTCCCCTATGTACTTTATGAAAGGTATGCTTTGTCGATATAGCACAAGAAACAATACTTTTCGCTGTGTACCAATACATGTGACAATAATAATTCAAATCAAATAATCCTACAGTGCAGAAAGAGGCCATTCGGCCCACCGAGTCTGCACCAACCACAATCCCACCCAGGCCCTATCCACATATCCACCCACTAACCCATGCATCCCGGGACACTAAGGGGCAATTTAGAATGGCCAATCAACCTAGCCCGCACATCTTTGGACTGTGGGAAGAAACCGGAGCACCGGGAGGAAACCCACACAGACACAAGGAGAATGTACAAACTCCACACAGACAGCCACCCGAGATGGGATTCGAACCCAGGTCCCTAGAGCTGTGAAGCAGCAGTGCTAACCACTGTGCTACCGTGCCGCCCTGTCAAAAGGGGAGAGCAGTCTATGGTCATCTGGGACTCCGGCAACTTTACCTTTTTGCTATTCTATGATTCAATGAAGCTCTTTAACACAGGTGTAACAGAAATTGTCAACATGTAGCTGGGACATGCCTGCTCAGGAATCTTTGCTTGCATATATTCCTACAACAGTGCTCTACAAAAGTATGCGACATTATCTGACGACATTAAGTTGTGTAAATATTAGAAAGTGGCATTCAGAACACACAGAGTTAATCCACTGATATTGATCTGCTGAGGCCAAGCAGAAATATCTGAGCGGCTCATTAGTAACACGATGACTGAGCTTCCTTGTATTTATTTATGTGAAGTGGTTGGTGAAATGTCGATGCAAGGCATTAACAGCCTCACGGAGGCTTGGTCAGTGACTCACTGCTGTCATGGTGTGCATATGGCTCAGCCGATTTTTATTTAACTTTTAAGCCAGTAAAGAGAAAGAACTCGTACTTAAAGAGCACCTTTCATATCATCAGGATGTCCCACAGTACTTGGCAAAAGGTAAATTATTTTTGAGGTGCAGTCTATGTTATTTTCCTTGGCAAACACATTAGCTGCGTTCTGCATAATAAGGTCTCGCAAACAGCTAAATCTGTTTTTGGCTGTGTAGGTTATGGGTTCAGCGACAGTCGGGCGTTCTGGGAATGCGCTGCTTTTCTTTGACTTGTTCCATGAGACTTTTTTTTTCATCCAGTTAGAATCCCTACAGCGCAGAAGAAGGCTATTCGGTCCATCGAGCCAGCACCAACAACAATCCCACCCAGGCGCGACCCCATAGCCCCACGCATTTACTCTGCTAATCCCCCTAACACTATGGAGCAATTTAGCACGGCCAATCAACCTAACCTGCACATCTTTGGACTGTGGGAGGAAACTGGAGGAAACCAATGCAAACACAGGGAGCACGTGCAAACTCCACCCAGACAGTGACCCAAGCTGGGAATCGAACCCAGGTCTCTGGAGCTGTGAGGTAGCTGTGAGGTAGCAGTGCTAACCACTGTACCACCGTGCCACCATCCAGATGAGCAGCTTAAAAGCGGTTTAATGTCCCGTGCAAAAGACAGCGCCTTCAGCAATGCTGCACTCCTTCAGTGTCACACTGCAACCTCAGCCAAGCCTATGGGTGGGGTGGGATGCAATAACCTTTTAACTCTCTGACCATGGGGTCAAGAAAATCCAAAGAATAAAATTGATGGCAAAAATCTTGTGTTACTGAAGATACAAAGTAACTAATCTGCACCAGTGTCATCATTAATGTTCAGCATCATCCAGTGCGCAATACTAATAAAATTCTGTGTGGATTTGACAGCATAATGGAGAGGGATTGCGAAGTTAACTGAATTCTAACTGAAATACATTTCTAAAGTCCAACTTTGGACTGCTCTTGCTAAATTCTGTCGAAAGACCTGATGAGAAATAGCCAGAAGAAAGTCCCAATCCAAGATTACAAAGTTATTCTCAAATACCCCAACGTGAAGCCGTGTGGAATAGCTGGTGGGCTGGGACTCGAACTTTCAAAGCTATGGGCCATTTAAACTGAGGGCTATCATTGTGCATTCAGCCCCTGGAAGGTTGCGTGGGTGCGATGGTACAGGTCAAGTTACCTCAGCAGCCCAACATAACATCGATTCAATTCAAATATTTTCAGAGCGGTCTATTCTTGACTCTTCTGGGAACCCAGCCCACCTCATATAAAACAGCAACACCACTTTCTGTAAAGACACTGCGTTCATTGTTGCAGTGGTACTGGATGTCGTTCAATGTCCTTTGCAATGTGACAGCAGAGGCTTTTAGACCTTCCTGCCCTCCGGGCGAGATAAGAAAGCAGGACTTCTCCAGCAGCATAAGTGTAGAGGTCTTTGAGATCGTAGAAACCATAGAAACCCTACAGTGCAGAAGGAGGCCATTCGGCCCATCGAGTCTGCACCGACCACAATCCCACCCAGGCCCTACCCCCATATCCCTACGTATTTACCCACTAATCTCTCTAACCTACACATCTCAGGACACTAAGGGGCAATTTTAGCATGGCCAATCAACCTAACCCGCACATCTTTGGACTGGGGAGGAAACCGGAGCACCCAGAGGAAACCCATGCAGACACGAGGAGAATGTGCAAACTCCACACAGACAGTGACCCAAGCCGGGAATCGAACCTAGGTCCCTGGAGCTGTGAAGCAGCAGTGCTAACCACTGTACTACTACGTGGAGGGTTGTGACAGATTTTCTCTGAAACGTAAAGGTTTTCCTAATAGGGTTGTTTCAGTCACAGTGCACCCTGTGGGCAGCACGGTGGCACAGTGGTTAGCACTGCCGACTTACAGCGCCAGGGACCCGGGTTCAATTCTGGCTTCGGGTGATTCTCTATACGGAGTCTGCACGTTCTCCCCATGTTTGCGTGGGTTTCCTCTGGGTGCTCCGGTTCCCTCTCACAGTCCAAAGATGTGCAGGTTAGGTGGATTGGCCATGCTAAATTGTCCCTTAATGTCCCAAATTTGTAGGTTAGGGGGATTAGTGAGGTTATTGGAATAGGGCCTGGGGGGGATGCTCTCTCGCAGACTCGATGGGCTGGATGGCCTCCTTCTGCACTGTAGGGATTCTATGAAGTCAGCATTGCGCACGACAAAATGTATGGGTGCATGTTGAATGTTTTTCATACCTACATCGATGGTATTCGCCGTGGCAGCGTTGGTGATATTCTTACTAATTGTCAGAAGGTTGCTCCAGGTGTAAAATCTAGATTGATGTTCCAGTGTAGCAGTGAGGGAGCGCTGCACTGTTGCAGGTGCCACCTTTTGGCTGAAGACACCTCTGTCTTTCACAATGGACGTAAAAGATCCCTCCTCTCATGGGGAGGCAATGGCCTAGTGGTATAACCGCTAAACTATGAATCCACAAACTCAGCTAATGTTCTGGGGGACATGGGTTCTAATCCCACCACGTCAGATGGTGGAATTTGAATTTGATTTTAAAATAAATCTGGAATTAAGAATCTACTGATGACCATGAAAGCATTGTCGGAAAAAACTAATGTCCTTTCGGGAAGGAAATTTGCCGTCCTTATCTGGTCTGGCCTATATGAGACTCCAGAGCCGCAGCAATGCAGTTGACTCTCAACTTCCCTCTGAAATGGCCTAATAAGGCACCCAGTTTCAAGGGCAACTAGGGGTGGGCAATAAATGCTGGCCAGCCAGCGACACCCATGTCCCATGAATGGATTAAACAAAGAAGAGCAGGAGAGTTCTCCCGCTGACCCACCTGCTGTTCAAGTGGGCCGTCATTGCATGGTGGGATCTTTCTGTCCTCCAATAAGCTACTGCATTTCAGACACGACATCACATTCTTAGAAAGTATATCATTGGCTGTAAAGCACATTGGGACATCCTCAGGTCAAGCAAGGCGCTACGTAAATGCAAGTCCGTCTTCCAAAATATTACAACACTTCCATTATTTTCCATGCCGGATGTATTTTAACACTTGTTGGTACATTGGGGGTGGGGTCAATACAAAAATCAATACAGAAAAGGAGATCCCTTTGCCCCCAGAGGAGAACATGCCGGAGCTGACACAAACACTATGTAGTTTCCCACAGATACCAAGTACGGACATGTGGCAGAGTCCAGAAATAATGGTCTGCATCGAGCACACACATGGGAATTCAAGCCAGGTTCCTGAACCCTAGGACAATTTTAGTAAGCAGCAAAAGTCCTATCCATTTACAGAGATACAGAAAGTGGAATCTGTGTCCTGAGTGCCAGGCAGTTGTATCAAATTCACACCTTCATGTTTAACTGAAAGCAGCGCTGTCGCCCTGAGAAAACATGTAACAAAAACTTTGATCCAGAGTTAGAACTCCTCTATACACAACTACATTATTTTATGTTTAAGACTTAAACAGATTTAAGACGATTAGTAAAAGAACCAGAGGGGACCGGAGGGAAAACTTTCTTAAACAAAGAGGGTGGCATGGTGGCACAGAGGTTAGCACTGCTGCCTCACAGCAGCAGGGATCCGGGTTCGATTCCAGGCTTGGGTCACTGTCTGTGCTGAGTTTGCACGTTGTCTCCGTGGGTTTCCTCCGGGTACTCTGGTTTCCACCCACACTCCAAAGGTGTGCAGGTTAGGTTGATAGGCCATGTAAAATTGCCCCTTAGTATCAGGGGAATGAGCTGGGAAAATACATGGGGATACAGGGATAGGGCCTGGGTGGGATTGGTGCCGATGGGCTGAATGGCCTCCTTCTGCACTGTCGGGTTCTATGATTCTCTGATTCTACGAAAGAGTGGTTAGGATTCGGAATGCACTTCCTAATAGGGTGTTGTATACAGATTCAATAGTAGCTTCAAAAGGGAATTGGATAAACACTTGAAGGGGAAAATTGCAGGGATTTTGAGAAAGAGCTTGTGTCTTGGACTAACTGGATTGCTTTTCGAAAGAGCCACACAGACTCAATGGGCTGAATGGCCTCCTGTGCTGTACTATTCTATTATTATATGATTCCATGTATTCATAAAGGATTATCCCACTACAGGACATTTATACAGTTCCTTTAGATTGGAAAATCCTTCCAAGAAGCAAGGCATATGGTCATCCTGAGTAAAAGCGTTGGCTCTATTCTCTCTCCACAGATGCTGTCAGACATGTTGAGATTTTCCAGCTTTTTCTGTTTTTGTGTCAAAGGAGAGATTTGGATGGGTGACCGAAATCTTGGTGAAAGAGTTGTGTTTTAAGGGTTGAGAGGGAGGTGGAGGGGAAAAGGATTTTAAGGAAGGAATTCCAGAGATGGCTGAAAAGATGGCTGACAATGATGGGATGAAAGAGGAGTATTTTAATATGAGGCCAGAATCAAGGGAAGGCAGTGGCCTAGTGGTATTATCGCTGGACTATTAATCCAGAAACTCAGCTAATATTTTGGGGACCTGGGTTCAAATCCTGCCGCGGAAGATGGTGAAATTTGAATTCAATAAAAATATATATCTGGAATTAAGAATCTACTGATGACCATGAAACCATTGTCGGAAAATCCCATCTAGTTCACGAATGTCCTTTAGGAAAGGAAATCTGCCATCCTTACCTGGTCTGGCCTACTTGTGATTCCAGACCCACAGCAAGGTGGTTGACTCTCAACTGCCCTCCAAAGGCAACTAGGCAATAAATGCTGGCCAGCGACGCCCATGATCCACGAATTAATTTTAAAAATCAGAGGAACAGATGGTCAGCGGCTGGGGGAAGGCTGAGGAAATGATGTAAGTTGATTTGGGTAGTGAATTTGGGCAGGACTTGAACATTTTTAGGTTAGTTTCATTTCGTAGTCACTATTATAAATAACAAGGTCAAGGAAACCATTTTAACTCCAACATGTGGCTTCCAGCAGCCATCCTTTCTGAATCATTTTTATTATCTACTTTATTGACTTTGTATTTAAAGTCATGAAACAGGTTATCTCTTTAAGGAATGTACTTTGATTAGGTTAATTGATGTAATTTATAAATATGTTGGAAAGACTAGGGCCAGAATTCTCCAGCCTTTCATGCCAGCAGGATTCTCTGGCTTAGCTCCACCCTCCATCCTCGCTTGCAGCAGCGGCAGGGCATGATGGGTAGATTTTATACTATATAAGCTTAAATGTTTCTAGAAAACGCAGAACTAGCAGAAACTCTTCAGACAAAATAAACTTCGAGCCTTCACATTCTACCAAGATCTCACTCAGGAATCAGACTCATGGTTCACAAGGTGAGTAAGGAGCTGTCTTCCATAAACTGTCCTTTTGAACCAAGATATTGGACAGGATTTTCCGGCCGCACTCGCCCCTAAACCGGAAAATCCTGCCAGAGGTCAAAGGACCTTTGCATGGTCCGCCCCCGCCCGCTATGATTCCCGTGGTGGGTGGGACGGCAAAATTCCTTCCGTTATTATTGAAAAATGTAATTAAAGACCAATTAAATTAACCTAATAACAGCCAGAACCAATCAGTGAGCTAACAGTAACTCGACCGAACATAGGAGAGGCGATGGCCAAGTGGTATTTTCGCTAGACTATTAATCCAGAAACTCAGCTAATGTTCTGGGTAGCTGGTTAGAATCCCGCCATGGTGGAATTTGAATTCAACAAAAAATATCTGGAATTAAGAATCTACTGATGACCATTGTCGATTGTCGGAAAAACCCATCTGGTTCATTAATGACCTTTAGGGAAGGAAATCTGCTGTCGTTACCTGGTCTGGCCTAAATGTGATTCCAGAGCCACAGCAATGTGGTTGACTCTCAATTGCCCTCGGGCAACTAGGAATGGGTAATAAATGCTGGTCCAGCCAGCGACGCCCATGTCCCACGAATGAATTTAAAAAAGCATGATGTCCACTAACAGGGATAAAAATGGGGAATTGTGAAGGTTCATGGCTGGTTGTGCATCAATTATCAGAATTATCGTGAAATAAGGGTTAGTTTGGCTTACATTTCTTTGGCTTGTACAACCAACGGAAGTCATCAAAGTCTATTTTCGACTGATAAGTATAATATTTTCCTTCTCTACTGATAAGTATTTTTCTTTTAAATGAGGTTCTTTCAATTTACCTTCTGAGAGTTCTGTCTTACCTCATGTTTAGTTAAAACTAAAGCAATTGTTTGAGTTATTTAGGGCCAGCTTTGTGTCTGGATCACAATGAGGTGATGATCCAATGTGACTATGAGGGCTTACTCGTACAAACCACCCTGCACCCCCGCACATTCAGACCTAACTAAATTTACAACAAATTATTGGTGAATTGGTCTGATTGCATATTTTTGTTAATAAATCACCAGATGGAGCGATTTGAATGTAAAGGAAGAAATTTAAATTTGAGCCTTTAGAGGACTGGGAGACAAGGACAGGCATCATGGGTGAGTGATACCAAGTGTAAAATAGGTTCCTGGTGGCAGAGCTTTGCTTGGGCTGGAGGTGATATCAGGTTAAGGAACAGCCGACTGGAATAGGCAAGTCAGGAAATGGCAGGAGTGGGTTTCAGTGGCAGCAGAGGGTAGAGATAGACATGGGTGCCATTCCAGAGGTGGAAGCAGACAGTTTTTGTGATGGAGAATATGGCAAGTTGAAAGTTTAGCTCAGGAAGCTGCTCGGGTTGGTTTAGCCTGAGGCTGTGGCCGGGGTCGTCTATGGAACTTGTGGCTAAATGATGGAGCTTGTGGCAGGGACTAAGAGAAATGGCTTCAGCCTTTCCACTGTTTTACTGGAAGAAATTACAGCTCATGCAAGATTGAATGTTGGGCAATCAGACTGACAGCACAGGGGCAATGGGGAGGTCGTGAGAGGTGGTGGAGAGGTGTTGGGCATCTTTGTCAAGAAGTATAACATGTGGATGAGGAAGAAGAGAAGATGGAGGATGGATCCTTCCAAATGTGAAGGTGCGGGTCTTGGAAGAGAAGCCATTGATAGAGGTCATCTAGCTATGTTTGGATAGATAACATTAGAACTAGCAAGTGGAGTACCCTGGAGCTGGACAAGCAGAAGAAAGACTTTGGAGGAGAATTGTACAGTTGTGGGAAAGACTGCAGAGGGATGGATGACAGATTGGAATAGCACACCATCGGGAAAGTTGGAAAGACTGTGGCTCATGCCGGCGGGATTTTCCCAAGCCGCTGCAGTGCATGGAGATTTGGCTGGGCGCCAAGTTCTCTGACCTCGCTGCAGCGGGAGTGTGGCATGGACGGTGGGTAAGATCGTGCCCTGTGACTTTGGTTAGGGCCATTTTGGTGTTGTCAGAAGGGTGGAAATCTGATTGGAAGGATTCAAGTAGGGAGTCACAGGAGAGGTGGGTACTGATCTGAACCGTAACGGCACCTTCGAGGACTATGAACTGGAAAGGGGAGAGATCAGAGATGGAGTAATGGATAGCAAGGATTGAGAGGTCAAAGTTGAGAAGGGGTTGATGATGGCAGTGTTGTAAGGCAGTGTCTAAAGAGAGAGAATCATTCTCAATATCAGCTAGAATAGGGGCCAGGATGGGAGGTTTGATGATGAGAGTTTGCATGAGTTTAGGGTTAAGGAAGCTCTCAGGAATGAGTTGGAGATTTGAAAAGGAAAATTTAGATGGGAAAGGAATTAAAGAGGGAGAAGGAGACAGAGGTAGAAAGAAAGAGAAAAAAGAGAAAGAGAAAGGAAGAGATCAAGAGAGATGAGGGTTCAGTGTTAAACTGAGGATGTAGACTGTGGGGCAGATTGGCTAGTGGGTAAGGATAAGAACATAGAACATAGAACATAGAACATTACAGCGCAGAACAGGCCCTTCGGCCCACGATGTTGCACCGACCAGTTAAAAAAAAAAACTGTGACCCTCCAACCTAAACCAATTCCTTTTCGTCCATGAACCTATCTACGGATCTCTTAAACGCCCCCAAACTAGGCGCATTTACTACTGATGCTGGCAGGGCATTCCAATCCCTCACCACCCTCTGGGTAAAGAACCTACCCCTGACATCGGTTCTATAACTACCCCCCCTCAATTTAAAGCCATGCCCCCTCGTGCTGGATTTCTCCATCAGAGGAAAAAGGCTATCACTATCCACCCTATCTAAACCTCTAATCATCTTATATGTTTCAATAAGATCCCCTCTTAGCCGCCGCCTTTCCAGCGAAAACAATCCCAAATCCCTCAGCCTCTCCTCATAGGATCTCCCCTCCATACCAGGCAACATCCTGGTAAACCTCCTCTGCACCCTCTCCAAAGCCTCCACATCCTTCCTGTAATGTGGGGACCAGAACTGCACACAGTACTCCAAGTGCGGCCGCACCAGAGTTGTGTACAGTTGCAACATAACGCCACGACTCCTAAATTCAATCCCCCTACCAATAAACGCCAAGACACCATATGCCTTCTTAACAACCCTATCTACTTGATTCCCAACCTTCAGGGATCTATGCACACATACACCTAGATCCCTCTGCTCCTCCACACTACTCAAAGTCCTCCCGTTAGCCCTATACTCAACACATCTGTTATTCCTACCAAAGTGAATTACCTCACACTTCTCCGCATTAAACTCCATCCGCCACCTCTCGGCCCAACTTTGCAACCTGTCTAAGTCTTCCTGCAAACTACGACACCCTTCCTCACTGTCTACCACACCACCGACTTTGGTGTCATCAGCAAATTTGCTAATCCACCCAACTATACCCTCATCCAGATCATTAATAAATATTACAAACAGCAGTGGCCCCAAAACAGATCCCTGAGGTACACCACTTGTAACCGCACTCCATGATGAATATTTACTATCAACCACCACCCTCTGTTTCCTATCCGCTAGCCAATTCCTGATCCAATTTCCTAGATCACCCCCAATCCCATACATCTGCATTTTCTGCAGAAGCCTACCATGGTGAACCTTATCAAACGCCTTACTAAAATCCATATATACCACGTCCACTGCCTTGCCCCCATCCACCTCCTTGGTCACTTTCTCAAAAAACTCAATAAGGTTAGTAAGGCACGACCTACCTGCCACAAAACCATGCTGACTATCACCTATCAATTCATTACTCTCCAAATAACTATAAATCCTATCCCTTATAATTTTTTCCAACATCTTGCCGACAACAGAAGTGAGACTCACCAGTCTATAATTCCCGGGGAAGTCTCTGTTCCCCTTCTTAAACAATGGGACAACATTCGCTAACCTCCAATCTTCTGGTACTATACCAGAGGCCAACGACGACCTGAAGATCAGAGCCAGAGGCTCTGCAATCACTTCTCTTGCCTCCCAGAGAATCCTTGGATAAATCCCATCCGGACCAGGGGATTTATCTATTTTCAGACCCTCCAGAATATCCTGCACATCCTCCTTATCAACTGTAATACTGTCTATTCTACTCCCTTGCAACCCAGTGTCCTCCTCAGCTATATTCATGTCCCCTTGCGTGAACACCGAAGAGAAATATTGGTTCAATGCTTCACCAATCTCCTCCGGTTCCACACATAACTTCCCTCTGCCATCTATAACTGGCCCTAAACTTGCCCTAACCAACCTTCTGTTCTTGACATACCTATAGAACGCCTTAGGATTCTCTTTAACCCTATCCGCCAAAGTCTTCTCATGTCCCCTTTTAGCCCTTCTAAGCTCGCTCTTCAACTCCCTCTTAGCCAATCTAAAGCTTTCTAGTGCACTACCCGAGTGCTCACGTCTCATCCGAACATAAGCCTCCTTTTTCTTTTTAACCAACAAAGAAACTTTTTTGGTGCACCACGGTTCCCTAGCCCTACCAATTCCTCCTTGCCTGACAGGGACATACCTATCACAGACTCGCAGTAGCTGCTCCTTGAAAAAACTCCACATGTCGGACGTTCCCAGTCCCTGTAATCTCCTAGTCCAACCTATGTTTCCTAATTCTCTCCTAATAGCCTCATAATTACCCTTCCCCCAGCTAAAACCACTGGCCCGAGATTCATGCCTATCCCTTTCCATCACTAAGGTGAACGTAACCGAATTGTGGTCACTATCACCAAAATGCACACCAACTTCCAAGTCTAGCACCTGGTCTGGCTCATTTCCCAGCACCAGATCCAATATAGCCTCACCTCTAGTTGGCCTGTCTACATACTGAGTCAAAAAACCTTCCTGCACGCTTTGAACAAAAACTGACCCCTCTAACGAGCTAGAGCTATAACAATTCCAGTCAATATTAGTCAAGTTAAAATCCCCCATAACAATTGCCCTATTACTTTCACTCCTAAGCAGGATTGACTCCGCAATCCTTTCCTCAACCTCTCTAGAACTTTTAGGAGGTCTATAAAAGACTCCCAACAGGGTGACCTCTCCTCTCCTATTTCTAATCTCCGCCCATACTACCTCAACAGATAAGTCCTCATCAAACCTCCTCTCTGACACTGTGATACAATCTCTGACCAATAATGCTACCCCTCCCCCTCTTCTACCTCCTTCCCTACTTCGACTAAAACATTTGAACCCCGGGACCTGCAGCATCCATTCCTGCCCCTGCTCTATCCATGTCTCTGAAATAGCCACAACATCGAAGTCCCAGGTACTGATCCACGCTGCAAGTTCACCCACTTTATTGCGAATACTCCTGGCATTGAAGTATACACATTTCAAACCCTGCTCCACCCCACCTCTGCAATGCCGTGCATTGCAGTCCCCATCCATGCATCCCTCACTTTCAGCCCCACTACTCAGGATCCCTCCCCCCCCCCGAATCAGTTTAAACCTCCCTGCTTGGCCTTAGCAAATTTACCCCCCAGGATATTGGTCCCCTTCTGATTAAGGTGTAGACCATCCTTCTCATAGAGGTCACACCTTCCCCAGTACGAGCCCCAATTGCTTAAGTACCTGAACCCCTCCCTCCTGCACCATCCCCTCAGCCATGAATTCAAACCTTCCCTCTCCCTATTCCTCTCTAAACTATCCCGTGGTACAGGCAAGAGTCCAGAGATAACCACTCTGTCAGTCTTGGCCTTTAGTTTCCACCCCAACTCCATAAATCCCTGCCTAATATCCCCTTCCCCTATCCTCCCTATGTCGTGTGTCCCCACATGTACAATAACTTGTGGTTTATCTCCCTCCCCCCTAAGAGTCCTGAATACCCTGTCAGACACATCCCGGACCCCAGCCCCTGGTAGGCAACACACCAACCCTGAGTCCCTACCTTTAGTTCCGACCCTCCTATCTGTCCCCTTAATTGTGGAGTCCCCAATCACAAGGCCCAGTCTTTTACAGCCCCTAACCACCTGAGCTTTCTCACTCGGCTCACCCCCAGAGATCTGCTCTCTATGCTCAGTTGATTCCTCCTCAACTGTAGCCTCCAGCACCGAAAACCTATTATGGAGGGGAACCGCCCCAGGGGATTGTCTTCCCGATTGCTTCTTACCCCTCCTCCTGGCATTGACCCAAGCCTCATTTCTAGGAGTTACTATTTCTCTATAACTCCTATCAACTTCCACCTCCGCCTCCCGAATTATGCGGAGTTCCTCTACCTCCCCCTCCAGCTCCTTTACACGCTCCTCCAGAAGCTGCAATCTAATGCACTTCTTACAACTAAAATCTCCTGAAACACTACTGGATTTCCTCACCACATACATCCCACAGGAGATGCAGCATACTGCCTGAACTGCCATCCCTGAAGCCATTACCAGCAAGAAGAAAAGAAAACAAAAAACTTCCCCACACTTATAATTAGGTTAGAGGAGGATGGAAGGGTGGGATCCTCTACCAGTGTAGAGGATCGGGTATCTCCTCTGCACCAATTTATAGGGCTAGGGGCCCGAGAGAAAAAAAAAAAACTACTACTGAGGGGGAACCACCCAGGTAACTGACTTTTAAAGTTAAAATAAAAACCCTTCCCAGACTCCTTTGCTGCCCACTTCTAGTTTTCACTTAAACTTGAAAAACTGCTGTTAAAGTAAAGGCCAAAAAAATACACACACTAGCTGACTAATTAAATAAATAAACAATTCAATTAATCCAATTAATCTCCTACCAGCACTGCTGCTTTTCAATCACCCCTCTCAAGGAGGAAGAGGATGGAAGAGCAATTTAAGAATCAGGTTAGTGTTAGGATAAAGGGGCCTGGCATTATCAGGATGATCCTAGAGTAGGAGACAGGTTTGGCAGAGGCGAGTGGGGCCTGATGGGTCTCGAGGTGGCCAAGTCAGATCCAGTGAAGGATGGCAAGGTGTACGAGGGAGAACTTTCACAGTTCTCCAGCTGCTAGTAACACTGTGCTTAGACTCACTGAATTACCTGGGACGCAGACAGGTTATTTTCCAAATGTGCACTCCAATCCCTTCTTCTTTTCTATGGACAAAGGGGATCCAGTGATTCCTGGCCATAAACCAGGAACATCTCCATTATGGTGTGACAACAGCAAGAATCCAAGAAATTCTTACTGTAATTACTTCAATCAGGCCGTTGGGGTTGGCCTATTGGAGTATAAACTCCCTGATTAAGGTGTAAATTGATGGGTCAATCAGGGAGTCTGTTCCTTGTATTTAACCAGGAGTGTCAGTTCCTCTGGCACTCCTGAAGGTCGACTGCTGACTGATAGCACTCTGTGCACTCCTGCTGGAATTGTAAATCAAGGGACTTTGGTCAAGGGACTTCTGCCTCCGAGGACTTATTAAACATACCCAGCTCAGTTTTGATCAAAATACAGGAGTCTGAGACATCAATCACATCAAAAGATTATCTCATTCCTCTTCATTTCCGACTCCCTTGACTTCCTCTTCTGAACTGCTGACTCCTTTTATCGTTTATTGTCAAGGATGTCAACAACACTCTCATCCAAATTCATGATGAGCTCTGGGGGGTGGGGAGGGGGTGGTGGTGGTGAGGGTGGAGGGGTCTGGTGGGGGGTTGGGGGCGCAATCCTTCCCAGCAGAGACCAGGATGGGGGAAAGTTAAAATAGAGTGGGATCCTTTGCTGCTGGCCTCCCAGCGTCTTCTTCCCCCGCCACCCTGCCCCCACTCCTTCCCCAACCCCCCAACCCACCCACCCCCCCGCCCACCCCAATGAACACGGCAATGAAGTTACTGTGAAAATCCCCTGATGCACCATCAATCAAGCAAAGACTAGTTTGTATGCAAGGACAAATAGGCTTTTATTAACAAAAGACTTGGAGCACACCCATGCCGATGAACTGGTCCAGAGACTGAGGCAGGGGGTGGGGAGCAGTCACCTTTATACCTGGACCGGGGGGGGAGGAGTCCCGGGCAGGGCCGGCAGGGACGTGTCCAGGCATGTCACACACACACAGGCAATAAACTAACAGTGGTTTACCACAGTCCCCTAGTCGCCACACTCCGGTGCCTGTGCGGGTACACTGAGGGAGAATTTAGCATGGCCAATGCACCAAACCAGCACGTCTTTCGGACTGTGGGAGGAAACCGGAGCACCCAGAGGAAACCCACTCAGACACGGGGAGAACGTGCAGACTCCGCACAGACAGTGATCCAAGCCGGGAATCGAACCCGGATCCCTGGCACTAACTGCTAACCACTGTGCCACCGTGCCGTCCATTATCAACATTACTGAAAAAATAGATTACCTGCTCATTCTCAGTGTTATTTGCGGAAGCTTGCTATGTGTACATTGGCCGCAGTATTTCCCACGCTACAATGGTTGCTGCGGGCTGAATTTGCCCATCCCAGAGAGGTGGGACCAGGGGCAAAACCAGTAAAAGTGTATCCGATTGGCTACCGATGAACCCCTCAGCAATCTTGCCGGAGGCAGACGTTGCTCCGACCTGGCCTCGATAAATCCATCACTGGGCCAACTTGGGGAGAGGTGCCACTGCGGTTGCCAAGATTTTCCCGAAGGTGGATGGATCCCGCCGGAGCCTGGAATTGAACTGGAAGTGTTCTCCCAGAATCCTGGCTGAAGGAGAAGTGGGTTGGTTCATTAACGCCCCTTCTCCATTAACCCGGCTCACTGGGATACAATAACCAGAGCCTTGGCCTCAGGCTATTCTGTGGAGGGGATCTTGATGGCCTGAGAGTACCTCCATCATCGTCCAGGTCTCCTTCCCGGTTCAGCAGCATCCCCCTGCCTCCTGGCAGGCCCTCTGATTGGGCAGCTATATCCTTGGCGTGCCCGCCATCCTTAATTGGATGGAGCTCCCAGAGGCAACTTTATAATTGGCTGCCTTTGGGATGATCGCCAGTGACAATCCGACATTGCTAATTCCAGGTTACTGAGCCGGGCTTGAGGCCGGTGTCGGGGGCAGGACCCAACTGGGAATATCCAGACCCATAATTTAAAATAACTTAATTGGTTGTAAACCCCTTCAGGATATCCTAAGGTTGTCTTTCTAATTCTCACCAATTTGCTTTCCCTGTTGCCATATAATTTGCTCTTTGTACTTCCTTTAATTTTAGGATGAATATTTTCCTGAAACATTTCTTTGTATTCTTGTCTATCTCTGTTGGTACATCAGCCTCTTGTTATGGAACATTAAACATATAAGTATTTGCTGATCCCTGTTCTTCTTCTTTCAAATAAAATTTAAAATTAGTGCTCTCCTTTAAATTAATCATATAAATTGATAAATTTTAGAATCCTACTAAGAGGCCATTCGGCCCATCAAGTCTGCACCAACTTTCCAACAGATCATCCCACCCAAGCCTTATCCCCATAACCCCACATATTTGTCCCGCTAATTCCCCTAACCTACACACTTTTGGCCGTGCTAAATTTTCCCTCAGTGAACCCCAACATACTTGGGGATTTTCACAGTAACTTCATTGCAATGTTAATGTAAGCACTAATAAACAAACTTAAACACCTTGGGACACTGAGGGTCAATTTAGCATGGCCAATCAACCTAACCTGCCCATCTTTGGAGTGTGGGAGGAAACCGGAGCACCCGGAGGAAACCTACGCAGACGTGGGGAGAATGTGCAAACTCCCCAAACAGATAATCCCCCAAGGTTGTAATTGAACCCTGGTCCCTGGCGCTGTGAGGCAGCAGTTGCTATTCATAGACGACAAGTTTCACTTTCTTCTCCCTTCTGAGGCATTCCCTTTGGATCAAGGATGCCTTGCTTCCATTCCTGATATGATAGGTTCTGAAATGGGGGTAGGGTATAAAATTTATGGCGCTGATATGGGGGTAGGGCCTGGGTGGGATTGTGGTCGGTACAGACTCGATGGGCCGAATGGCCTCTTTCTGTACTGTAGGGTTTCTATGATTTCTATGAAATGGCTGGTAAGTCCAGACTCTGCCACACAAGGGACAGGTGGTGGTTAAAGGGTTGTGTAGATGGCTTGTTTGGAGGTACGTATACTCCTTTTGATAGCTTGAGTGAGAATTCCAGCCCAGCCCTCTGCCGAGATTGTCCAGTCCTGCCGAAAGTCAATCGACTATTGCCTGGCCCACCACCACCTTCGTGGTGAGTCCCAGCTGCGGCGGGGATGGAAAATCTTGGCCTTGGCTTTGCCTTGCATATTCCCAATGAAATATTTTGGTTTGGTGCCTTCTCCCTTTTCACCAGACCAGGTAAGGATGGCAGATTGCTTTCCCTGAAGAACATTAGTGAAACGGATGAGTTTTTATGACAGTCAATAATAGTCCCATGGTCACCATTACCGAGATAAGACTTCAATTCCAGATTTATTAACTGAATTGAAATTCCACCAGCTGCCATGGCGGGATTTAAACACTTGCCCCTCGGGGCGTTAGCCTGGGCCTCTGGATTACTCATCCCATGGCTTTACCACTACATCATCGTCTCCCCTGTGGGGTTGGCACAGTGGTTAGCACCGTTGCCTCACAGCGCCAGGGACCTGGGTTCGACTCCTGGTTTGGGTCCCTGTCTGCGCGGAGTCTACACATTCTCCCCGTGACTGCATGGGTTGCCTCCAGGTGCTCTGGTTTCCTCCCACAGTCCGAAAGACGTGCTAGTTAGGTGCATTGGCCATGCTAAATTCTCCCTCAGTGTTGCCATAATTACCCGAACAGGCACTGGGTTGTGGCGACTGGGGGATTTTCACAGTGAGTTCATTGCAATGTTCCTGTAAGCCTACTTGTGACACTAATAAATAAACTTAAACGTATTAATAAAGTGTTGGTTCACTCCAAAACTGAAAGGTTGGGGAAAATACTTATCAAAGGGAAATCAGAATCCGTTTACAGAGGGGAAGTCAGGGCTGGTTAAATTAATCCCCATCCTGTCTGTAACATCAGATTCTGAGTGAGCGCACACACAAGTACATGCTGAATCTCTGTGTGAGGTTGAACTGGTTTTGTTTTGCGACTGGAGGCAGTGTAGGTTGAACAATTTCCCGTCTGTTCCGTAGATTATCTTCGTGTTGTGGATAATTTGCTGGAGTTAATTTGCCAGCAAATGAGTTTCACTATGAACCTTTCCTGGAACCAAAGATGGATTGCGTTCCCAGACACTTAATCATTGAAGGTGGCAGGATAGGTCGAGAGGATAGGTCGAGAGAGCAGTTCAAAAAGCATACAACATCCTGGGCTTTATCAATAGAGCACAAAAGCAAGGAAATTACTCAAGGGCGATTAGGGATGGGCAATAAATGTTGGCCTTGATCGCAGTGCCCACACCCCATTACAGAACTTTTAGTAAGTTATGGTTAAAAAAAGCTGCTTTGGCCTCAGTTGGAATATTGCATTCGGTTCTGGGCGCCACACTTTAGGAAGAATTTGAAAGCATTAGAGAGAGAGAGAGTCAGAAAAGATTCCCAAGAATGATTCCAGGGATAAGGAACTTCAGTTACAGGATAGATTGGAGAAGCTGGGACTGTTCTCCTTGGGGAGGAGAAAACTGGGAGAAGATTTGCCAGAGGTGTTCAAAATCATGAAGGAGTCTGGATAGAAGCGTAGAATCCCTACAGTGCGGAAGGAGGCCATGCGGCCCATCGAGTCTGCAGCGACTCTCCGAAAGAGCATCCCACTCAGGCCACCCCTCACCCCCACCCGCCACTCTACGTATTTCTCATGGCCGATCCACCTAACCTGCACATCAATTGGACACTAAGGGACAATTTCTCATGGCCAATCCACCTAACCTGCACATCTTTGGAGTGTGAGAGGAAACCGGAGCACCCGGAGGAAACCCAAGCAGACACGGGGAGAAATGTACAAACTTCACACAAAGGCCAGAATTGAACCTGGGTCCCTGGCGCTGTGAGGCTGCAGTGCTAATCGCTGTGCCAACTATTTAGAGTAATAATATGTTATAATAATAATAATATGTAACTGCCTGCCTGAAGGCTTTGACAGAACTTTGTGCCTACGCACAAGTAGAAGGAGGAAGTATTTGGGTCTCTGAACCTCCCACTGGCATCTGCGAGTCACTCTGCTTTGCAACTGAGATCCTATGATTACAGAAGGATATGAATGAGGAAATGAATGAATGAGGTAAGGGTATGAATGAGGCCATTCAGCCCATTCCCTATTGACTCCACCCAGAAATGTTCAAATGTTACCCATGCCTGAAGGGGAAATTTGCCTTTTGCTGGTTTGAATTATCTCTGTGAATTCTGTTGTTGCTACGATCTGAAAAATCTATTGACATGGATCATAATTCTCGCTGGATATTTAGTTGTGACCTGTCACTGGCATCCATCAAGAGGCTACTTACCTCACCGATATTTCATTTCTTTCAAGGGAGTTAGTAATGGGTGAAGCAATGAATTCAAATCGCAGTGTGATGCATCACTAGTGGGAAGACATGGCTTGACTCCCACATGCATTGAGTCACTGTGGGGAGGTGCTTCCTCATTCCTGTGGGTACACCTTACACCTCAGGCATTGCAGTGGTTCAGGAAGGCAGCTCACCATCGGAAGCACGATGAGGAACGGGCAATAAATGCTGGCCTACCCAGCGATGCCCACATCCCGTAAATTAATAAGATAATTATTGGGAGAGTATTTGGGGGAACGGGCAAACTTCCCTGTAATGAGGAACAAGCGGTGGCCTATCAACTGATCTTCAGCCACTCCACAGATGTGCAGGTTAGGTGGATTGGCCATGCTAAGTTGCCCCTTAGTTTCCCAAGATACGTAGGTTAGATGGGACTAGCCATGGTAAATGTGTGGGGCTGCGTAGATAGGTCAGGGTGGTGGGCCTGGGTAGGATATTCTACATAGAAACATAGAAAACTACAGCACAAACAGGCCCTTTGGCCCACAAGTTGTGCCGAACACGTCCCTACCTTCTAGACCTACCTATAACCCTCCATGCTATTAAGCTCCATGTACTCATCCAGGAGTCTCTTAAAAGACCCTGTTGAGTTTGCCTCCACCACCACTGACGACAGCCGATTCCACTCGCCCACCACCCTCTGTGTGAAAAACTTACCCCTAACATCTCTCCTGTACCTACCCCTCAGCACCTTAAACCTGTGTCCTCTCGTAGCAGCCATTTCCACCCTGGGAAAAAGCCTCTGAGAGTCCACCCGATCTATGCCTCTCAACATCTTATACACCTCTATTAGGTCTCCTCTCATCCTTCGTCTCTCCAAGGAGAAAAGACCGAGCTTCCTCAGCCTATCCTCATAAGGCATGCCACTCAATCCAGGCAACATCCTTGTAAATCTCCTCTGCACCCTTTCAATCTTTTCACATCCTTCCTATAGTGAGGCGACCAGAACTGAGCACAGTACTCCAAGTGGGATCTGTCAGGGATCAGTGCAGACCTGCTGGGCTGAATGGCCTCCTTCTGCACTGTAGGGATTCTATGATACTTGTCACTGCCAGCGACTCCATAAGCTGAGAATATTTTAGCATCCTTGTGGACTAGAGTGGCTGGTTTCTTTTGACTTTGCCTCTTCTTGATCTGGGATATATATTTGCCACAATAAATAACAGCCACTTCATTGCTGATTCCACTATTAAAAATGATCTCCCATCTTTCCCACAGCCCCCACTCACTCCCTCTAAATCTCTCAGTGTCACTATTCACATCTTCTGCCTGGGCTAGCCCTCTTGCTGCCTGTCCAACACTCCCAGCAACATTGCCTCAGTTAAGTAATCTTGTGGGCCACACACAGTGGGAAGGGGCAAAGGTCAATGCAGGTGCCATGGATTGGCCGCACCTTGGAACCTCAGGTACAGGCACAAATGTAGCTTTTCCAGCAGAGATATTTCATCTTTCCACTCAGCGATGGAAAGACACATGTAGTACATCTGTAAGACTGTAGGCACCAGGAAAACAATCACTCAGCATGTCTGTAATGGGGAATTCATTATCTGAAAATGACATAATGTCTGGGGCCGGCCTATGTTTAACACAGCTTGGTGAATTCCTCTGTTAATATTAGGCTCAGCAAGGAAAGCACATAGTGACCACATGTACATTTACTTAAACAGAGTGTATCACACTTACAGAGATTCAGAAACAGGAAAACTCCAATACAAGCCCAATTTATAATCGAAAGAGTTAAACTTATGCTGGAATTTGCTTACTATTTTGCATGTAGGAAAATTTGATTGCTAGTCATAGATCTCTTAGCAAAAGGAAGGGAATCAGTATCATAGTTTTGGTGATCTGTTACCAGAATGATACCAGAGCTAAATAGATTCAGTACAAAGCCTCACAACACCAGGTTAAAGTCCAACAGGTTTATTTGGTATCACGTGCTTTCGGAGCGTTGCCCCTTCATCAGGTGAAGGAGCAGCGCTCCGAAGCTCATGATACCAAATAAACATGTTGGACTTTAACCTGGTGTTGTGAGACTTCTTACTGTGTCCCACCTCAGTCCAACACCGGCATCTCCACATCATAAATGGATTCAGTTATGGGGACTATATAGGCTTCTATTCCTCTGAGTCCACAAGATTGTGTCGTGATTTAATTGAGATGTTTAATGTGACTTGGATAGGGCGGGGAAGAGGGTCTGGGTAAGATGCTCTGTCAGAGTGTCAGTACAGACTTGGTGGACTGAATGGCCTCTTCTGCACTGTAGGGTTTCTATGATAATGCTTTTCTATGAGAATGATTTAATCGGGCAGATAGAGAGAAACTATTTCCTCTGGTGGGCAGGCTCAGAACAAAGGAAGGTAATCTTAAAATTGGTGCTGGACAGTCAGGAAGCACTCTTCACATCAAGGCTAGTGGAACTCTGAAACACTCTTGTTAGGGAACTTCACAGTTCTCCAGCTACCATGTACTTCGCTCCCCTTGAGAGACCAGACAAAACTTCCTGAGTTTTAAATCGGCCTTTATTCAAGTTATAGCAGGGGGTGATAGCAGGTTACAGCTTGTGCTTTCCAGTAGGTGGTACAGACTCCCTGAGCAATACATTGCAGCAGTAATCAGACCTTTATACTAGAATTCTACCACCTCACCTGCCACGGAACCGGAGCAGGCGAGGGGTGGACAATGGAAATGTCCGTTGACCTCGGGCAGGAATTTCTGGTCTCGCTCGAGCGAGGCCATACAATCCCGCCCTTGGTTATCTTACAAGTAATTTACATATACCAATCACAAGTATACATTTGTTCTGAAGCCATTGATATCCTATTACAGGGGCAGCACGGTGGCACAGTGGTTAGCACTGCTGCCTCACAGCACCAGAGACCTGGGTTCGATTCCCGGCTTGGGTCACTATCTGTATGGAGTCTGCACATTATCCCTGAGCAGCGTGGGTTTCCTCCGGGTGCTCCGGTTTCCTCCCAGAGTCTGAAAGATGTGCTGGTTTGGTGCATTGGGCATGCTAAATTCTCCCTCAGTGTACCCGAACAGGTGCCGGAGTGTGGCGACTAGGGGATTTCCACAATAACATCATTGCAGTGTTAATGTAAGCCTACTTGTGACTAATAAATAAACTTTAATAGTACTGATTACTTCATTTATGTCAGGTGAATATAACAAACCAGTTACAGCCTCGATATGTTTGTCTAATTATAATATTCAATTACTAATGAAGCACCCCATCCAAACATCCACATCTGCAGTCCTTGGGTGTCACAGCTATCTCCTTGTGGCTTATCAAAGTTCCCATCCCCTTGTCCCTCACTCATCTTGTTTGTGCAGTCCATCTGCGGCTGTGGGAGTCTCACAGAAACTTCACAGCAGTTTCCCAGGGGAACTCTGCTGTACTCAACTCACAGGGAAATTCTGCTACACTCTCTGGTTTTAACCCCTTCCACTCTCTTCCCAGAACACTGAGGTGGCAGTGTCATTTGAAAGCTTCAGAACGACGGGACGGATATTCACGGCCACGGGTGGGACTGTAGTTTTGTCAGGCGAGGGTATTAAGTGTTACTGAACTAAGGTGGGTAGGCAGAGCTAAAGTACAGATCAGCCCGGACCTATTTGAAAGGGAAAACAGGCCTGAGGGGTAGAATGGCTCACTCCCGTTCATACATCCTTTCCTAGGTAGTACTTAAAGAGCATCGCTGCAAAATACAGAGGCAGAGTAATGGATTCAAAGTGCACCCCCGCCCCCCCACCACTAATGTTATCCGCACCCAGAAGCATGGGTGGCACAGTGGTTAGCACTGCTGCCTCACAGCTCCAGCGACCCAGGTTCGATTCCGGCCTTGGGTCACTGTCTGTGTGGAGTTTGCACGTTCTCCCCGTGTCTGTTGGGTTTCCTCCGGGTGCTTCGGTTTCCACCCACACTCCAAAGATCATAGAAACCCTACAGTGCAGAAGGAGGCCATTCGGCCCATCAAGTCTGCACCGACCACAATCCCACCCAGGCCCTACCCCCACATATTTACCCGCTAATCCCTCTAACCTACGCATCTCAGGGGCAATTTTAACCTGGCCAATCAACCTAACCCGCACATCTTTGGACTGTGGGAGGAAACCGGAGCACCCGGAGGAAACCCACGCAAACACGAGGAGAATGTGCAAACTCCACACAGACAGTGACCCGAGCCGGGAATCGAACCCGGGACCCTGGAGCTGTGAAGCAGCAGTGCTAACCACTGTGCTACCGTGCCGCCACGGATGTACAGGTTAGGTAGATTGGCCATGCTAAATTGCCCCTTAGAGTCCCAAGATGTTTAGGTTATGGAGAATTGGTGGGGAAAATACATAGGGCTATGGGGATAGGACCTGAGTGGGATTGTCATGGGAGAGTCGGTGCAGGCTTGATGGGCCAAATGGCCTCCTTCTGCACTGTAGGGATTCTATTAAAAAAGATTCTGTGCGAAGCAGTTCCCTGCCTTATAAGGAACAGCAATGTGGGCTAAAGGCCAGGTTGTTACAAGGATTGGTAACTGATCTGAGTCACTTCCTGCAAGGAGATTCAACTAGAATGGCACTTCATGTGGGCACAGTGGTTAGCACTGCTGCCTCACAGCGCCTGGGACCCGGGTTCAATTCCAGCTCGGGTCACTGTCTGTGTGGAGTTTGCACATTCTCCCAGTGTCTGCGTGGGTTTCCTCCGGATGCTCCGATTTCCTCTCACAGTCCAAAAGTGTGCGGGTTAGGTTGATTGGCCATGCTAAATTGACCCTAGTGTCAGGGGGGTCAGCAGGGTAAATATGAGGGTTTATGGGAATAGGGCCTGGGTGGGATTGTGGTCAGTGCAGACTCGATGGTCAGTATGGCTTCCTTCTGCACTATAGGGATTCTATGATTCAGGGTAGCAATGTCTAATCTACGGGAACCACTATTCGGTCCATTGAGCTACTAACCAGATGATTGATTCAATTTTGGCCATGCCTGCCATACCTCACCATTTAGCAAGGGACAGCAACTGCAATCCCAAAAGCAGTCGGGCTTCAGTCATCAAGCATGGTTTTCCAGTTAAAATTGTGGCGTCATTGGCATAACTTTCATCCTGTCAGCAATCTTCAACCCACGCACTGACATCAGTGGCATCAATGCTTGCCATAAGCAAAATGCCAGCTGCAAGTTTGAACAGATGCCTACCCATCAGACAAACTCTTCCAGGTTGAGGCACAGAAGATTATTTATATAAACTCATATAAGTGGCTATTAATCCATTTCTGAAGTATTATCAGAGACAAGTCAGGATCAACCACATTGGTGTATCAGGATTCATGCCAAAGTGATGATAGATTGTTCTCAATCAAACACCTGGGATTTCAAATAGAAGAACAATAGTGTTACCAAACTTGAGAAACAAGAATATTGACTGTCTCCAAAATAACTGGCAGAAACAATAACTGGATGTTCAGTCTGCACTCAGAACCTCATAGAACCTCAGAACCATGCCGACTATTTTTGGGTTGCCAGTAGTGACAATGAATTCCCTGTATGTAAAAAGCAGAGTACTACATAGACCTTGACTATTGAGATAAGGGCACCTTAAATAGAATAGAATCCCTACAGAACATAAGGAGGCCATTTGGTCCATCGAGTCTGCACTGACCACAATCCCACCCAGGCCCTATTCCCATAACTCCGCTTATTTACCCTGCCAGTCCCCCTGAACTGTGGGAGGAAACCGGAGCACCCGGAGGAAACCCACGCAGACATGGGGAGAATGTGCAAACTCCACAAAGACAGTCACCCCAGGCTGGAATTGAACCCAGGTCCCTGGTTCCGTGAGGCAGCAGTGCTAACCACTGTGCCACCGTGCTGCCCACAATTATATCAATTGTAAAGCAATATAGGTATTGATTTTATGAACTGGCATTCTTGCTGGCGCACTCCAAATAATTCCATTAAACTCAATGCTGGATTAGTAACTGAGCCATTATGTTATTAAAACTCTGTGTGATGTATATGCTCCATGACATCCTTCCCCAGTGCCTCTCCTGTATTGACTATCTGCATGAGATTTCCCCTGGATGATTTGAGTCCTCCACATCCTCTGCAATGGCTTATCTTCCCTCTTTACTTCCTCAGCTCCTCACCCACTTCCTCTCCTGATGTCCCTCAGTGAAATCATCCACATGTTAACTTCCATGGAATACACTCCTATACCTCTCCATCATTTCTCTCAACCTTCCTACCATCATCTTGCTGTTGGACCGTTTGCATCATTGAATCATAGAATCCCAACAGTGCAGAAGGAGGCCATTCAGCCCATTGAGCCTGCACTGACAGCAATCCAACCCAGACCTTATCCCCATAACCCTATGTATTCGCCCAGCTAATCGCCCTGTCACTAAGGGGCAATTTAGCATGGCCAATCAACCTAACCCACACATCTTTGGACTGTGGGAGGAAATCGGAGCACCCGGAGGAAACCCACGCAGACACGAGTTAAAGTTAAAGTTTATTTATTAGAGCCACAAGTAGTCTTACATTAACACTGCAATGAAGTTAATGTAAAAATCCCATAGTCGCCACACTCCGGCGCCTGTTCAGGTACACTGAGGGAGAATTTAGCATGGCCAATGCACCTAACCAGCACGTCTTTCAGACTGTGGGAGAAAGCCGGAGCACCCGGAGGAAACCCACACAGACATGGGGGGAACGTGCAGACTCCGCACAGACAGTCACCCAATCTGGGAATTGAACCTGGGTCCCTGCCGACGTGAAGCAGCAGTGCTCACCACTGTGCCATCATGCGTCGACACCCCTCCCCCACAACCCCACCATAGTCCAGCAATTTTTCCTCCTTTAAATATTTATCAAATTCCCCTTTGGAAGTTTTTACAGATTCGCTACCATCCGCCCACTCAGTACGTTCCAGGTTGTACAACTTGCTGTATTAAAAAACATCCTCTTCATCTCACCTGTTTTTTTTCGACAAATGCATGAAATCTGTATCCTCTGGTTAACAAGCTGCTGTAACTGGAATAGTTTCTCCTAAAGTACTCTATCAAAAACTTCTGTGATTTGAAAGCCTTTATTAAATCTCCCCTTGACCTTCTCTGGTGTCGAGAAAGTAGACTTAGATCTTTGCTGAGTTCATGATCCTCTGCAATATTGTTTTCTCAAACTTTAAGATAAGTCCACCTGCGCAGCTTTCTGTACCTACGTTATGCAACTTACGAGCATAAGACCCTCTCCTCTGCTGCTATTGGTTCCCCAACAAGTTCAATTTTGATTTGTTTGTGAAATATGTTTTTATCTATGGTTATCAGTTTAATATTGTACCATTTTTAGATACAACTGTGTCCTTTTCGTGGCTATATCAATGACTTTTTTCCATCATGAGGTCAGGAGTGGGATGTTCGATGATGATTGCACCACGTTCAGCACCATTTGCCACTCCTTGGACACTGGAGCACTCTGTGTAAATGTACAGCAAGACCTGGACAATATCCAGGCTTGGGTTAATAAGTTGCCCAGTAACATTTGTGCCACACAAGTGCCAGGAGTGACCATTTCCAACAAGACAGAAACTAACGATTTCCTCTTGGCTTTCGAAGACATTACCATCACTGAATCCCCCATTATCACCATGCTGGAGGGTTAACATTGACCAGAAACTGAACTAGACCAGCCATATAAATACTGTGGCTCCAAGAGCAGGTCAGAGGCTGGGCATTCTGAGATAAGTAACTCACCTCCTGATTCCCCAAAGCTCGTCCGCAATCTACAAGGCACATGTCAAGACACGAGATGGAATACTCACCACTTGCCTGGATGAGTGTGGCTCCAACAACACTCAATAAGCTTGACATCGTCCAGGACAAAGCAGCCAGGGATTTCAGATGTTTGTACTCTACAAGATGCACTGCAGCAAATCACCAAGCTTCCTTTGATAGAATCTTCCAAACCCATGACCTCTACCACCTGGAAGGAAAAGAAGCAGCAGAAGCATGGGAACAAGTCCCACACAATCCTGAATTGCGCCTATATCACTGTTCCTTCTCTGTGTCCAGGTCAAAATCGCTTCCTAACAGCTTACCCCACATGGTCAGCAGCAGTTCAAGAAGGTCATAAGGACGTAAAGGCCTTCATAAGGGCAATGTGGGATGGGCAACAAATGCTGGCCTTGCCAGCAATGCTCACATGGAGTGGCACGGTGGCACAGTGGTTAGCACTGCTGCCTCACAGCAAGAAGTTTAACAACACCAGGTTAAAGTCCAACAGGTTTATTTGGTAGCAAATAAACCTGTTGGACTTTAACCTGGTGTTGTTAAACTTCTTACTGTGTTTACCCCAGTCCAACGCCGGCATCTCCACATCATGACTACCATAGAGGCCTCACAGCACCAGAGACCCAGGTTCGATTCCCGGCTTGGGTCACTGTTTGTGCAGAGTCTACACATTCTCCTTGTGTCTGCATGGGTTTCCTCCGGGTCCTCTGGTTTCCTCCCACAGTCTGAAAGACATGCTGGTTAGGTGCATTGGCTGTGCTAAATTCTCCCTCAGTGTACCCGAACAGGCGCCGGAGTGTGGCAACTAGGGAATTTTCACAGTAACTTCATTGAAGTGTTAGTGTAAACCTACCTGCGACACTAATAAATAAACTTTAAACTTTATCCTATGATAGAAGAAAATAAAGTATTGAGTGCCTTTGTTTCCACTTATGAAAAATGCCATGGTTATGATTTTCTGGCCGCACTCGCCTCAAGATCGGAAAATCCCACCCATGGTCAACGGATCTTTGCATGGTCCACCCCCACCCGCTACGATTCCCGTGGCAGGCGAGACGGGAAAATTCCATCCTATGTCTCTACTGAGAATATTGGATATCCCTCTCAAAACTGGTCAAAACTGACCCCCCACCCCGCCCCGCACACCCTCTGCTTTCCTTTTCAAATAGTAGGACAATCCATAACTCCCTTTGTTTCAGATTTATCTCTGAATTGCTCAAGAGCCGAGCACCAGTCTCCGCAATCCCTGAAAAATTGAATTCCTTCATATATAAACAGGTATTTCAACACTGGAAGTGTGACTGAAGAACAATCCGGTACTTGTGGCTATCCGAGAGCTGGGAGGAAAATCCAGTCCATCAGATGACCCTGTTCCGGGCACTGTCTTTGGGGTGACCACCAGAAGATTCGCATCCCTTCCATGATCCGCCCAACCAAGGCAGATCATGATTGCTGTGCGTGAGAGAAAGGAGTTCTGGAACATTATTAAACCTGCACACCATCCAAAAACAAACCATGAAGAAACAAGTGACCACACAGGGCTGGCTGTGTAAATGTATCTGTGTCAATGATCTGGTGCTATTAATAAACTCCTGCTCTGTGAGGCATTTCGCTTGACCATTTTGGTATTGCATTTATTTTTAGCAGCTAAAGTCTTGTATCATGTATTTCACTGCGTTGAATCCGTTGACCCAATTCTCTTGAAGCCACAAGGATCGGCTTAACTGTGCTTACTGAGTAGGTCAAATATGACTGCCTCAATCAACTGGATTCTAGTTTTTTATCTGATTTTGATGTCGTGTTTTCTCCCCTCCTCTCTTGAAACTGGTGATTTCAGACTGGAGCAATTTTCCATGGGCCCTGGCAGTCCTCTGGTACTTGTCCTCAGTGCCCATTCTTGTCTGGGCCCAGGGGGCATTGGCAGCACCATTGAACCCAATCCTTTTCTGCCCAGTTTCCTGGTTATCCATCCGTGTTCCGGCCGGATTCATTGGATAGCTGTGGAAGCCAGGCTGAGATTTTCCCCCCTCACCCCTGCCATGAAAACCCTATCCCAGGGATCAATGGCCAAGTGATATTCTCGCTGGACTATTAACCCAGAAACTCAACTAATGTCCTGGGGATCCGGGTTCAAATCCCGCCATGGCAGGTGGTGGAATTTGAATTTTTTTAAAGTCTGGAATTAAGAATCTACCGATGACCCTGAAACCGTTGTTGATTGTCGGAAAAACCCATCTGGTTCACTAATGTCCTTTAAGGAAGGAAATCTGCCGTCCTTACCTGGTCTGGCCTACATGTGACTCCAGAGCCACAGCAATGCGGTTGACTCTCAACTGCTCTCCATGGGCAACTAGGGATGGGCAATAAATGGTGGCCTGGCCAGCGATGACAATATCCCATGAATGAATAAAAAAAACCCTGTATCATTGTCTGCCTTCATCTGATCCACTTTCAAAATCTTCATGCATAATTAACTTCACCTCCGAACTTGACTGGCTCCCCTGGCTAACCTCCCATTCTCCATCCCACAACTATTAGAATGTTATCATTTATGGTGAATTGATTACAGAAGTTGGGCGGTTTATGCTTCAGTTGCACAGGGCATCGGTGAGACCCCATCTACAGCAACTAGGGATGGGCAATAAATGCTGGCCAGCCAGTGACGCCCATGCCCCACGAATGAATAAAAAACAGCAGCCATCTTTGCTCGGATCAGTGTATTTGGTAAATGTCACAAGCTGTGAGAATGAACACGGAGAGGATCATGCGTGTTGAAATAGAAGGCTCCAGGACACGTTTCTCCACCTTTCCCCCAGTCTAATCGTGCCCTCCAGCTGGTTCCTCGTACTGTTTAATCTTTCTCTTTTCCAAGCAGCTATCTCATAAGCTTTTGAAACAAGTTTTGGTTCAATACTGGTACCAACACTGAGCTGAGCTTTCACCTCTCTCCCCTCCTTTAAGGCATTCCTTAAAAACTATCTCTCTGATCAATCTTTATGTCACAATGTTTGCTTCTTTGCCTCAGTGTCAGGTCTCCTTGCCTGATTATGATCTTATGCAGCAACGTGGGAATTTTGGCCATGTTAAAGGCACTACATTTTATTTTGCAGTGGGTGGCATTGCTAATTATGGATAAACTCTTCCAGTGACAGGGGAAAACATTGTGGCGAGGGAATGCTGTCTGTCTCATGTAAACCACAGCGAAGATCAATCAAAATGTTCACCAGATGCCTGCATTGCAGCACCAAGGCACAAAGAATCATAGAATCCCTACAGTGCAGAAGGAGGCCATTCAGCCCTTCGAGTCTGCACCGACCACAATCCCAACCAGGCCCTATTCCCATAACCCCATGCATTTATCCTGTTGGTCCCCCTGACACTAAGGGGCAATTTAGCATGGCCAATCCACCTAACCCATACATCTTTGGAGTGCGGGAAGAAACCACAGCACCCGGACAAAATCCACGCATACATGGGGAGAAAGTGCAACCTCCACATAGACAGTGACCCAAGCCGGGAATCGAACCCAGGTACCTGGCGTTGTGAGGCAGCAGTACTAACCACTGTGCCACCGTGCCTTCTTGTGTAAGACTACAAGCATTCTACAAAAATACAAGAAGACTACAAGAAAAGCATTGGCTGTTTGCTTGGCTCTTTCCCCCTTTGGCATCTGGTCCATCATTGAGCTGGGAATCCATTATGTCGTTAATGGCCATATTCCCTCCCTTTGAAAACAAATGTACTGATCTCTGCCCTTCTGTTTCCACCTCAAGCCTATGACACCTGAAACTTCTCACACAGCTCTTCATTGCTTCAGGAACCACAAACTTCCATAAGTGCATTCGTTACTGCACTGCTGATAGTGCCTGCTGTAGTTGTGAGAAGCATCTGGATGGATTCTGATGGGTGGGCTAAAGGCATTCTTGTTCTAAAGATTGGTATCTCCAATGACGAGGACCAAGAGGCAGCCGGACGTGGCCCTTGCGGCTAAAGGGGTCAAGGAGCATGGAGAGAAAGCAGGAGTGGGATACTGAAAGTGCATGATCAGCCGTGATCATATTGAATGATGGTGCAGGATCAAAGGGCCAAATGGCCTCCTCCAGCACTATTTTCTATGTTTCTACTGACTAAGTCAGATATGCCCTACTTCTTTGCTGAACATTAATGTCTCAATCTTCTGTTCATTTTTAAAGATGCATTTATGGAATGTGGGCGTTGTAGGTGGTCTAGGGATTCGATGGCCCAGTGGTATTATCATTAGACTATTAATCCAGAAACTCAGCTAATGTTCTGAGGATCTGGGTTCAAATCCTGCCATGGCAAATGGTGAGTTCAATAAAAAATATCTGGGATTAAGAACCTGCTGATGACTATGAAACTATTGTCAGAAAAACCCACCTTGTTCACTAATGTCCTTTTGGAAGGAAATCTGTCGTCCTTACCTGGTCTGGCCTACATGTGACTCCAGAACCACAGCAATGTGGTTGACTGTCAACTGCCCTCTGAAATGGCCTAGCAAGTCACTCAGTTGTATTTATCACTCAAGAAGACAGCTCACCACCATCTTCTCAAGGGCCACTAGAATTCCTACTGTGCAGAATGAGGCCATCAAGTCTGAACCGACCACAATCCCACACAGGCCCTATCCCCGCAACCCCACATATTTACCCTGCTAATCCCCCTGACACTAGCATCAATTTAGCACGGCCAATCAACCTAACACGCACATTTTTGATGTGAGGGAGGAAATCGGAGCACCCGGAGGAAACACACACAGATTAGGGGAGAACGTGCAAACTCCACACAGACAGTGACCCGAGGCCGGAATTGAACCTGGGTCCCTAACGCTGTAAGACAGCAGTCCTAACCACTGTGCCACCATGCCGCCCGTGTCATAGGGATGGGCAATAAATGCTGATGTGGAGATGCCGGCGTTGGACTGGGGTAAACACAGTAAGAAGTTTAACAACACCAGGTTAAAGTCCAACAGGTTTATTTGGTAGCAAAAGCCACACAAGCTTTCGAGGCTCTGAGCCCCTTCTTCAGGTGAGTGGGAATTCTGTTCACAAACAGAACTTATAAAGACACAGACTCAATTTACATGAATAATGGTTGGAATGCGAATACTTACAACTAATCCAGTCTTTAAGAAACAAAACAATGGGAGTGGAGAGAGCATCAAGACAGGCTAAAAAGATGTGTATTGTCTCCAGACAAGACAGCCAGTGAAACTCTGCAGGTCCACGCAACTGTGGGAGTTACAAATAGTGTGACATAAACCCAATATCCCGGTTGAGGCCGTCCTTGTGTGTGCGGAACTTGGCTATCGAGCAATACCCATGTCCCACGAATGAATATAAAAAAGGCTGGCCCACCATATATTGACCATCCCTAACTGCCCTTGAGAAGGTGGTGGTGAGCTGCCTTCTTGAACCGCTGCAGTCTATGTAGTGTAGGTACACCCACAGTGCTGTTAGGGAGGGGATTCCTGGATTTTGACCCAGCTACAGTGAAGGAATGGCACTAAAAGTTAAACTTAAAACAAGATGGTGAGTGACTTGGAGGGGAACGTCCAGTTGGTGGTGTCTCCAGGTATCAGCTGACCTTGTCCTTCTCAATGGAAGTCGTCATGGGTTTTGAAAGGTGCTGCCTAAGGAGCCTTGGTGAGTTCCTGCACTGCATCTGGTAGATGGTACACACTGCTGCCACTGTGCGATGGTGGTGGAGGGAGTGAATGTTTGTGGATGGAGTGGCAACCAAATGGATTGCTTTGTTCTGGATGGTATGGGGTTTCTTGAGTGTTGTTGGATCTTTACTCATCCAGGCAAGTGGGGAGTATTCCATCACTCTCCTGACTTGTGCCTTGTAGATGGAGAAGGTCATTGTATCTGAATTACTGGCTACTAGGGGTGAGCTTCTGCTGGTTAATGTGTTAAACTGTGATGATTCTGGCACACTTGAACACTTGACTGCAAGGCAGAATAATGCCATTGCCGATTAGAAAATACTGCAACCTGGGCATGGGCGAGGGAAGAGGTCACACAATACAAATAACAGCATAAAGGGCACAATGCCAAATCTGACCAGCCAGTACCAATGTACTTCTCATCTGATGTCATCTTATATCACCCTATTATAGAAAGAATATTATTAAACTGGAAAGAGTGCAGAAACGTTTTACTAGGATGCAACCGGAACTTGATGGTTTGAGTTATAAGGAGAGGCTAGATAGACTGGGACTCTTTTCCCTGGAACATAGCAGGCTTTGGGGTGGCCCTATAGAGGTCTGTAAATAATGAGGGGCATAGGTCAGCTAGATAGTCAGCATCTTTTCCCATGGGAGTTTAAAATCATAGGGCATAGGTTTAAGGTGAGAGAGGAGAGACACAAAAGGATCCAGAGGGGCAATTCTTTCACACAGAGGGTGGTGAGTATTTGGAAGAAGCTGCCATAGGTAGTAGTAGAGGCAGGTACAATTTTGTCTTTTAAAAAGCATTTAGACAGCTACATGGGTAAGATGGGTATAAAGGGATATGGGCCAAACGCGGGCAATTGGGACTAGCTTAGTGGTTAAAAAGAAATGGCGGCATGGACAAGTTGGGATGAAGGACTTGTTTCTATGCTGTAAACCTCGATGGCTCTATGATTCTATAGAAAATGTAAGAAGCCGATGACAAGGGAACACAAAGCTTTTACACAATATGAACAATGCAATGCTTCCTGCTGCCTCGGCAAAGCAGCCAGCATAATTAAGGACCCCACGCACCCCGGACACACTTTCTTCCACCTTCCTCCATTGGGAAAAAGATACCAAAGTCTGAGGTCACGTACCAACTGACTCAAGAACAGCTTCTTCCCTGCTGCCACCTGACTTTTGAATGGACCTACCTTGCATTAAGTTGATCTTTCTCTATACCCGAGCTATGACTGCAACACTACATTCTGCACCCTCTCGTTTCCTTCTCTATGAACGGTGTGCTTTGTCCATATTGCGTGCAAGAAACAATACTTTTCACTGTATACCAATACATGTGACAATAATAAATCAAATCTAATCAATCAGCTGGCAATATGATATTCTCCTTTGAAGACAATTTGACAGTGCTGTTATGTTTATAACTATTATTTTCAGGAACTTTTGCTCTGTTTTTGGCCCTTTCAGTGCATGAGAACTTCCCTTCCCAATCCTGAAGGTGTTAAGTGGCCCCAGAAGCCTGCAAAAAATATTCAATATGCCTCCTTAACCCAGCATCGACCAAACAAAATCATTTTCACTACCACAAAGTTTTCTTATCTTCGCTTAGTCTGGCACTATTTCACACCAAGTAGTGGTGCGGAATGCCCTCAGCCACCCACTCACCCATCCAGGAACCTCTTGGACCTGACGATTGCATCAAAATCCACTTGGACCTGATGATGGCATCCTCACAGCCTAACTGCAACTTTCACTCAGCAGCTTGGGCACTGGATTGCTCTCCAGGCTCACTCAGTATGGAAATGGGCACCTGTAGTAAAGCAAGAGCAACTCGATGAGGCTCCAAAACACAAAGGCTTTATTGCTAAAGTAACAAATAACGATAGTCACAAATAGAGTCATAAAGGTTTACAGCATAGAAACAGGCCCTTCGGCCCAACTTGTCCATGCTGCCCAGTTTTCACCACTAAGCTAGTCCCAATTGCCCGCATTTGGCCCATATCCCTCTATACCCATTTTACCCATGTAACTGTTTAAATGCTTTTTAAAAGACAAAATTGCACCCACCTCTACTACTACCTCTGGCAGCTTGTTCCAGACACTCACCATCCTCTGTGTGAAAATAATTGCCCCTCTGGACCCTTTTGTATCTCTCCCCTCTCACCTTAAACCTATGTTCTCTAATTTTAGACTCCCCTACCTTTGGACAATATTTGACTATCTACCGTATCTGCGCCTCTCATTATTTTATAGACCTCTATAAGATCACCCCTCAGCCTCCTACGCTCCAGGGAAAACAATCCCACTCTATCCAGCCTCTGGGTCTGATAGAATAACTATGCAACTGTCCACTACTGCTCCCTGCTGATCCTTCCCGACCCGGGATACGTGCCCTCACACTCGATTGGCTCAGTTTCCTGCCTTGACACTCCACAGGGTCCAGCCCTCAGGGAACTATTTTAAAACAGAGATTGTAGAAAGACAGGTTGGCTGAGTTGATGGAAGTTAGATTTTTAATGCTGATAAGCCTAGCAACGCTGATGGTTACCTAAAGTAGGTTGGTAATAATTGAGGATCGAGTGTCAAAAGCTCAGGTAAAGATGGTAAAAGTTCAAAAGGGAAGATGGGGTGAATTTCACACTTACATTCTAAGAGGCGAACCCGTAATAAAAGTGATTAAGAGTGACTTCTGAGAAGGTTAGTTCAGATAAGGGAAGATCAAAAGGACAGGTTCACACTATGCAAATAGAGTTGTTATGAGACTGTAACCCACAGCAACAAGCTGGGTCCAATCCCAACAAGATGTCCATGGGGAAAGAGTGCTTGAGAAGCTGGTTGTCTCTATCCTAAGTTGGAAGCAACCCAAAAAGGAAAAGGTGCCTGGGGTGGTAACTGTTGCAAAATTTCACTTATAGTTTAAAAACCTATGGGATGTTGTTTGGGGAGGTTTATCTATGAGGCACGGAAAATAGAAGGGTTTGGAACTGGGTAAATTTTAAAGATATCGTGTGTATTCATTCATGTAGTTAAGTATATTTCGAGATGATTTTCTTGTTGTGTATTTTACTGTTTAATAAACATTCATTTTATTTTAAATCATCACAAAATGTCTGGGGCATCCTTCACTGGTCTTCACATCTTTCCTCACATTGTACCTCATTTCAAAATGCAGTACAGAGCAGGCATCGCAAGTTACCCTTGCTGCTGAGCATTTAACACCAGCTGCGCTGCGCTGGTGGAGGGTGTGGGGGAATGCCTTGTTGGTGCATCCTCTGAGGGTCCCAACACTTCTTCCTTAGAGACAGAGCTAGGGGACGGGGGATCCTCTCTTCCTCTGCCTGGAACGGGTGTGGGAATGGGCTGAGTCTGCTGCATTGAAGAACATAAAGGTAATCAGTTTGGCGAACCGCGAGGCTTACACATGATTTATGCTGCTTCACGTACAGGTGGGAGGAGCAGACAGAGGGCTTAATGTTTGGACAAATCCAATCAGCCCCTGGACACAGCCACGGTCCCCTTCTTGTCCTGCCAGCTCTGCAGCCTCTTCCTCCAACAGGGTCAGACATCCTAATGTCAGGCACTCCTTCCATAGTCCGTACATGTTCATGTTTATCGTGCACTTCCTTCTCCTGCAAACAGAGAGGAGCATTGAGAGACATGGACGTGGCTACATGAGCTACACAGCATTCATTGCAAAATATTCTCTTACTGGTGAGAAGAATCTGCTTTGGGTCATCTGAGGAGTTAAAGTTTGATTTGATCTGATTTATTGTCACATGTATTAGTATACAGTGAAAAGTATTGTTTCTTGCGCGCTATACAGACAAAACATACCGTTCATAGATAAGGAAAGGAGAGAGTGCAGAATGTAGTGTTACAGTCATAGCTAGGGTGTAGAGAAAGATCAACTTAATGCAAGGTAGGTCCATTCAAAAGTCTGATGGCAGCAGGGAAGAAGCTGTTCTTGAGTCGGTTGGTAAGTGTCCTCAGACTTTTTCCCAAAGGAAGAAGGTGGAAAAAAGTGTGTCCGGGGTGCGTGGGGTCCTTAATTATGCTGGCTGCTTTGAACAAAGAACAAAGAACAGTACAGCACAGGAAACAGGCCCTTCGGCCCTCCAAGCCTGTGCCGCTCCTTGGTCCAACTAGACCAATCGTTTGTATCCCTCCATTCCCAGGCTGCTCATGTGACTATCCAGGTAAGTCTTAAACGATGTCAGCGTGTCTGCCTCCACCACCCTACTTGGCAGTGCATTCCAGGCCCCCACCACCCTCTGTGTAAAAAACATCCCTCTGATATCTGAGTTATACTTCGCCCCTCTCACCTTGAGCCCGTGACCCCTCGTGATCGTCACTTCTGATCTGGGAAAAAGCTTCCCACCGTTCACCCTATCTATCCCCTTCATAATCTTGCACACCTCTATTAGATCTCCCCTCATTCTCCGTTTGCCATTGCCGAGGCAACGGGAAGTGTAGACAGAGTCAATGGATGGGAGGCTGGTTTGTGTGATGGATTGGGCTACAATCACAACCCTTTGTAGTTCCTTGTGGTCTTGGACAGAGCAGGAGCCAGTTGTTGAATACATGCTGTTCTTGTTTTGGTTAAATTACTCGGAAAAATTGAGTCATTATATCATCTGTGTGATTACAAATTCTCTGAACTGTTCAAAACTCAGCTTCCCTTGTTGCTTCTGACTTTTTCCCACCCATTCTGTGCTCAAAATCGATTCAATCACAAACTTTTCTTCGTTCTGCTGAAAGGTCACAGGTCTGAAACATTGGGCAGATTTTTCGGCTCCTCCTCACCAGTGGGATCGTCTGGTCCTGTCAAAGCCGGGCAAGCCACGCAAAATGCCGTAGGCATCGGTGGGACAGGAAGATCCCGCCAACAGCCAATAGTGAGCCACCTCCACTGCTGGAAAACACACCGCAGGAAGGGCTGGAAAATCCCAACCATTAACTCTCAATTGTCAATGGATGGGAGGCTGGTTTGAGTGATGGTCTGGGCTTCGTTCATGACCCTTTGTAGTTTCTTGTGGTGTTGGGCAGAGCAGGAACCATACCAAGCTGTGATACATCCGGAAAGGATGGTTTCTATGGTTCATCTGTAAAAATTGGAGAGAGTCGGAGCAAACATGCCAAATTTCCTTAGCCTCATAACGCAGCCAATCAGGCTGATTATCAACCTGCAAAATCCTTCCAACCAACCAGTGGCTGGCGGTAAGAATGGAAGAGACACTCAGCCACCTCTTGAATACATTCAATGTTTTGGCATCAACTATTTCCTGTGGTAATGAATTCCACAGGCTCACCACTTTTGGGTGAAGAAATGCCTCCTCATCTCCATCCTAAATGGTCTATCCCGAATCCTCAGACTGTGACCCCTGGTTCCGGACACCCCCAACATCGGGAACATCCTCCCTGCATCCACCCTGTCCAGTCATCTTAGAATTTTATAAGTCTCTATGAGAACCCCTCTCATTCATCTGAACTCCGTAAGATCATAAGACAAAGGAGCAGAATTAGGCCACTCGGCCCATCGAATCTACTCTGCCATTCAATCATGGCTGATATTTTTCTCATCCCCATTCTCCTGCCTTTTCCCCATAACCCCTGATCCCCTTATTAATCAAGAACCTCTCTATCTCTGCCTTAAAGACACTCAATGACCTGACCTCCACAGCCTTCTGTGGCAAAGAGTTCCACAGATTCACCACTCTCTGGCTGAAGAAATTCCTCCTCATCTCTGTTTTAAAGGATCGTCCCTTTAGCCTGAGGTTGTGCCCTCTGGTTCTAGTTTTTCCTACTGGTGGAAACATCCTCTCCACATCCACTCTATCCAGGCCTCGCAGTATCCTGTAAGTTTCAAAAAGATCCCCCCACATCCTTCTAAACTCCAACGAGTACAGACCCAGAGTCCTCAACCGCTCGTCGTAGCGAAAACAATCCTAACCTGGGAAAGACAGTAGAACAGCAATGGCAGGAGTTTCTGGGAGTAATTGAGGACACAGTGCAGAGGTTCATCCCAAACAAAAGAAAGGTTATCAGAGGGGGGATTAGGCAGCCATGGCTGACAAAGGAAGTCAGGGAATGCATCAAGGCAAAAGAGAGAGCCTATAATGTGGCAAAGAGTAGTGGGAAGTCAGAAGATTGGGAAGGCTATAAAAACAAACAGAGGATAACAAAGAGAGAAATAAGGAAGGAGAGGATCAAATATGAAGGTAGGCTAGCCAGTAACATTAGGAATGATAGTAAAAGTTTCTTTAAATACATTAAAAACAAACGGGAGGCAAAAGTAGACATTGGGCCGCTCCAAAATGACGCTGGTAATCTAGTGATGGGAGACAAGGAAATAGCTGAGGAACTTAATAAGTACTTTGCGTCAGTCTTCACAGTAGAAGACATGAGTAATATCCCAACAATTCAGGAAAGTCAGGGGGCAGAGTTGAATATGGTTGCCATCACAAAGGAGAAAGTGCTAGAGAAACTAAAAGGTCTGAAAATTGATAAATCTCCGGGCCCAGATGGGCTACATCCTAGAGTTCTAAAGGAGATAGCTGAAGAAATAGTGGAGGCGTTAGTTATGATCTTTCAAAAGTCACTGGAGTCAGGGAAAGTCCCAGAGGATTGGAAAATCGCTGTTGTAACCCCACTGTTCAAGAAGGGAACAAGAAAAAAGATGGAAAATTATAGGCCAATTAGCCTAACCTCAGTTGTTGGCAAAATTCTAGAATCCATCGTTAAGGATGAGATTTCTAAATTCTTGGAAGTGCAGGGTCGGATTAAGACAAGTCAGCATGGATTTAGTAAGGGGAGGTCGTGCCTGACAAACCTGTTAGAGTTCTTTGAAGAGATAACAAATAGGTTAGACCAAGGAGAGCCAATGGATGTTATCTATCTTGACTTCCAAAAGGCCTTTGACAAGGTGCCTCACGGGAGACTGCTGAGTAAAATAAGGGCCCATGGTATTCGAGGCAAGGTACTAACATGGATTGACGATTGGCTGTCAGACAGAAGGCAGAGAGTTGGGATAAAAGGTTCTTTCTCAGAATGGCAACCGGTGACAAGTGGTGTCCCGCAGGGTTCAGTGTTGGGGCCACAGCTGTTCTCTTTATATATTAACGATCTAGATGACGGGACTGGGAGCATTCTGGCCAAGTTTGCCGATGATACAAAGATAGGTGGAGGGGCAGGTAGTATTGAGGAGGTGGGGAGGCTGCAGAAAGATTTAGACAGTTTAGGAGAGTGGTCCAAGAAGTGGCTGATGAAATTCAACGTGGGCAAGTGCGAGGTTGTACACTTTGGAAAAAAGAATAGAGGCATGGACTATTTTCTAAACGGTGACAAAATTCATAATGCTAAAGTGCAAAGGGACTTGGGAGTCCTAGTCCAGGATTCTCTAAAGGTAAACTTGCAGGTTGAGTCCGTAATTAAGAAAGCAAATGTAATGTTGTCATTTATCTCAAGAGGCTTGGAATACAAAAGCAGGGATGTACTTCTGAGGCTTTATAAAGCACTGGTTAGGCCCCATTTGGAGTACTGTGAGCAATTTTGGGCCCCACACCTCAGGAAGGACATACTGGCACTGGAGCGGGTCCAGCGGAGATTCACACGGATGATCCCAGGAATGGTAGGCCTGACATACGATGAACGTCTGAGGATCGTGGGATTATATTCATTGGAGTTTAGGAGGTTGAGGGGAGATCTGATAGAAACTTACAAGATAATGAACGGCTTAGATAGGATGGACGTAGGGAAGTTGTTTCCATTAACAGGGGAGACTAGGACGCGGGGGCACAGCCTTAGAATAAAAGGGAGTCACTTTAGAACAGAGATGAGGAGAAATTTCTTCAGCCAGAGAGTGGTGGGTCTGTGGAATTCATTGCCACAGAGGGCTGTGGAGGCCGAGACGTTGAGCGTCTTCAAGACAGAAATTGATAAATTCTTGATTTCTCGAGGAATTAAGGGCTATGGGGAGAGAGCGGGTAAATGGAGTTGAAATCAACCATGATTGAATGGTGGAGTGGACTCGATGGGCCGAATGGCCTTACTTCCGCTCCTATGTCTTATGGTCTTATGGTCTTAATCTCTCCTCATACATCAGTCCGTCCATCCCTGGAATCAGCCTGGCACTCAGTGTGGCGACGCACAACAGATCATTCATCCTCTTCAGCACTGGGGCCGCGTTCTCCTGTGAGTCCGATGTGGGCTCACCTGCTCTTCCTCCTCCATCTCGGCTGCCGTGATCCATTGGGATGGCCTCCTGCAGCTCTCCCTAGGAAAGGGGACATCCCTCCTTTTCTGGATGGCCTGGAGGAGAGCTAGCAGCGAGGCGTCGCTAGAACAGGAGGGGCCGCATGCACTCTGTCTGGGGTCAGACATCTATCCACTTGGGCTGGGGCGACGGCAGTGGGTGGGTGGGGGGGGGCGGGAGGCGGCGGGGGAGTGGGGGGGGGGTGCGGTGGAGGGGATCACCCTCCAAAGGTAGTGCTGAGTGATGAGGAGACCAGTTCTTGTGGCACAGATAACAAATCCCTGTCCAGATGCACCTGAAATATGGCACCCAGACCTTCCAACCCATGAGGCAGCAGAAGTGGCACTGACTTCCTGCCCACCCTGCTTCAAGATTCACCGTGTTGCCTGCGCATGAATAAGTAATGAGCCGAGAGTTGAGTAATGGCAGAAGTTCCTCCCATCACCCAAGAAGTTGGTTCTATGCTGCCTTCCGGCCTTGTCTCCACACTTTGGGCGGAACTTTCTGGCCCTTCTTGATGAGGGTGGGGCCAGAAAATGCAGCGAGCTGTTCAAAGCTCCATTGACGGCGACAGGACTGGAAAATCCCAACGGCGGGAGGGGCTGTAAAATGTTGCCTATGGAAACAATGATCCCGTGTATTAAATGATCTGCACCGGCTGCATGTTGCTGACTTTGTAAGTTCTAATTTTTAGCAAATATGAAAAATCTCCGGTGGCCTGTTGTGTGACAAATTAAAGAATTTTTCTCATCGCTGGACCATTGGCATTGGTTTGTTTATGTCACATGGTTAAAAGCCAGGTTCGTAGAATCACTACAATGCAGAAGGAGGCCATTCAGCCCATTGGGTCTGCACTGACTCTCTGACAGAACATCCCACCTTGGCCCTATTTCCATAGCTCCACACATTTACTGCACCAATCTCCATAACCTACACATTTTGGGATAAGGGACAATTTAGCATGGCCAATCCACCTAACTTACACATCTTGGGACTGTGGAAGGAAACTGGAGCACCCGGAGGAAGCCCACACAGACACGGGGAGAACGTGCAAACTCCACACAGATAGTGACCCAAGCCGGGAATTGAACCCAGGTCCCAGGCGCTGTGAGGCAGCGGTGCTAACAACTGTGCCACCGTGCCGCTAAGTTGTTCATTCAGGAAATGTGCCAGTTTATTTTGACACATAACCAGACATTATTCCCTGGATCAGTTACCCAAAGGAAGGAAATTGAACCATTCTATCCAAATACAAACATCCTGTGTGTTTCACCAGCTCCAGTTTGAGTCACAGAATTAAATTTGCTCCATCCCAGTCATACTTGGAAAAATATTTACCTGCCTATGGTGTAAAACTCAGTGCCAGACTGAGGCCATCAGAGAGAGACAGAGAGAGAGAGAAAGACAGAGAGACAGAGAGATAGGGAGAGAGAGAGAAAGAGACACAGACAAAGACAAAGAGATAGAGACAGAGAAAGGGAGAGATAGGGAGAGAGAAAGAGACAGAGAGAGAGAAAAATAGAGAGAGAAAGAGAGAGACAGAGATAGAGAGAGAGAGAGACAGAAACAGAGGACAGAATTTTACAGTTTCATTCATCCTGAAACTGTGAAATCCCACCCGAGGTCAATAGACCTTCCCATGCTCCGCCCTTCATCCGCTCCAATTCCCGTGGCAGGTGGGCCGGTAAAATTCCGGTGAGAGAGAGAGAGAGTGAGAGAGAGAAAGGGAGAGAGAAAGAGAGAGAGAGAGCGAGAAAGAGAAAGAGCGAGAGAGAGAGAGAGAAAGGGAGAGAAAGAGAGAGAGATAGAGTGAGCTAGGTCAGAAAGACTATGGGCAGAATTTTCTATTGCAGAGACTAAGACTGGTTCCCCAGTGAGCAGTAGGGTGGCCAACACACACGATCTTCCTCTGTTCAGCTCGTTAGTTATACATCCTTGATGAACTCGGCAAATCCCGTGGTGAGGGCGGGATGCGAGTTATCCACCTTGCCGTTACCTCATGGAGTGGAAGGTCCTGGCACTGTGTTTAAAGGACACCTGAACAGACATTCACTCGTTGCAGGTCGGAGCTCCGTATTATTCCCTCGGAGCCCTTGCAGCCACAGCTGGAGAAACTGGTAGGTTCCTCCCTGACCCGGGACACGTGGCCCTCGTACCTGATTGGCTCAGCTTCCCGCGCTGGCGCTCCAGAGGGGTCTGGCCCGATCCCGCGGACCTCAGGGATCACCGCCACATGAGATAACCAGTATGGAAATATAAAATAACATCAGCTTGGAGAAAACCCCTGGGCATAAATTAGCTCCATTTCGGTGAGGCAAGGTGAAATTATAGGCATTAGCGGAGGTTCACAGCGCTAAACACATGAAAAGGTTCAGTGGAGTTAAAGACCTAGTGATTATCCCCAATAATCACACCAGACTTTTTTTGATTTGATTTGACTTGATTTATTATTATCATATGTATCGGTATGCTGTGAAAAGTATTGCTTCTTGCGCACAGACAAAGCATACCGTTCATCGAGTACATAGAGGAGAAGGAAAGGAGAGGGTGCAGTATGTAGTATTACAGTCATAGCTAGGATGTAGAGAAAGATCAACTTAATATATGGTAGGTCCATTCAAAAGTCTGATGGCAGCAAGGAAGACGCTGCAAGCAATGTGAGATTTGTGTACATGTTAGTTTCCCATCTGCATACAAAGTAAAATCATTACTGTCCACTTGCTAAACATGTACCCAACATTGCATTTATTTGATACAGTACATTTATAAAGTAGATGTCTCTGTGAAAGAATGGTGAAATGATTCTTACTGCAGTTACAGCAGCACTGGTGGATGCCTAAGACTGTTGAACATTACACTGCTAAAGTTTATAAACCTTTCTCCATTCTGTCTTGCAGTGACCCCTATTGTAAGTCAGGGATAAAACAACTGCATTGAAATAACTCTGTAACACTTAGAACCCTTAACACAGCTGCATAAACATAGCTATCTTAACTAGAGAAGAATATATCCATGTATTTTTATTTTGAGCGGCTGTATTATTTTTAATATCTGACATATTTTGGTATCTAAATGCAGGGAATCTGGTTTATGTATCGGGTAATTGTATTATGACTAAACACGTCCAGGTGATGGCGCCATTCGCTGTCACCAGTTCCATCCCTATTTCCTAATTTTATGCATTAAAAAACTGGATTCGGTTGCGGAATTGGCCAACTGGTTTTATAAACTCTCCTGGGATCCTAACCAAACTGCAACATTAACTGGAGCTGCTGCAGAGACCAGGGATAGAGCTAACATCAAGTGAGTCAGTTACTCAGAGAGGCAACAATATCATAGAAATGATCATAGAAACCCTACAGCACAGAAAGAGGCCATTCGGCCCATCGAGTCTGCACCGACCACAATCCCACCCAGGCCCCACCCCTACATCCCTATATATTTACCCACTAATCCCTCTAACCTACAGGACACTAAGGGCAATTTTAGCATGACCAATCAACCTAACCCGCACATCTTTGGACTGTGGGAGGAAACCAGAGCACCCGGAGGAAACCCACACAGACATGAGGAGAATGTGCAAACTCCACACAGACAGTGACCCAAGCCGGGAATCGAACCCAGGTCCCTGGAGCTGTGAAGCAGCAGTGCTAACCACTGTGCTACCGTGCCGCCCGTTGCAGGCCGTTCTGTTGCCAAACAAAATATTGGGTGAAGACCCCTTTAACAATGTGGTTTTGCAGACATCGCGACACAATGTAATTCTCCACCCTAAAGAACAAAATAATTTCCAACAAATACATCTCCAAATCGGTAATGTGCCCCCTTTCTTGGTGTTAGTCTTAGGGTGGGATTTTCCAGCCATACGCTCCCCAAGACCGGAAATTCCCACCTGAGGTCAATGGGCCTTTGCGTGGTCCACCGAATTTCCTGTCCCGCCTGCTATGATTCCCTTGGCGGGCGGGTTGGGACAATTCCGCAAATAGCGAGGGTAAATTCATGGAGTTGTGGGGATAGGACTTGAGTGGGATTGTGGTTGGTGCAGACTCGATGGGCTGAGTGGCCTCCTTCCCAGGCAGCGCATTCCAAATTCCCACTACCCTCTGAGTGAAAATTTATTTTCTCAAATCCCCTCTGAATTTCCTGCCTCTCACCCTAAAATATGCCCCTCATGACTGACCTCTCAACCAAGGGGAGCAGGTGCTCCCTCCTCACCCTATCCATACCCCTCATAATCATGCACCACAGAAAAGGCCCTTCGACCGAATCGAGTCTGCACTGACAATATCTACCACTAAAGACGCGCTAATCCCATTTTCCTGCACTTGTCCCATATCCTCGAATGTTATGATATATCAAGTGCTCATCCAAATATTTTTTAAAGATTGTAAAGTTTCCAGCAGCACGGTGGCACAGTGGTTAGCACTGCTGCCTCACTGTGCCGGGGACCTGGGTTCAATTCCCGGCTTGGGTCACTGTCTGTGTGGAGTTTGCACATTCTCCCCGTGTCTGCATGGGTTTCCTCCAGGTGCTCTGGTTTTCTCCCACAATCCAAAGATGTGCGGGTTAGGTGGATTGGCCATGCTAAGTTGCCCCTTAGTGTCAGGGGGACTAGCTAGGGTAAATGTATGGGGTTATGGGGATAGGGCCTGGGTGGGATTGTGGTCAGTGCAGACTCGATGGGCCGAATGGCCTCCTTCAGCACTGTATGATTCTATGATTCTAGCTTCCCAGGCAGAGCATTCCAAATTCCCACTACCCTCTGAGTGAAAAAGTTTTTTCTCAAATCCCTTCTGAATCTCCAGCCCCTCACCCTAAAATATGCCCCCTTGTGATTGACCCCTCAACCAAGGGGAACAGCTGCTCCCTACTCACCCTGCCCATACCCCTCATAATCTGATAGATCTCAACCATATCCACCCTCAGCCTTGTGTTAATTTGTATGATTCATATTTAATGAGAATTATTTGAATGCCTCTCTATTGGCTGCATCTGTCTTCCTAGCGTGAGTTTTGTCTCCCACACTGAGTCCCATTGAAGGGGCTTTCAACTAACAGAGAGTCCAATAATCTTAAAAAGATGTTCCAAGTTCATTCTCCCTCCCAAGGTCTTGGCACGAAGCTCCTCACTGGTTCAAGCCATCCCTTGTTGCTGAAATGAGTCACTGACCAAACAGAATAAAACATCCTTTAATAACATTCTGCAGTAATGCAGAAATGATAACCCCTCAATGTCCTTCCAATTAATCACCGTCACCTTCAGCCACAACCACAATTCATACATCAAAACAAACGCATCCTTTTGAGTAAGTGGCAATTGTGCCAATCATAGAAGCTAGAAGAAAGAGTAGGCCATTCGGCCCCTCAAGCCTGCTCCGCCATGAATTTTGATCATGGCTGATCATTGAATTCAATATCCTGATTCCCCCCTCCCTCCCATATCCCTTGATCCCTTTAACCCCAAGAGTTATATCTAATTTCTTCTTGAAATCACACAACATTTTGGCCTCAACTACTTTCTGTGGTAGTGAATTCCACACATTCACCACCCTCTGGGTGAAGAAATTTCTCCTCACCTCGATCCTAAAAGATCTACCTAAAAGGTAGCACAGTGGTTAGCACTACTGCCTCACAGCACCAGGGACCTGGGTTCAATTCCCGGCCTCGGGAGACTGTGCGGAGTCTGCAGGTTCTCCCCGGGTCAACTTAGATTTCCTCTGGGAGCTCCAGTTTCCTCCCACAGTCCGAAAGATGTGCTGGTTAGGTGCATCAGCCATGCTAAACTCTCCCTCAGTGTATCCGAACAGGAACCGGAGTGTGGCGACTAGGGGATTTTCACAGTAACTTCATTGCAGTATTAATGTAAGCCTACTTGTGACACTAATAAATAAACTTAAAAATTAGTTCAAGGGCAAGTAGGGATGGGACTTGCCAGTAATGCCCATATCCCATGAAATAATTTGTCTGGAACAAGCTGCCAGAGGCAGTAGTAGAGGTGGGTATAATTTTGTCTTTCAAAAAGCGTTTAGACAGTTACATGAGTAAGATGGCTATCAAGGGATATGGGCCAAGTGCGGGCAATTGGGACTAGCTTAGTTTTAAAAAAAAGAACGGCATGGACAAGTTGGGCTGAATGGCCTGTTTCCAAGCTGTAAACCTATATGACTCTATGACCTCTAGTTCTGGACACTTCCACCATTGAGAACATTCTTTCTGAATCTACCCTGTCTAACCCTGTTAGAATTTTATAAGTTTCTATGAGATCCCCTCTCACTCTTCTAAACTCCAGTGAATATAATCCTAACCGACTTAGTCTCTCCTCATATGACTAGACCTGCCATCCCAGGGATCTGCCTGGTAAGCCTTCGCTGTACTCCCTCTATAACCAGGACGTCCTTCCTCAGATAAGGACACTAAAACTGCACACAATAGCCAGGTGTGGCCTCACCAACGCCCTAAACAATTGCAGCAAAACATCCCTAACCCTGTACTCAAATCCTCTCGCTACGAAGGCCAACACACCATTTGCCTTCTTTACCTGCACGCTTACTTTCAGCGACTGATGCAGGAGAACTCCAAGATCTTGTTGAGTATCCACCTCTCTCAATTTACACCCATTCAGGGCGGCATGATAGCACAGTGGTTAGCACTGCTGCTTCACAGCTCCAGGGACCTGGGTTCGATTCCCGGCTTGGGTCACTGTCTGTGTGGAGTTTGCACATTCTCCTCGTGTCTGCGTGGGTTTTCTCCGGGTGCTCCGGTTTCCTCCCACAGTCCAAAGATGTGCGGGTTAGGTTGATTGGCCATGCTAAAATTGCCCTTAGTGTCCTGGGATGTGTAGGTTAGAGGGATTAATGGGTAAATATGTCGGGATATGGGGGTAGAGCCTGGGTGGGATTGTGGTCGGTGCAGACTCGATGGGCCGAATGGCCTCTTTCTGTGCTGTAGGGTTTCTAAGATTTCTAAGATTCAAGTAATAATCTGTCTTCCTATTATTGCTACCAAATTACTGCTACCAATCATATATTGTAGTCACACCTCAATGGACAACCTTTCAATTCTGTAACTGAATTGTAACCTAGGGCACAGCTCACCATAGACTGTTAACAGTAAGTAGCGATCTATTCAGAATATCTAAACAAATGGGCGACACGGTGGCACAGTGGTTAGCACTGCTGCTTCACAGCTCCAGGGACCTGGGTTCGATTCCCGGCTTGGGTCACTGTCTGTGTGGAGTTTGCACATTCTCCTCGTGTCTGCGTGGGTTTCCTCCAGGTGCTCCGGTTTCCTCCCACAGTCTAAAGATGTGCGGGTTAGGTTGATTGGCCATGCAAAAATTTCCCCTTAGTGTCCTGAAATGCGTAGGTTAGAGGGATTAGTGGGTAAATATGTAGGGATATGGGGGTAGGGCCTGGGTGGGATTGTGGTCGGTGCAGACTCGATGGGCCAAATGGCCTCTTTCTGCACTGTAGGGTTTCTATGAATGATTCTATGAAAACGTTGTGTGAATCCAAGCAGAAATTAGATATCGCTCTTGGGGCGAAAGGGATCTGGGGGGAGGCGGAATCAAGGTATTAGATTTGATATCGGCCATGATCAAAATGAATGGCGGAGCTGGCTCGAAGGGCTGAATGGCCTTCTCCTGCTGCTATATTCTATGTATGTTTCTATATGAACATATGCAGACAGAACAAGCTTCACGTGTCCATCTTTACATATGGTTGTGATGCCATATGCAACTAGATACAACTACTCTCTACCCAGCCAGAGTTCATGTAATGTCCTGGGAATAATGGAAGAACAGGTAAAGGCCCAGGCTAGTGAGGAATAGAAAGCTAGAAATGTCCTCTTTGACCCCATTATCTAGGAACTCACATAGATACTGATTTATACTATTTATTTTTTTCATGGGGTGTGGGTGCCACTGGCAAGATCAACATTTGTTACCCATCCCTGATTGCCCTTGAACTGAGTAACTTGCTAAGTTATTTCAGAGGGCAGTTAACAGTCAACCCCATTGCTGTGGCTCTGGAGTCACATGGAAGCCAAATCAGGTAAGGACAGCAGATTTCCTTCCCTAAAGGGACATCAGTGAAGCAGGTGTCTTTTTTTATAACCATGAATGGTCACCATTAATGAGATTTGTTTTTAAAATATTTCAGGCTTATGAATTGAATTTAAACCACCAGCTTCCGTGGTGGGATGTGAACCCGGGTTCAAACCCTGCCTCTTGGGATTGTTAGTCCACCATCTCCCCAAGGTTGCCAAGTTCTAGTGAGGTGATCTGCACCACAGTCATCGACTTCAGGAAGTGTAGAGGAGAACATGCCCCTGTCTACATCAATGGGCACGAAGTAGAAATGGTCGAGGGCTTCAGGTTTTTAGGTGTCCAGATCACCAACAACCTGTCCTGGCCCCCCCATGCCGACACTATAGTTAAGAAAGCCCACCAACGCCTCTACTTTCTCAGAAGACGAAGGCAATTTGGCCTGTCCGCTACGACACACGCCAACTGTTACAGATGCACCATGGACAGCATTCTTTCTGATTGTATCACAGCTTGGTATGGCTCCTGCAAGATTGCAAGAAACTACAAAGAGTCATGAATGAAGCCCAGTCCATTACGCAAACCAGCCTCCCATCCATTGACTCTGTCTACACTTCCCGCTGCCTCGGCGTAGCAGCCAGCATAATCAAGGACCTCATGCACCCCGGACATTCTCTCTTCCACCTTCTTCCATCGGGAAAAAGATGCAAAAGTCTGAGGTCACGGACCAACCGACTCAAGAACAGCTTCTTCCCTGCTGCCATTATTAGACTTTTGAATGTACCGACCTTGCAATAAGTTGATCTTTCTCTACCCCCGAGTTATGACTGTAACACTACATTCTGCACTCTCTCCTTTCCTTCTCTACGGTATGCTTTAGCTGTGTAGCGCGCAAGAAACAATACTTTTCCCCCTCCAGCGGTCCCCAGCATCTCAGATGCCAGTCTCCAGCCAATTCGATTCACTCCACGTGATATCAAGAAACAGTTGGAGGCACTGGATACTGCAACGGCAATGAGCCCTGATAACATTCCGGCAATAGTACTGAAGACTTGTGCTCCAGAACTTGCCGCTCCCCTAGCCAAGCTCTTCCAGTACAGTTACAACACTGGCATCTACCTAACAATGTGGAAAATTGCCCAGGTATGTCCTGTGCACAAAAAGCAGGACAAATCCAAACTGGCCAATTACCGCCCAATCAGTGTACTCTCGATCATTAGCAAAGTGATGGAAGGGGTTATCAACAGTGCTATCAAGCAGCACCTGCTCAGCAATAACCTGCCCAGTGATACCCAGTTTGAGTTTTGCCAGGGTCGTAGAACATAGAACATAGAACAGTACAGCACAGAACAGGCCCTTCGGCCCACGATGTTGTGCCGAGGTCAGGAGCTGAGGGTCACTCAGCTCCTGACCTCATTACAGCCTTGGTTCAAACATGGACAAAACAGCTGAATTCCAGAGGTGAGGTGAGAGTTACAGCCTTTGATATCAAGGTCGCATTCGACCAAGTGTGGCATCAAGGAGCCCTAGCGAAACTGGAATCAATGGGTATCGGGGGCAAACTCTTTACTAATAGGAGTCATACCTGGTACATAGGAAGATGGTTGTGGCTGTGGAGGGTCAGTCATCTCAGCTCCACAACGTCTCTGCAGGAGTCCCTCAGGGTAATGTCCTAGACCTAACAATCTTCAGCTACTTCATCAATGACCTTCCCTTCATCATAAGGTCAGAAGTGGGGATTTTCGCTGATCATTGTGCAATGTTCAGCACCATTCGCAACTCCTCAGAAACTGAAGCAGTCCATGTTCAAATGCAACAAGATCTGGACAATATCCAGGCTTGGGCTGACAAGTGGCAAGTAACATTCGTGCCACACAAATGCCAGGCAATGACCATCACCAATAAGAGACACTCTAACCACTGCCCGTAACATTCAATGGTGTTACCATCACTGAATCCCCCACTGTCAACATCCTTGGGGTTACCATTGACGAGAAACTCAACTGGACTCACCACATAAACACAGTGGCTACAAGAGCAGGTCAGAAGCTAGGAATACTGCAGCGAGTAACTCACCTCCTGACTCCCCATAGCCTATCCACCATCTACAAGGCACAAGACAGGAGTGTGATGGAATATTCCCCACTTGCTTTGATGGGTGCAGCTCCAACAACACTCAAGAAGCTCAACACCATCCAGGACAAAGCAGCCCCACTTGATTGGCGCCACATCTATAAACATTCAATCCCTCCACCACCGATGCTCAGTAGCAGCAGTGTGTACGATCTACAAGATGCACTGCAGCAATTCACCAAAGATCCTTAGACAGCACCTTCCAAATGCATGACTACTTCCATCTAGAAGAACAAAGGCAGCAGATACATGGGAACACCACCACCTGCAAGTTCCCCTCCAAGCCACTCATCATCCTGACTTGGAAGTATATCGCCGTTCCTTTGCGGTCGCTGGATCAAAATCCTGAAATTCCCTCCCTAACGGCACTGTGGGTCAACCCACAGAACATGGACTGCAGCGATTCAAGAAGGCAGCTCACCAGCACCTTCTCAAGGGCAACTAGGGATGGGCAATAAATGACGCCCATGTCCCACAAATGAATTTTTAAAATGTGACAATAATAAATCAAATCAAATCAAATCAGTCAGCATCAGGTCCAGCTCTTTCTGGAAGGGATTCAGTACAGGAGTAATGAAGCTTCAAGCTTCAACACCTGCCCTGTTCATATCCAGCCCATTTGCCCTATTGCCTGACTTACTGAACTTGTAGAAAACTCAGAATGAACATTCGTCACCAGGAACTGTTTTGTTGAGTGTTAAAATTAACCAGAGGATGTCTGATGACCTTGAAACCATACTGTCCAAAACGGAGACAATGACTTCAGGAAGAATGCAGAGAAGATAAGGATGGAAGGGAAAGTAAGGCCCATTCTCCAAAGGTTTTGTTTCCCCAATTATACTTCATTCATAAAAGTTACAAATTTCATTAAATAACAATTCAAATTTACCATTATACAAAGTGAAATGTACATCTAAGGTTAAGTCTATTTATTAGTGTCACAAGTAGGCTTACATTAACACTACAATGAAGTTACTGTGAAAATCCTCTAGTCGCTAAACTCAGGCACCTGTTTGGGTACACCGAGGGAGAATTTTAGCATGGCCAGTACACCTAACCATCACATCTTTCAGACTGTGGGAGGAAACCGGAGCACCCGGAGGAAACCCACACAGACACAGGGAGAATGTGCAGTCTCAGCACGGACAGTGACCCAAGCCAGGAATCGAACCTGGGTCCCAGGCGCTGTGAGGCAGCAGTGCTAACCACTGTGCCACCGTGCTGCCAGTATAAATGGACATTGCTGAGGAATTGCTGGTTGTCATGTTGATGTAGCAAGTCTCACAACACCAGGTTAAAGTGACTCACCTGATGAAGGGGCAGCGCTCCGAAAGCTCGTGGTTCTAAATAAACCTGTTAGACTTTAAGCTGGGATTGTGTGACTTCTTACTGTGCCCACCCCAGTCCAACGACGGCATCTTCACATCATGTTGATGTGGTAGAGGACAGATATTAATAACTTTGTTGACTGCATTGTATGTTTCAACACCACATCCCCTGTGGCTTCTTTAATTCATTGGCTCTTCGAAAAGATTTATTACTCTGGAGTTGAAGAAACCTGGTGTTGGCACAGAGTACCTGCCGCAAGATGGAAGTTTTGCAAACCCATGAGTGAGGACTCCTTTTATCAGCATTCCTACAGCTGCTGTTCACTGGCTCATACGAATATGCACAGGCTGGTGGGGAGCTCAGTACCGGTGGCTTTTGGTAACTAACTTGATCCTCTGCTTTTCCCATTTCCACACTTTTCCCTCAAGGCTTCTCGCTGCTCCTGCTGTTCAGGCTGCCCTTTGTCTCTTTAATTACTTCAGCTTCCTTTACTATTCGATTAAGCTTCACCCACCAGACAATCATCCTCGTGGTTGTTTCTGTGTTTGTTTATCTGTGTTTCTCTTTCTCTGTCCCTCCCTCTTCTTTTCATTTCTCTTCCATTGTCTTACTTTTCACTTCCGCACGCCGGGGCTGAATCCAAAAATTTCAACCGTCTGATCTTTCGGCAAGTGTGCTGAGGCTTCCTTTGGCACGAGACTGGGGACCTCAAGCCTCAGAACGGATGGTGTATGGGGTTTGAGAACATTCACACTCACATTCACACTTCTGCTTCTTTCTTCAGAAGGAACTCTTCAAAGTGCAGGTAATGAAAATACAACAAAACTTACCCCAACTTATAAATCAAAGAAAGGATTTAATAAAGAAACATTATTACTCCAAAGTTGGGGCTTCGCCCCGGGCCACTCCAAGCTTACCACAATTCTACATATTTCCTTATTTATAGTGAATCAGCTGATCAGCTGACTATTACATCACTCTGTAATGGGTTCTATGTTTTACTGGGTCAGCTGACCCTTACATCTTCATAGAATCATAGAAATCCTACAGTGCAGTAGGAGGCCATTCGGCCCATCGAGTCTGCACCGACCACAATCCCACCCAGGCCCTACCCCCATATCCCTACATATTTACCCGCTAATCCCTCTAAACTACGCATCTCAGGACTCTAAGGGGCAATCTTTAAGCATGGCCAATCAACCTAACCCGCACATCTTTGGACTGTGGGAGGAAACCGGAGCACCTGGAGGAAACTCACGCAGACACGAGGAGAATGTACAAACTCCACACAGAAAGTGACCCAAGCCGGGAATCGAACCCAGGTCCCTGGAGCTGTGAAGCAGCAGTGCTAACCACTGTGCTACTGTGCCGCCCTATCTTGTTCCCATTGGTCACATTACATCCAATACAAAGTTGTCACTGGTTACATTCTAATACTGCACATGTAGTCACAGGGCGGGATTTTCCAGCTGCGCTTGCCCCATAACTGGGACCTTTCCATGGTCCGCCTCTCACCCACTCCGATTCCTGTGGCGGGCGGAACAGGAAAATTCGCCCCACTGAATCACTAACAGCCATGTCCTTGCAAGTTTTTTTTCCTCTTCAAGTGCCATTCTAATTTTTTTTCTAAATCATTGCTTCCACATTCACCCCACCTCCCCCTCCCCAGGTCATTGCCACTCACTGCAATGAATCAAATTCTTCCTCACCTTTCCTCTTGCATCTCTTGCCCAGGATCTTGGCTATGCACCCCCTAGTCCCCTAGATCTGGTAACATAAGTTTATGGAACAAGTCTTCCCTCATCTACCTTATCCAAGCCTTTCTTAATCTTGTCCACCTCGATCAAATCTTCTTTGCTCCGAGGAGAACAATCCCAGATTCTCCAACTTCACCTTCGTAACTAAAGTTTCCTTGAACCGTTCCGATAAATCTCTTCACCTCTGCTCCTTCTCAAGGACCCCCACATCCTTCCTTAAAGATGTGATGACTGGATCTGTGCTCTAGTTGGGGCTTATCCAGAGCTTTATAAAGGTTCAGCATTAAAGTAAAGTTTATATATTAGTCACAAGTAAGGCTTACATTAACTCTGCAATGAAGTTAGTGTGAAATTCCCACACTCCGGCACCTGTTCGGGTCAATGCACCTAACTTCCCTGCTTTTATTCTCAAAGCTTCTCCTTATGGAGCCCAAGATCCCATATTTTTTCATAGAATCCTTACAGTGCAGAAGAAGGCCATTCGACCCATCGAACCTGCACCGACAACAATCCCACTCAGGCCCTCTCCCCGCAACCCCACATGTTTACCCTGCTAATCTCCCTGATTTAAGGGGCAATTTAGCATGGCCAATCCACCCATCCTGCACATCTTTGCAGTGTAGGAGGAAACCGGAGCACCTGGAGGAAACCCACGCAGACACGGGGAGAACATACAAACTCCACACAGTCAGTCACCCAAGGCTGGAATTGAACCCGGGTCCCTGACGCTGTGAGGCAGCAGTGCTGACCACTATGCCACCCTGCCACCCATAACTAAATATTACTATAATATTAGATATTGCTAACTAAATAATAATTGACTTTAATATGCACTCCGGATATTGAGGCCCTGGTCAAGAAGAAGAAAGAGGCACATGACATGCATAGGCAGCTGGGATCAAGTGAATCCCTTGAAGAGTATAGGGGGTGTAGGAGTAGAGTTAAGAGAGAAACCAGGAGGGCAAAAAGGGGACACAAAATTGTTTTGGCAGATAAGGCAAAGGTGAATCCAAAGAGCTTCTACAAATACATAAAGGGCAAAAGAGTAACAAGGGAGAGAGTAGGGCCTCTTAAGGATCAACAAGGTCATCTATGTGCAGATCCACAAGAGATGGGTGAGATCCTAAATGAATATTTCTCATCAGTATTTACTGTTGAGAAAAGCATGGATGTTAGGGAACTTGGGGAAATAAATAGTGATGTCTTGAGGAGTGTACATATTACAGAGAAGGAGGTGCTGAAAGTCCTTTGGCGCATCAAGGTAGATAAATCCCCGGGACCTGATGAAGTATATCCCAGGACGTTGTGGGAGGCTAGGGAGGATATTGCGGGTCCCCGCGCCGAGATATTTGAATCATCGATAGTCACGGGTGGAGGTGCCTGAAGATTGGAGAGTGGCAAATGTTGTGCCTTTGTTTAAAAAGGGCTGCAGGGAAAAGCCTGGGAACTACAGGCCAGTGAGCCTCGCATCTGTGGTGGGTAAATTGTTGGAAGGTATTTTGAGAGACAGGATCTACAGGCATTTAGAGACGCAAGGACTGATTAGGGACAGTCAGCATGGCTTTGTGAGTGGAAAATCATGTCTCACAAATTTGATTGAGTTTTTTGAAGGGGTAACGAAGAAGGTAGATGAGGGCAGTGCAGTTGATGTTGTCCACATGGACTTCAGCAAGGCCTTTGACAAGAGGCCACATGGTAGGTCGTTGCATAAAGTTAAATCTCACGGGATCCAGGATGAGGTATCTAAATGGATACAAAATTGGCTTCTTGACAGAAGCCAGAGGGTGGTTGTAGAGGGTTGTTTTTCAAACTGGAGGCCTGTGACCAGCGGTGTGCCTCAGGGATCAGTACTGGGCCCACTGTTATTTGTTATTTATATTAATGATTTGGATGAGAATATAGGGGGCATGGTTAGTAAGTTTGCAGATGACACCAAGATAGGTGGCATAGTGGCAGTGAAGAAAGTTATCTCCAATTGCAGCGGGATCTTGATCAATTGGGCTAGTGGGCTGACGAATGGCAGAAGGAGTTTAATTTAGACAAATGCAAGGTGATGCATTTTGGTAGATTGAACCAGGGCAGGACTTAATGGTAGGACGCTGGAGAGAGTTACAGAACAAAGGGATCTAGGGGTACATGTTCATAGCTCCTTGAAAGTGGAGTCACAGGTGGACAGAGTGGTGAAGAAGGCATTCGGCAGGTTTGGTTTCATCGGTCAGAACATTGAATACAGGAGTTGGGACGTCTTGTTGAAGTTGTACAAGACATTGGTAAGGCCACACTTGGAATACTGTGTGCAATTCTGGTCACCCCATTATAGAAAGGATATTATTAAACTAGAAAGAGTGCAGAAAATATTTACTACCGGGACTTGATGGATTGAGTTATAAGGAGAGGCTAAATAGATTGGGACTTTTTTCTCTGGAGCGTAGGAGGCTGAGGGGTGACCTTATAGAGGTCTATAAAATAATGAGGGGCACCGACAAGGTAGATAGTCAATATCTTTTCCCAAAGGTAGGGGAGTCTAAAACTAGAGGGCATAGGTTTAAGGTGAAAGGGAGAGATACAAAAGTGTCCAGAGGGGCAATCTTTTCACACAGAGGGTGGTGAGTGTCTGGAACAAGCTGCCAGAGGTAGTAGTAGAGGCGCGTACAATTTTATCTTTTAAAAAGTATTTAGTTATATGGGTACGATGGATATAGAGGTGATATGGGCCAAATGCAGGCAATTGGGATTAGCTTAAGGGTTTTAAACAAAAAATGGCAGCATGGACAGGTTGGGCCGAAGGGCCTGTTTCCATGCTGTAAACCTCTATGACTCTATGAGTCTATGCAGTATCTTTCTACACGCTATCACAGGAAGTTCTGAATCTTACGTTGAAAAGTTATACTAAAACACCTCGGCCTTTTAATTCAATGGGCGGAATTTTACAGGCCTCCCAGCGGCAGGATTTTCCAATCCCATCAAAGTCAATGGGCCTTTGAACGGACCGGAACATTTAGTGGAACCGCCCCCCGGGCTGGATTTTATGGTCCTGTCACAGAGCGGAAATCTTCACCCTCTGTTTATTATCCCTGGTCCTACATTATAAACCCAGCAAGAAACCAACAAAGCCTCCTGGTTGCACAGAGCCTTCTCTGGCATTTAGGGATGAATGGAGATAGGGCACAGATCCAGAGCACGCCTGTGGAATTCTACGTCTCAGCTGGTTGTGTCCAAAGATCTATGGCAGTGCCTTCCTCATTCCAGTTCAATTTAACATCCTCTTGAATCCGAAAGAGGTGCTAACAGGAAACCTTGTCCCCAGTAATCATTCTGACAGAGGTGCAGACTGTGAAATCTTTCGAAAACCCAAAGGAATTGCATTTGGCACAATTTGCCTCAACTCAAGATTTGCACAGCTGTGTCCTGATCAACACCATTGGGGCCTTGACTGCCACCTATGGGCTGCTCCAGGTAAGTGCAGCCACCAACTTTCAACCGAAAGACCTGATGATGACCTTTCGCCAGCCCAAAACTGGGCAGGAGGAGGAAGGAGGAGAAAGTGGGACGAGGGTAGGTTTGTGAGTAGGACCATAGTTTAAAACGTATGCACACTGAATTCCCACAAACAACAAGGGGGAGGCAATGGCCTAGTTGGATAATCATAGAATCTCTGCAGAAGGAGGCCATTTGGCCCATCGAGCCTGCACCGACAACAATTTCACCCATTCCCTGTAACCCTACGTACTTACCCTGCTAGTCCCCCTGACACTAAGGGGCAACTTAGCATGGCAAACCAACCTAACCTGCACATCTTTGGACTGTGGGAGGAAACCGGAGCACCCGGAGGAAACCCACGCAGACACGGGGAGAATGTGCAGACTCCGCACTGACAGTGACCCAAGCCAGGAATCAAACCTGGTGCTGTGAGGCAGCAATGCTAACCACTGTGCCACTCACTATTCACATTCTGAGGATGTTCCAAAGATTTACACATTAAAACTATTTTTAAAATGTGAGCATTGTTGTTATGCAGGCAAATATGGCCGTCTTATTGTGTACTACAAAGTCATCTAAACAACAGTGAGACAAATGACCAGTTAATCAGTTTAGGTGTCTTGCTTGAGGGCAAATTCTACTGCTCCATTTTAAGAGTGACACACAGCCTGTTACGCCCGTCTGATCAGGCAAACAAGGCTTCGTTCTAACATTTATCCAAAATATGCCACCTCCTTTATGGGAGGACTAACAAGACAAGGGAATACACAATGAACGGTGGGACGCTAGGAAGTACAGGGCACCAAAGGGATCTTGGGGTGCATGTCCAATGATCCCTGAAGGCAGCAGGACAAGGTAGTTAAATTGCCAGAAGGCGTATGGGACACTTGCCTTTATTAGCCAAAGCATTGAATATAAGAGCAGGGGGGTTATGAGGGAATTATATGCAACATTTGTTAGGCCACAGTGAGAATATTTTGTGCAGTTCTGGTCACCACACGATAGGAAGGATGTGATTGCACTGGAGAGGATGCAGTGGCGATTCACCAGGATGTTAGCTGGGTTGGAGTGTTTCAGCTATACAGAGAGGCTGGTTAGGCTGGGGGTGTTCTCCTTAGAGCAGAGAAGGCTGAGGGTAGACCTGATTGAGGTGTATAAAATTATAAAGAGACGTAGATAGGTAAGAAGAAACTTTTCCCCTTCATGGAGAGTCAGTAACCAGAGGGCATAGGTTTAAGATAAGGGGCAAATGATTTAGAGGGGATTCACCCAGAGGGTGGTGGGGATCTGGAACTCACTGCCTGAAAGGGTGGTAGAGGCGGGAACCCTCACAACATTTAAGAAGCATTTAGATGAGCACTTGAAATGCCATAGCATACAGGCTACAGAGCAAGTGCTGGAAAATGGGATTAGAATAGATAGGTGCTTGATGGTTGGCACAAACACAGTGGGCCGAAGGGTCTTTTTCTATGTTGTAAAACTGTATGGGCGCCATCTTACTGCCCGTTCATGCCACGTTCCCGCTGCAGCGAGATCAGAGAATTTGACGCCCAGCCAAATCTCCATTCATAGAATCCTACAGTGCAGAAGGAGGCCATTCGGCCCATTGTGTCTGCACCGACCACAATCCCACCCAAGCCCCATCCCCATAACCCCATGCATTTACCCTAGCTAGTCCTCCTGACACTAAGGGTCAATTTAGCATGGCCAATCCACCTAAACCTTACATCTTTGGACGTGAGAGGAAACTGGAGTACCCGGAGGAAACCCACGCAGACACGGGGAGAACATGCAAACTCCACACACACAGTGACCCAAGCCGGGAATCAAACCCGGGTCCCTGGCGCTGTGAGGCAGCAGTGCTAATCACTGTGCCGCCCCTGTTCACTGTGGTGGGATGGGAAAATCCCAACAGCGTGAACTGTGGTAAGATTCCGGCCAATGACTTCAACAGCTCAGCACCCCTTCAGCACTATACTGAGATATCAGCCAGTATCGCTGACATTTGACCCTGTGACCTTCTGACTCAATAAGCTAAGCTAGTACTTACAGTCACATGAGCTGAAGAATTGGACGGCCATTTTGAAACTTAAAAAATCCCCAGACAGATCTGCTTTACATTTGACACATTTCTGAAGCACCCACTTAAAAACCAGACTGTCCAGTCCAGAACTGGATGAGTGGTAACTCCATCCCTGAAGCCAGGTTGTCAGCCAACAGCCAAGGGGTCTGAAGCTAGATTTTACATCTGGAGATTTGCAAAAGGCACTTTTGACAAGATCCAAATCTTAACCCTTGTAGAGAATTGTATTACCTGAAGCTATATAGCTGACACAGAGAGAGGGGAAGTGACTGCCCTCCGCCCTTTATTCAGTTACCCGGAAAACAATAAAGCCTGGATCACAGCAATGTTTACGTTTAGGATTATTTATTAGTGTCACAGGTAGGTTTATATTAACACTGCAGTGAAGTTACTGTGAACATGCTCTAGTCGCCATACTCCAAAAGACGTACTGGTTAGGCGCAATGGCCATGCTAAATTCTCCCTCAGTGTGCCCGAACAGGCGCAGGGGTTAAACTTAAACTTTAAACTCCGGCGCCTGTTTGGGTATACAGGAAGAATTTAGCACGGCAGATGCACCTAACCACACGTCTTTCGGACTGTGGGAGGAAACTGGGGCATCCAGAGGAAACCGGGGCGTCCAGAGGAAACTCACGCAGACACGGGGAGAACATGCAGACTCCACACAGACAGTGACCCAAGCCGGGAATCGAACCCTGGCGCTGTGAGGCAGCAATGCTATCCACTTTGCTACCGTGCCATGGCTGGAAGTGATCTTGGAAAGTGTTTCTCCGTAATGAACAGCCACGGACAGAGCTGTGTGACAAACAGCGCCAGGTTCAAACATCTGATTATGTGCAGTTGTTAACTCCTCGTGCTAAACTGACTGAAGTCATTGCCTAAATGTGACTGACGGCAAACGAGGTTACAAAACTAACCCTATTGTGATCTGGGTGTTCTCGGCACTCAGCGACGGCAAGGGGGAATGCTCCCCTCTCACTTTAACCGTAAACCAAAGATTAAGTGATGTTTCTGGCCAACGTGCTTGCTGTTTGACACGCTGGAGTTTGGATTATGTAGTGAGAGGCGGGATGAAGCTAGATCATATTTCAGTTCATGCCAGAGCAGTGAGAGCTGTTAGTCCAGTCCCACTATGAATGGATTTCTCAGAGTGTTGGTGAACTCTCCCACAGCACAGAGCCAGGTTGCATGTCTCTCTCTTTAAAAAAAAGACTTTTTCCTGACTTACTTTTAAATATAGTTTTTACAATACAAATACCTACAAGATGGAAGATGTAAGAGAGTTTAGTAAATATTAACAGTGAGGAATAACCTGCAAGTGGTCAGGACTCTTAAAGACCATTAGTAAAAGTAGAATCAAAGAATAGAATCATAGAATCCCGAAAGTGTAGATGGAGACCATTCGGCCCAGTGAGCCTGTTCCAACAACAATCCCACCCAGGCCTTATCCCTGCAACCTCACGTATTTACCCGGCTAATCCCCCTGACACTAAGGGGCAATTTGGCATGGCCAATCCACTTAACCTGCACAGGTGGTACAGTGGTTAGCACTGCTTCCTCACAGTGTGAGGGACTCAGGTTCAATTCCGGCCTCGGGTCACTGTGTGGAGTTTGCACTTTCTCCTCGTGTCTGCGTGGGTTTCCTCCGGGTGCTCTGGTTTCCTCCGACAGTAAGAGGTCTCACAACACCAGGTTTATTTGGCAGCACAAGCTTCCGGAGTGCTGCTCCTTCATCAGGTGAGCGAGGACTTCATTCCTCCCACAGTCCAAAGATGCGTGGGTTAGGTGGATTGGCCATGCTAAACCGACCCTAGCGTCAGGGGAATTAGCAAGGTAAATGTGTGGGGTTATGGGAATAGGGCCTGTGTGGGATTACGGTCGGTACAGACTTGATGGGCCAAATGGCCTCCTTCTATGCTGTAGGGATTCTATGATCTTTGGACTGTGGGAGGGAACCGAACCATCCGGAGGAAACCCACGCAGACACAGGGAGAATATGCAGACTCCACACAGACAGTGACCCAAGGCTGTAATTGAACGTAGGTCACTGGTGTTGTGAGGCAGCAGTGCTACCCATTGTGCCATCGTGCCGCCCAGCAGTCAGCTGGACTCCGATCCTGTAACAGTGGCAAACACTCGGCTGAAAAAAAAAAAGCTTTGTCTTATCAGATTTTAGTCACTGTGGCTAGTATTTTATTACAGCCCGCTGCAGTACAATTGTTAAAATGGGTGATCGCTTGCATCCCTATTTTCCTTCAACCTATAGTACTTCAGTAATCGCATCTATTTCTGTTCCTTTCTCTCTGTGGAATAAGAGAGGAAAAGGCACAAGAGAAAGATAGAGAGAAACAAAGATAAAAGTAAAATACTGCGGATGCTGGAATCTGAAACAGGAACAGAAAATGCTGGAAAATCTCAACAGGTCTGACAGCATCTGTGGAGAGAGAATAGAGCCAGCATTTCGAGTCTGGATGACTCTTCATCAGAGCTAAGAGCAAAGAAAATTAGATGAGATTTAAACTACGTGGGGGTTGGGGGGGGGGCGGAATGCTGTAATTGGACAAAGAAGGCTGAGAAAGGCACTAAAAGCATCCATCAAGTGATCAGAATGTATGATCACATTTGTCTGATTTTCTTTGCTCTTAGCTCTGATGAAGAGTCACCCAGACTCGAAACGTTGGCTCTATTCTCTCTCCACAGATGCTGCCAGGCCTGTTGAGATTTTCCAGCATTTTCTGTTCCTGTTTCAGATTCCAGCATTCGCAGTATTTTACTTTTATCTTTGTTTCTCTCTATCTTTCTCTTGTGCCTTTTCCTCTCTTATTCCACAGAGAGAAAGGAACAGAAATAGATGCGATTACTGAAGTACTATAGGTTGAAGGAAAATAGGGATGCAAGCGATCACCCATTTTAACAATTGTACTGCAGCTTGTTCTGTTTCTGTTGTGACAGAGAGAAACTATTTCTTTGGGGGTGGGGTGGAGGAGGGTCTACAATGAGGGAAAAACACAATCCTAAAATTGAAGCTAGGGTTGTTCAGTGATGATGTCAGGTGGAACTTCTTCACGTCAAGGTTGGTGGAAATCAGGAATTCTGTTCCAAAAGATGCTGATGTTGAGCTTCAATTGAAAACTTCAGAACTGAGTTTGATAGATTTTTATCAGGCAAAGAGTATCAAGGATTGTTATCAAGGTTTGTCTTATCAGATTTTAGTCACTGTGGCCAGTATTTTGTTACAGCAAGCTGCAGTACAATTGTTAAAATGGGTGATTGCTTGCATCCCTATTTTCCTTCAACCCATAGTACTTCAGTAATCGCATCTAATCGACTATAGCTGATTGTAACCAAGGCAGGTGGATAAGTTACAATCAGCTATAGTCGATGGCCTAGTGATATTATCATGCGACTATTAATCCAGAAACTCAGCTAACGTTCTGGGGACCCGGGTTCGAATCCCGCCACGGCAGATGGTGGAATTTAAATTCAATTTTAAAAATCTGGAATTAAGAATCTACTGATGACCGTGAAACCATTGTCGGAAAAACCCATCTGGTTCACTGATGTCCTTTAGGGAAGGAAATCTGCCGCCCTTACCTGGTCTGGCCTACATGTGACTCCAGAGCCACAGCAATGTGTTTGACTCTCAAAGTGCCCTCGGGCAACTAACGGATGGGCAATAAATGCTGGCCCTGCCAGCGATGCCCATGTCCTGTGAATGAATAAAAAAAATTGACTGTTCCTCTGGTGAATAGAGAATAAATGCAGGAAATGGGGAGGACTTTACGGCCTCGCTCATCCTGAAACTGTAAAATCCCACCCAAGGTCAACGGACTTTTCCATTGCCCACCTCTCGCCCGCTCCGATTCCCGTGGAGGGCAGGGCGGTTAAAATTACGGCCAATATGTCAATGCTCCTTGGCTGCCAATGTGACCTCCAGAGCTCATTTCCTCACTATGTTAGTCACGCGTATGCCATTGGTGGAATGGATGACACAGATTTGTAACTTGTGACTGAAGGTCCCAGCTCACATTGTGCAATGTTCACAGTTCTGAAAAGGTCACAAGCCACACTGAGAAAGAACAACAGAAACTTTCACTTCACTTTGCAACACCTTGTCCATTTGCGTTCTGGATACGGGATTGAAGGTGTTGTATATCCTGATGACCTGGTGAAAAAGACAGCATTCCTCAAAGTTCAACAAGGACCATAACCTGACTGAATCCCACTGGGGGCAAAGAAAGAGAGAAATATTTGCATTTATATAGCACCTTTCAGGACTTGAGAGGATTCTAAAGACCATAACAAGTAGACGTTGCTGTAATATAGACAACATGGTAGCCAATTTGTGCACAGCTAGCTCCCACAGACAGCTGCATAATGCTGGCTAGATCACCTATTTTCAATGATATTGGTGAGAGATTAATATTGATCAGGACACGAGGGAAGACTCCTTTACAGTCCCCTTTTCCAAATAGTGCCATGGGATCTTTTACCATCAAGGGCAAGCAAGGCATTCTAGAAAATGAGAACCTCTAACAGAAGGAGTCTTGCATTGTCATGAATGCTCCTCTTTGGGCAAGATATGTGACTGAAGTCTTATCTGTGTGTTTCAATGGTTCATACGGATCCCATGGCATTATTGAAAGAGCAGGCAGCTGTCGTGAAAAACATCCTTCCTTCAAACGACACCACCTAATATAGATTCATTGCTCAGTTGTCTCAGTGCTATTGTGAATGTCGCTGCATGAAAACAATTGGCACATTCACCCACACAGCAGTCATTGTACCTTAAAGCACTTCATTATAGAAGAAGTGCCTTTGGGTGTTATCTGAAAAATGTGATAGTTATATATAGATGCATAACAAATGACTGTACTTTAAAAGTTAGTCATTAGTTAGATGAAGTCTTTGGACTGAAGTTCAAAATTCAAGAGTATTTTACAATCAGCCTTTGGAGTTAATTCATATGTGTAATTAAAATCAACCTCTGTGAACATTGGAGCAAGAACAAACATTGTAAGCTTTCATTTTTAATTTGTTTGCTTTTACGATATCTGAATGAGGAAATTCTAGCTACCGGCAACGTAGCTTCTGCATTATTTGTCACATTGTGCGTTGGCAGGGCGTCTAACAGTGTTAATTAGTTAGTTAGATTTGCCCTCATATATTTAGATTTCTTCAATTACTTGCAGGGTAAATTGCTGAAAGTACAAACTGATGAAAGCACAGTGAGGAACACCAGGTAACTCAGACCTGGGTAAACAGGACAATCAACTGTCTATCTCCTTAATGAATCAGATTGAAACATTGGGAAATTAACCACAACAAGGGAGTGGGAAGGCAGTCTCCGCTATAATGGGAGAAGGGGGACTGGTATTTCTGGCAAGGGGAATGTTTGTGAGGTGTGGGGTTGTGTTAGTGTGGGGTTAAAGGATTTGTCATTCACTTTGATTCAGGCCTCACTGTTCAACCTATTACTGGAAACCTGACTATAGCGTAACCTTCAATATCCAATTCAACATGGATCACAAAATTCACCATGTGGATTTCACTGCGTCTCTACTTTCTCAGGAGGATGAGGAAATCTGGCATGTCCTCTATGACTCTCAACAATTTTTACAGATGCACCATAGAAAGCATCCTTTCCGGATGTATCACAGCTTGGTATGGCTCCCGCTCTGACCAAGACCGCAAGAAACTACTAAGTGTTGCGAACGTAGCCCAGTGCATCACGCAAACCAGCCTCCCATCCACTGATTCCGTCTACACCTCCCGCTGTCTCAGGAAAGCAGCCAGCATAATTGAGGACTTCACTCACCCCAGACATTCTCTCTTCCACTTTCTTCCCTCAGGAAAAAGATACAAAAGTCTGAGGACACGTACCAACCGACTCGAGAACAGCTTCTTTCTTGCTGCCATCAGTCTTTTGAATGGACCTACCTCATACTAAGCTGATCTTTCTCTACACCCTAGCTATGACTGTAGCACTACATTCTGCACTCTCTCCTTTCCTTCTCTATGAACGGTATGCTTTGTCTGTATAGTGCGCAAGAAACAATACTTTTCACTGTATATCAATACATGCGACAATAATAAATCAAATCAAATCAAAATCTCTGTGGCAGCCTCTGAATCAGAAGGTTGTGTGTTTACATTCCTGGAGCCCCAAATCTAAGTTGACAATTTGACTGTGGGAGTGCTGCACTCTCAGACATGCCATCTTCCTGATGTGAAGTTAAACTGAGACCACATCTGCTCTATTCATAGTTCATAGAATCCTACAGTGCAGAAGGAGGCCATTCGGCCCATCGAGTCTGCACCGACCACAATCCCACCCAGGCCCTATCCCCATAACCCCTTGCATTTACCCTAGCTAGTCCCCCTGACACTAAAAGGCAATTTAGCATGGCCAATCCACCTAAACTGCATATCTTTGGATTGTGGGAGAAAACCGGGGCACCCGGAGGAAACCCACACAGACGCGGGGAGAATGTACAAACTCCACGCTGAAAGGGCCCCAAGTGGGGAATTGAACCCAGGTCCCTGGTGCTGTGAGGCAGCAGTGCTAACCACTGTGCCACCCATAAATTCATAAAAGATTCTCTAGCACTGTCTGACGAAGAGCAGTAGAGATTTCCAGGTGTCCTGCCCAAGAATGATACCTCAGCCACCAGTACCAAGATGGATAATCTGGTCATGATCACATTGGTTCTTGTGGGAGCTTGCTGTGTGCAAATCGACTACTAGGTTAGTCAACTAGTGTAGTTACAACAGTGACTACACTTCAAAAACTACTTCATTAACCGTCCAACACATTGGGTGGGAGGAAGGATCCCTCCCCCACCCCCCCCACCCCTCAGTGGTGCATTTTCCAGTGGCAGTGGCGGTTGCCATTGGCCACCAGTGGGATCTTCCAGTCCCGCCGATGTCTATGGCGTTTTGCTTGGCTTGCCCATTTCACCACCAGGAAACCTGTCGCACGAGGTAGCATTTGGTGGGATCTTCCGATCCCGCCGGCAGGAAAGACTGGAAAATCCCACCTATTGGATCACCCTGAAGTCAGGAAAGGCGCTATTTAAATGTAATTGAACCTGAGATATACAAGAAATAAGGCACTGATGGGATACCTTGATTCAGCACTGAGGGACCCCTGACACTTGGAATGACAGCTGCTGGAAGGTGCTTCCTGGAAGATGAGAACACATGCTCATATATCCCGGGCTCAGTGCCTGGCCTCGACATATGAGGGCATCTTCTGAGGCCTGATTGGGTTGCAGCAACGCAAGCAGCTGTTGCTGAATGTCTGCACCTCTGACTGAAGGACCCATTGCACAATGGGATATGGTGTGTGTCCATCTCATGGTCAGGAGGATGGTGCTAAAGGGCTAAAACACATCTTTTGGTGTGCTTTAGACTCAGAAAGTTCCACGGCAGACTTGATAGTTTATTGCCCATCCCTAATCCACCTCGAAAAGGTGCTGGTGAGCCAACTTCTTGAACCACTGCAGTCCATATAGTGTAGGTAGCTACACCCACAGCACTAGAATCATAGAACCCTACAGGAGGCCATTCAGCCCATCAAGTCTGCCCAGGCCCTATCCCCATAGCCCCATACATTTACCATTTCTAGTCACCAAGCCTGACATCAAGGGACAATTTAGCACGGCCAATCCACCTAACCTGTTAGGAAGGGAGTTCCAGGATTTTTAACCCAGCAATAGTGAAGGGACGGCCAATATAGTTCCAAGTCAGGATGGTGAGTGGCTTTGGGGAACTTGCAGGTGGTGGTGTTCCCAGGTATCTGCTGTTTGCTGTTGTCATTTAGTCAGCAGAAGTTGTGGGTTTGGAAGGAGCAGTCAAAGGAACCTTGGTGAGTTGCTGCAGTGTGTCTTTTATATGGTGCACACTGCTGCCACTGTGCGTCAGTGATAGGGGGAGTGAATGTTTAAGGTGGTGGTATATATGGCACACCATTTGGCACACTACCAGTGGGATTTTCCAATCCTGTCAGCTTTGCCCACCATTAGTGGGACTGTAAAATTCCAGCCTCAGTCTTTGTCAACCAGTGCATGAAATCTTTGGGCCAGTTGGATGTGTAACAATTAGGGAAGGGTTTGCAATTCATATTGGGGAAATGGAAGCCCTATAGCTTGGAGTAATTGACTTGGAGCTTGATTAGAGAACCTTAAATATGCTGATGGATTTCCATGCATGTCAAACACCCGACTGGCTCAGAAAGAAATGTGATGCTTGTGCACATGTGGTTCTAGCCATCACTGTGGAAGGTCTAAGGAGGGAGGATGTTGGTTTGCTTTACTTTAGTCCTTTTTTCAGAGAATCCAGGTGAAATCTAAAAGCAACAGCCAAACCAAGTTTGAGAAAGGTTGTTCTTCATCTATTCTCAAGTTTCTAGACTTTGAAAACTGAGAAGAAAGATTTACAAAAATGTTGCAAGGACTCAAGGGACTGAGTTATAGGGAGAGATTGGACAGGCTAGGACTTTTCTCTTTGGAGCTGATGTGCGATATAACTCACGAGGCTAGAGATGCTTGAGGAAATAAAGGCTTTTATTGACTACTACAATAGAGCTACCATATATGATACACGATCCCAGACTAAAGGGTCCTAGACAGAGCAGTGACCTTTATACCTCTCCCAGGAGGCGGAGCCCGACTGGGATGTACCATAAGAACTATATTACAGGTAGAACAGCCCAATCCTAACCCCAACAGTAACATGTAGAACAGCCCAACCCTAACCCTGATGCACGACAATCAAGCACGTGGAACAAGGCTTCAGTTATTGAAGGCTTTTATTATCAAACAATGGAACTAACTAACACGAGTACACCAGTTCAGACTGGAGGGGTCCTGCCGGAGCAGAGGGTCTTATACCTCTCCCCCGGAGGCGGGGCCCCACCGGGATGTGCCATAATAACATTTACCACAGGTAAACACCCTAACCCAACAACATTATACAACCCCCACAGTGACAACACCCTAACCCAACAGTAACATAAGAACAACCCCCAGTGGTAACCAACGATGGTTCACCACAAACCCCAACAGTAACATATATACAGACTCATAGTACTGGCCAGACCCTGGCTCAGCACTACCTGGTGGGAACCAATGATGGTTCACCACAGGAGCATAGGAGACTGAGGGGTGATCTTATAGAGGTGTATAAGATTATGAGAGGCATGGATAGGGTGAACTTTTCCCAGGGTTGGAGAATCGAGAACTAGAAGACATAAGTTTAAGTTAAGAGGGGAAAGAACTAATGGGAACTTGAGGAGCAACATTTTTACACAGAGGGTGGTACATATGTGGAATGAGTTGCCGGAGGAAGTGGTTGAGGCAGGGACATTGACAACATTTAAAAGACATTTGGACAGATACATGGATAGGAAAGGTCTAGAGGGATATGGGCCACATGCAGGCAAAATGGGGTTAGCTTAGGCTTTTTGGTCGGCATGGACCAGTTTGGACCAAAGGGCCTGTCTTCGTGCCGTAGTTTCTATGATTCTATAAAGCAATAAATTCAAGCGCTATTTATAATTTTTTTCACATCAACAAAACACCCCAAGGGGGGTCACAGGAAGAATAGTGTGTACCCTGGACAAGAAATAGGAGCAAAATAAGGGAATGGACTTGAATACATGAGTGGAAAGATTGATTGTTGGGTGGGCTTTTGAAGGAGGGAAGAGTGTAACTGTTGACAGGAGGCAAAGCAGATCAAGTTCAAGCAGAAACCAGTGGAATAGGCAGGTCAATACTTTGAGTGAGAGAAGATTGTAGAGTTAAGGAGGCATCTGAGGATTGGAACATGAGAATGAGGCTTCCCGAAATTTGTGTGCCAGGAGCACAGGGTACCTGAGGTTGATGAGGACAGGAATGTTGAGGGAGCCTGTATTTGAGATAAAGAATCATAGAATCCCTACAGTGCAGTAGAAGGCCATTCAGCCCATTGAGTCTGCACCTACCACAATCCCGCCCAGGCCCTATTCCCGTAACCCCACCCTGCTAATCCCCCGTCACTAGGGTCAATTTAGCATGGCCAAACAACCTAACTTCCACATCTTTGGACTGTGGGAGGAAACCAGAACACCCGGAGGAAACCCATACAGACACAGGGAGGATGTGCAAACCCCACACAGAGAGTGACCTGAGGCCGGAATTGAACCCAGGTCCCTGGCGCTGTGAGGCAGCAGTGTTAACCACTGTGCCGCCCATGAGGTGCAGAGTAACAGATGTGTTGAAGGGTGTGTCATGTGGAGGTGGGAAGGTCTACAAAGAAGGTTGAGAGTATGAAGTGATGACACCACTTATGCCAAAACATGGAAATTGGGATTTAACCCTCGCCCTTCAACAGAAAACAAATAGACAGCCATTTCAAAGCATCCAAAGACTTATCCACCAAGATTCAGATGTCCTTTTCCCCAGTTCCAATTCTAACTTTCTCTCCTGAACAGGTGAGAGGACACCCAGCAGAAAAGGCATAGGGTTCTGAGGTCTGGTTCCCATGATGCAATAGGGGTCCGATTGCAATTTTCACAAGAGGTCTCCGCGGGGAACTTGTCGTTCCGAACAAAGCTGCCTCCTAAAGTTCTGCTTCCACTCGCCAGCCAGGCATCATCATCTTGAGTTGGTCACTGACGAATCCCAGATTTTAATCTGGGGCCCTACCTAGCTGTGGCTTGTCCCGTGCTTTGGACCCCGTCACCCACACAACTGCAACCTCCCCACCCTCACCAGTTTAAACCAAGGCTAAGGAGTTATTTTGACAATGTGACAAGCTGCCAGCTAAATTCAAGTGTCTCCCTCTATCAAAGAGTTGCATCATGTTCTGTGGGCGATGAACTTTTAAACTGTGAACACAAAGTAAAACCATTGATGCAGTTCTTAACTCTTTCCTCTTTCTGGTTAAGATGCCATTTTCTGCTCCATTTTTGCAACATCCTTTCACAAATGACCCAATTCTTTGGCAGGTTGCAAATGTTCAGCTGATCGATATCAGTGGGACTCCTTTTTCATTTGAGTTCCTCGGGTAATTGTTGACAAACTGACGTTGGAAGTTCCCTCTCGTGATGAGTACAGGATGTCCCCTGCAGTATTGTGCAAGTGTTACTTCCTGTCGTCACAGCCTGAAACTATCTCGGGTTACTGGAATTTAAAGGATTGCTCAATCAAGGATTTCAATCCACGTGTGACCAGGATTGGGTACAGATGGAGTCAATAAAGATTTATCGGTAGCACATTATGTAGAGCCATCCTATTTGCACTTTGGACATAACCCATCAGCCTCCTAGTGTCAGACATCAATGCAAGTTGCTAAAGGCTATAATTGCCCCTGGATTTGATCTCTCTCAGTTCAATGCCCAATCTGGTCGTGACTTTAAAAAGTTGGTGCTGTCAAGGTTTTAACTTTCATGAAACTCTTTTTAAGTTTTGCTTTTTTGGCAATCTTTTGGATCTTTTCTTTTGCAAGAATATAATTAGACCCTGATGGGAGTTATGTACAGACCCCCTAGCAGTAGTCAGGATGTGGAGCAGAAAATAAATCAGGAGATCAAAAAGGCATATAAAAAAAGGCAATATTACAATAATCATGGGGGACAACAATATGCGGGTGGACTGGGAAAATCAGGTAGGTAGTGGATCCTAAGAAAAAGAACTTGTGGAATGTCTAAGAGATGGTTTTTTGGAGCAGCTTGTGACAGAGCCTACTAAGGAACAGGCAATTCTTAGGGAGCAGTGACCACAATATGATAGAATTGACCCTGCAGTTTGAGAGAGAGAAGCTGGAATCAGATGTAACGGTATTACAATTAAATAAAGGTAACTACAAAGACATGAGGGAGGAGCTGGCCAGAGTTGATTGGAAAGGGGGCCTAGCAGGGAAGACAGTGGATCAGCAATGGCAGTTTTTGAGAATTATTCGGGAGGCACAACAGAAATTCATCCCAAAGAGGAGGAAACATGCTAAGGGGAGGACGAGGCATCCATGGCTGATGAGGGAAATCAAGGACAGTATAAAAGCAAAAGAAAAAGCATACAAAGTGGCAAGGATTAGTGGGAAGCCAGAGGATTGGGAAGCCTTTAAAAGCGAGCAGAGGACAACTAAAAAAGCAATAAGGGGGCAGAAGATGAAATATGAGTGTAAGCTAGCTAGCAATATAAAAGAAGATAGGAAGAGTTTTTTTTCAACATATAAAAGGTAAGAGAGAGGCAAAAATAGCCATTGGACCACTGGAAAATGAGGCTGGAGAAGCAATGGCAGAGGAACTGAATAGTTACTTTGCATCAGTCTTCACGGTGGAAGACACCAGTGGGATGCCAGAGCTCCAGGAGAATCAGGGGGCACAGGTGAGTGTAGTGGCCATCACTAAGGAGAAGGTTCTGGGTAAACTGAAAGGTCTGAAGGTGGCTAAATCTCCTGGACCGGATGGACTATACCCCAGTGTTCTGAAAGAGATAGCTGAGGAAATTGGGGAGACATTGGTGGTGATCTTTCAGGAATCACTGAAGGCAGGGAGGGTACCAGAGGACTGGAAAGTAGCTGATGTAACACCGCTGTTTAAGAAGGGAGGGAGGCAGCAGGCAGGAAATTATAGGCCGGTTAGTCTGACTTCGGTCATTGGCAAGATTTTAGAGTCCATTATTAAAGATGAGATCGCAGAGTACTTGGAAGTGTATGATAAAGTAGGACTGAGTCAGCATGACATCGTCAAGGGGAGGTCATGTCTGACAACTCTGTTAGAGTTCTTAGAGGAGGTAACAAGGAATTTAGATAAAGGAGAACCAGTGGACATGATTTATTTAAATTTCCAGAAGGCCTTTGACAAGATGCCACATAGGGGACTGTTAAATAAATTAAGAGCCCATGGTGTTCAGGGTAAGATCCTGGCATGGATAGAGGATTGGCTGACTGGCAGAAGGCAGAGAGTGGGGATAAAGGGGTCTTTTTCAGGATGGCAGCCGGTGACTAGTGGTGTGCCTCAGGGGTCAGTGCTAGGACCACAACTTTTCACAATATGCATTAACGATTTGGAGGAAGGAACTGAAGGCACTGTTGCTAAGTTTGCAGATGATACAAAGATATGTAGAGGCACATGTAGTATTGAGGAAGAAGGGGGGCTGCAGAAGGACTTGGACAGGTTAGGAGAGTGGGCAAAGAAGTGGCAGATGTGGAAAAATGTGAGGTTATGCACTTTGGAAAAATAAATGGAGGCATAGACTATTTTCTAAATGGGGAAATGCTTAGGAAATCAGAAACATAAAGGGACTTGGGAGTCATTATTCAAGATTCTCTTAAGGTTAACAATTAGGAAGGCAAATGCAATGTTAGCATTCATGTCGAGAGGGCTAGTATACAAGAGCAGGGGTGTACTTCTGAGGCTGTATAAGGTTCTGGTCAGACCCCATTTGGAGTATTGTGAGCAGTTTTGGGCCCCATATCTAAGGAAGGATGTGCTGGCCTTGGAAAGGGTCCAGAGGAGGTTCACAAGAATGATCCCTGGAATGAAGAGCTTGTCGTATGAGGAACGGTTGAGGACTCTGGGTCTGTACTCGTTGGAGTTTAGAAGGATGAGGGGGGATCTTATTGAAACTTACAGGATACTGCGAAGCCTGGATAGAGTGGACATGGAGAGGCTGTTTCCAGTAGTAGGAAAAACTAGAACCAGAGGGCACAACCTCAGGCTAAAGGGACAATCCTTTAAAACAGAGATGAGGAGGAATTTCTTCAGCCCGAGAGTGGTGAATCTGTGGAACTCTCTGCCGTAGAAGGCTGTGGAGGCCAGGTCTCTGAGTGTCTTTAAGACAGAGATAGATAAGTTCTTGATTAATAAGGGGATCAGGCGTTATGGGGAAAAGGCAGGAGAATGGGGATGAGAAAAATATCAGCCATGATTGAATGGCGGAGCAGACTCGATGGGCCGAGTGGCCTAATTCTGCTCCTATGTCTTATGGTCTTATGGTCTTATTCATAAAATATCTGAAAGCGACATTATAAAACATTTCAACAGTAAAATGCAACGATATTCACAGGTTCTCCAGAAATCAAGATGCACTCTGAGGTTAATTTATTTGTGTCACAAAGAGGCTTACGTTAACACTGCAATGAAGTTACTGTGAAAATCCCTAGTCACCACACTCCAAAAGATGTGCTGGTTAGGTGCATTGACCATGCTAAATTCTCCTTCAGTTTAAGTTTAAACTTAAACTCCAGTGCCTGTTTGGGTACATTGAGGGAGAATTTAGCATGACCAATCCACCCAACCAGCACGTCATTCGGAATCATTACAGGGAGTACAATTCTGTTCAAACTATATACATCAGTCATAGAACATAGAACATAGAACAGTATAGCACAGAACAGGCCCTTCAGCCCACGATGTTGTGCCGAGCTTTATCTGAAACCAAGATCAAGCTATCCCACTCCCTATCATCCTGGTGTGCTCCATGTGCCTATCCAATAACCGCTTAAATGTTCCTAAAGTGTCTGACTCCACTATCACTGCAGGCAGTCCATTCCACACCCCAACCACTCTCTGCGTAAAGAACCTACCTCTGATATCCTTCCTATATCTCCCACCACGAACCCTATAGTTATGCCCCCTTGTAATAGCTCCATCCATCCAAGGAAATAGTCTTTGAACGTTCACTCTATCTATCCCCTTCATCATTTTATAAACCTCTATTGTGCACTCTGCGGTGTTTCAGTACAGTTCCATATGGTTAGGGTTAGGTACACAGTCTGAGGGGTTTTACCCGGTTACTAGCCCCTCGGTATACATTGGCTGAAAGGCCTTAAACAGTGGTCTTTCCCATTGTGCCTTCGCGACAGTTTCCCCAAGCTTGAGCACATAGTCCTGGACCTTGGAACGTGCCAGTCTGCAACACCCAGTCGAGGACAATTCTTTGTGCTGATCAACATCTGTGTCACCTCTCTGTTACGTAGATGCGAAATTGATCCTTGGAGTTCAATGCTTGGGGATACTCTTCCAACTCTTTTGAGTTACACAATTAAACTAAAGGGCATACCATTCCAGAGGGTTAAAAATTGGACGCCAATCAGGGGCACACTCATGCATTGCAATGCTGACTCAATTGGCACAATTGGCTCATCAAGGAAGGGTCAGGGATCTGATCAGGCTTCTCCTTGTGGCAGGCGAGGCACACCCTGTGAAGACTACAATTAACATGTCAACTTCATCCTTAGAGAGCACCCTCGTTCCCCTAACTCACAATAGTGCCGTTTCTCTTGACTGGCTGACAGAGATGCATTTTTATGGGGCATCTCTGTCCTGTAGGTGCTAATCCCATCTATGAGGCAGAAGGCACAAAAACAAACAGGATTGAATTGTCAGAATTGGTCGTGAAAACTGGAGCTCTTTGTGAAACAAAAAGATGCACTTGAGAAGAACCTTATCAAATCTCTCAGTTAATCCCCAAAGGCACTTTGCATACAAAGAATTACTTTGAGATACAATGACTGTTGTGTCTTTGAATGGGGCAGCCGCTTACACACAGTAAAGTTCCCAAACTGCATTGAGACAACAGAGAAATGAATCTATATTTGGTAATGTATTGTGAAGAAAGGATGTTGTTCAGGACACCTGCCCTTCTGTCAATAATGCCATGGGTTGCTTACCATCCATGTGAACCATTGAAACAGGAAGATAAGGCAATCTAATATATTACCCAAAAGGAACAGGACAATAAGACCCCTTCGGTAAAGGCAAAATACTGCAGATGCTGGAATCTGAAACATAAACATAAAATGCTGGAAAAACTCAACGGGTCTGACAGCATCTGTTTATTTATTAGTGTCACAAGTAGGCGTATATTGACACTGCAGTGAAGTTGCAGCGAAAATCCCCTCGTCGCCACAATCCGGCGCCTGTTCGGGTACACTGAGGGAGAATTTAGCACGGCCAATGCACCTAACCAGCACATCTTTCAGAATATGTGAGAGGAAGCCGGAGCACCTGGAGGAAACCCACTACCATCGACACGGCAAACCGATATTTGCTACCAAATAAACCTGTTGGACTTTAACCTGGTGTTGTTAAAACTCTTACTGTGTTTACCCCAGTCCAACACCGGCATCTCCACATCATGAAACCCACGCAGCCATGAGGAGAACGTTTCAAGTCTGGATGACCCTTCATCAGAACTCAGATTCCTTCAGTACTGTACCATAATCACAACTGGGATAGGGATTAAATCTTAACATTCTGGGTGGAATTTTACCATATTTTTTCCAAGTGTCGGTTCCGGTGAGAAAACCAGTGAGACTCCCATTGCGTTCACAGCATTTTGCCTCTGACTCATTCGCCCTGGGAAAACCTAAATCTCTAAAATCAGTGGGGTGCTCCACAGTACTTGTTCCAAGTCCAGTCAGGGGGGATATCTGCCAGGAAGACAGCACCAATATTCATGGAGGGAGCCCTCACTAAACTCCTGGATGGTGCGGAGCAGGGAGTGTGCCAGCATCTGGTTATGAGGATGCTGAAAGCTGAACAAGTATTGACAGTGTGACCACCGCATCAGTAGGTGGAGAAATACACCAGGACCCCTGATCTCCAAAACGGTTGTAGGAGCTGAGATTTGTCATCATTTGATTTATCATAGTCACATGTATTGGGATACAGTAAAAAGTATTGTTTTTTGCATGCTATATAGACAAGATAAGAAGCCCCACAACACCAGATTAAAGTCCAACAGGTTTATTTGGAATCACGAGCTTTCAGAGCACTGCTCCTTTTATCAGGTGAGTGGTATATAGACAAAACATACCATTCATAGAGTATATAGGGGAAAATGAAAGGAGAGGGTACAGAATGTAGTGTTACAGTTACAAATAGGGTGTAAAGAAAGGTCAGCTTAATATATGGTAGGATCATTCAAATGTCTGATGGCAACAGGGAAGAAGCTGTTCTTGAGTCGGTTGGTACGTATTTTCAGACTTTTGCATCTTTTTTCCAACAGAAGAAGGTGGAAGAGGGTTGAGGCCAGCATAGATTAGCCATGATCACATTGGATGGGGCACTTGAAGGGCCTGGTGGCCTACTCCTGTTTCTATTTCTTGTGTATCACACCTGCTGTTATTTTATATCTGAACTGGAAGAAGTTGGGTCGGCACATATCACAGTTCAACTGGTTTCAACTGGAAACCCCATCCCATTCAACTGGTCCAGACTGGGAAGAGGTCCCAGCTGAACTGGCCAAACTGCAGTTATGATGTGGAGATGCCGGCGTTGGACTGGGGTGAACACAGTAAGAAGTCTCACAACACCAGGTTAAAGTCCAACAGGTTTATTTGGTAGCAAATACCTTAAGCTTTCGGAGCGCTGCTCCTTCGTCAGATGGAGTGGAAATGTGCTCTCAAACAGTGCACAGAGACACAACATCAAGTTACAGAATACTGATTAGAATGCGAATCCCTAAAGCCAGCCAGGTCTTAAAGGTACAGACAATGTGGGTGGAGGGAGCATTAAACACAGGTTAAAGAGATGTGTATTGTCTCCAGACAGAACAGCTAGTGAGATTCTGCAAGTCCAGGGGGCAAGCTGTGGGGGTTACTGATAATGTGACATAAATCCAACATCCCGGTTTAGGCCATCCTCATGTGTGTGGAACTTGGCTATCAGTTTCTGCTCAGCGACTCTGTGCTGTCGTGTGTCGTGAAGGCCGCCTTGGAGAACGCTTACCTGAAGATCCAAGGCTGAATGCCCGTGACTGCTGAAGTGTTCCCCAACAGGAAGAGAACAGTCTTGCCTGGTGATTGTCGAGCGGTGTTCATTCATCCGTTGTCGTAGCGTCTGCATGGTTTCCCCAATGTACCATGCCTCGGGACATCCTTTCCTGCAGCGTATCAGGTAGACAATGTTGGCCGAGTTGCAAGAGTAGGTACCGTGTACCGGTTGCCATCGCTATTATCAATGGTTCAAGTGGTAGCAGATGAATGAGTTTTACCCTCTGCCTCCAGCCTCAAATAACAATCATCGCTTCCTAGTGAACTTGGAGAGCTATATAAAAAAACCTGCTAAATGAACTTTATTAAATTAAAAAAAACTTCAGTCTCTTAACAGCCCTCTCACTCCAGTTTCCACTTCAGTCCCAAGCTATTGATAGGATGGCACGCTTAATTGCGATAAAGATAAGTGTGAAATGTAAACCACTCAAGCCCATTTAGTCCTGATGGTTACCCGCCCCAAGGAACACACTGCAATCCTTGGACTAGTCAAAGTGTTTGTAAATAAATGAGTGCGGCCTACACACTGAACAAAAGCAATAGCACAGTGCCTTATAGCTATTCCCTCAGCTCGCAAATGCCATCAGAAAATCTCCTAATTTCAAGGCAGCCACAGATTACAAGTAATAAATTGATGAAGGTTCCTTCTCTTAACTATTAGTAACAAAGCAGTGTTTATCAGTGATGTCAGTTCGAACCGTACTAAATCAGTGGTAATGAAAACTGCCTGACAATCAGCGAGCTTGTGTCTGACTGTTTAAGATAGTTATTTTCACACATTCTTTGTGGGAGAAAGTTATTGTTTGGATTCTTCAATCCAAAGGGTGACACGGAGGCGCAGTGGTTAGCACTGCTGCCTCACAGGGACCCGGGTTCAATTCTGGCCTTGGGTCACGATCTGTGTGGTGTATGGACATTCTCCCCGTGTCTGCGTGGGTTTCCTCCAGGTGCTCTGGTTTCCTCCCACAGTCTGAAAGATGTGCTGGTTAGGTGCATTGGCCATGCTAAATTCTCCCTCAGTGTACCCGAACAGGCGCCGGTGTGTGACGACGAGGGGATTTTCACAGTAACTGCATTGCAGTGTTAATGTAAGCCTACTTGTGACTAATAAATAAACTTTAAATAATAAAAAATCTAAACTTAGATGAGAAGAATTGTTTTTCTCTCAGAGGGTCATAAGTCTTTGGAACCTTCTTCCTCAGAGATCAATGATGCAGGGTCAATGAATATTTTTAAGTAAATAGATTCTTGGCTGACCAGAGAGTCAAAGGGTATTGGGGGATAGGCAGGAACGTGGAGTTGAGGTGCCAATCTGATCAACCATGATCTTATTGAAAGGCACAGCAGACTTGAGGGGCTGACCGGCCTACTCCTGCTCCTAACTTGATGTTCACATGTATGTTTGTATGAAATGCATGATCTGAATTAAAGTTGACTTGTCAAATCATGGAATCCCGACAATGGAGAAGCAGGCCATTCATCCCATCGAGTCTGCACTGACTCTCTCTGACTGAGCATCTTTCCCAGGTCCTATCCCCATAGCCCCATGTATTTACCCCGCTAATCCACCTAACCTACACATCTTGGGACACTAAGGGGAAATTTACAATGGCTGATCCACCTAACCCGCACATCTTTGGACTGTGGGAGGAAACCCGAGCACCCGGAGGAAACCCACACAGACACAGGGAGAACGTGCAAACCCCACACAGACAGTGACCCAAAACTGGAATCAAACCCAGGTCCCTGGCACTGTGAGGCAGCAGTGTTAACCACTGTGCCACCGTGCCGTCCCATGTTAGGGACTTGAACACTACACTTAGATCATTTCTGTCCAGCCAAAAGAGGACAGATTCAATTGTCAGCAATGAGTGAGTGCCTCACATGGTCATTAGTATACACTACACAGAAAATGTCATGTAGTAGTGTGTTTGTGCCAGTGACCAATATTAAATATCCTGTCAGCACAACCACTTCAGATTGAATTATGAGTAAATGACCTGTTCCAATTATCAGAGAGTTTGCTGACACACTTGTTGTGGGACAGGCAGGAAGTTCCTGACTTTAGAATGACATTTCTTATGCAAAGGAATGTCAAGGGTCAGAATCATTTGAAAGTGAAATGACTTGACACGACAAATGCAGCCCATATTCAGGAGTATTAAGGGAAGTGATGCTTTAATTAGCCAGTTTATAAATGCCAGCCAACTAGAACCTAGCCCTCGAGTGTCACAAAACTGAATTAGTGCACAGCATATGTTGTGGTCTTCGCCAATATTCATTCACAGGACGTCACTGGAAAGGCCAACATTTATTGCCCATCTTTAACGCCTTGGAAAAATGATGTCGTCTTGGCTTGCTTAAGCCATTTCAGAGGGCAGTTAAGAGTTAACCACCTTATTGAGGGTCCGATGCCATGTGTAGGACAGACTGGGTAAGGACTAAATTACATTAGTGAACCAGTCCGAAGATGTGCAGGTTAGGTGGATTGGCCATGCTAAATTGCTCCTTAGTGTCAGGGGCATTAGTGGTGATTGGCCAGGCCATAGAACCACAGAATCTCTACAGTGCAGATTTGGCCCATCGAGTCTGCACCAACTCTCGGAAAGACCATCCTACCCAGGCCCACCACCCCCCCCACCAGCCCCACCACCCCCCGACCAGCCCCACCCCCCCCTCCCCACCCCCACTCCTCCGCCCTATCCCCGTAACTTGGTGAATTTACGATGACTTGTCCACCTAACCTACACATCTTTGGACTGTGGGTGGGAACTGGAGCACCCAGAGGAAACCCACGCAGACACAGGGAGAATGTGCAAACTCCACACAGTCGCCCGAGGCTGGAATCGAAAACCGGGTCCCTGGCGCTGTGAGGCAGCAGTGCTAACCACTGTGCCACCGTGCCATGCAGACGGTATTTTGCGTTTTAACTTCAACCTCGATCCAGGGTGGGATGAAATTTCCAGGCTAAAATAAAAGTTGAAAAGGCCTCTGGGGACTGAGCTTGTGTTTGAGTGTATTGCCCAGATACTCTTTGCATAGTTTTCCCACTGCAATTTATTTTTCACTGGTGTGTAGCTTCCTGGGGCAGCTCAGCAGTGGCCATTGCCCTGAGAGAGCACAATAGAAGCTTTGAAATCACCTTCCAGGGCTGATGGTGGTTGGGAATGCATTGTAGGCCCGCTCCCAGCTCTTCGAGGGCACGCATTCCCAACAGATGAAAAACATCAGGCCCAGCTTTTTAATTCTAGATTTATTTAAGTGGCTGACTCAAACTCCCACAGGTGCCATGATGGGATTGTGATCTCAGGTTGCTGAGATTACCTCATCCACTAACATATACACTTTGCTGCTGTTCCCAATAAATAGTACAGCGTGAGGAATAATGAAGGCAAATCACACAAGGTATTGTGACCAGAACTTTAACTTGCAAACCAGCGCAAACCACCTTTTGGAACCACACTCCAAAATATTTTGAAGTCGCATAATTTGGTGGAAATCAATAAGTTTACTAGAGTTTGCTACCCTGGGTTTCCGCTTCCCAGGAACCGCACGCAGATTATGTTGAAGGCTGTAAAATCCTGGGATTCACAGCCTAAAATTCCTCGCACTCTGGGAAAGGAGAGTGACGGAGAAGCGTAAACAAAACTCACCTCATTTTGCTATCAAAGAACAAAGAACAAAGAAAATTACAGCACAGGAACAGGCCTTTCGGCCCTCCAAGCCTGCACTGACCATGCTGCCCAACTGAACTAAAACCCCCTCCCCTTCCGGGGACCATATCCCTCTATTCCCATCCTATTCATGTATTTGTCCAGACACCCCTTAAAATTCACAATCGTATCTGCTTCCACTGCCCCCCGCCCCCCCCCGACAGTGAGTTCCAGGCACCCACCACCCTCTGTGTAAAAAACTTGCCTCATACATCTCCTTTAAACCATGCCCCTCGTACCTTAAACCTGTGCCCCCCTAGTAATTGTCTCTTCCACCTGGGAAAAAGCTTCTGACTATCCACTCTGTCCATGCCCCTCATAATCTTGTAGACTTCTATTGGGTCGCCCCTCAACCTCCATTGTTCCAGTGAGAACAAACCAAGTTTCTCCAACCTTTCCTCATAGCTAATGCCCACCATACTAGGCAACATCCTGGCAAATCTTTTCTGTACTCTCTCCAAAGCCTCCACATCCTTCTGGCAGCGTGGCGACCAGAAGGTTGGGATTTATTGCTAAGTCAAACCTGGCTCACAAAGGCATCCCTTACTTCAATCCTTAATCCCAGATAGGCAAAGAACATGCATTTTATTGTCTCTTTGTGAAAACTGTCCTGGTAAAATCCAAGATCAAGAGCATTTCTTTTGCACGGGAGTTTTTAATGCAGCTTCTTATTGTTTGTCCCCGTCTCTGAGGGAAGGTAAACCCTCCAAAGGAATTAATGTTCTTTTTCTGATTCACTTTTTTTTATATTTAATGACATGGATTTTGATGTCATTCTGAATCTTTTTTTGCGGCACACTTAGGGGATCTTCACCCCCACTGAGAGATTCACTTGACCCCAGCTGCCTATACCTGATATAGCCTCAATATCTCTAGTCATCCAGTGATCCCTAATCCTGCCAGCCTTGCCCTTCACATGAACAGGAACACGCTGGCCCTGAACTCTCGTTATCTCGCTTTTGAAAGCCTCCCACCTGCCAGATGTTCCTTTATCTGTGAACTACCTTCCCCAATCAACCTTTGAAAGTTCCTGTCTAATACCATCAAAATTGGCCTTGCGGTTGGAGAACAGAACAGTGGAAGAAGAACGATAGCTGACTGAGGCCAGCAGTTCCAATAAGGGGAGGCGATGGCCTAGTTGTATTAACGCTAGACTATTAATCCAGAAACTCAGCTGGGGACCTGGGTTCGAATCCTGCCACGGCAGATGGTGGAATTTGAACTCAATAAAAAAAAATCTGGAATTAAGAATCTACTGATGACCATGAAACCATTGTGGATTTTCAGAAAAAAACATCTGGTTCACTAATGTCCTTTAGAGAAGGAAATCTGCCGTCCTTACCTGGTCTGGCCTACTTGTGACCCCAGGACCACAGCAATGTGGTTGACTCACAAGTGCCCTCTGAACAAGGGCAACTAAGGATGGGCAATAAATGCTGGCCAGCCAGCGATGCCCATGTCCCCTGAATGAATAAACAAACAATAGATTCTGGAAGGAATCAATTAGAATTAGGGGTATTAAGAGTTCTGATTTGATGAAGACCAAGTCAGCCTTGTGTGACCTCGAGATGAAAATTCCAAAGAGTAATGATTGCCAGAGAATCAATAAAGCCCAGAAGGGAATCATGTGTGATATAGATTTTACCTTTTACTTTATTAGTCATACGTGACCTTTTAACTTTCTCATCCATGTGATGGACTGAGGCCACTCTTTCTTATTCTGGGTGTGACAATTGATATAAATTGCTAATTAGTTTGCAATCTTTCAATAAGATCGACCCCACTGAGGCCCCAGGCCACCCACAGCAATCTCTCCAATCGACTGATGCTTGCTCCGTTCCGATCTGAACCACTGGGTGAAAAGGACAAAGGTGGTTTCTGTCCTATCCTCTTAAACAAAGCCGGCTCCCAGTAGCAGGCAATCACTGAGGAAAGTTGCCAACATGCCTGTTCTGAGGGAGGGGCGTGTGCGCAACCCCGGGGCCCTGGAAAGTAACACCATACAGCGAATGGGAGCTGGCATTGAAGTCTTCTTACACATTCATAACACATAACTCAAACCTTCTTCCAATCTCGAGTAAACAAACGTCAACTGCTAATAGAAACAGTGGCACAGGGGCATAATTATATTCTAGGAAGTTTAATATCCTGAGGGCCACCACTGACGTAAATGCTCCATTATTAACAAATAGTCATTTGTTGTGCAAAGTTTATCGTGGCAGGGTGTTACAGAAGTGGATTTCACTTTGAATAGATGAATGTACATTGTCATATGGAGTCCCCAATATGTCAGCTTGAGGTTAGCACTGCTGCCTCACAGCGCCAGGGACTGGGTTCGATTCCAGGCTCGGGTCGCTGTCTGTGTGGAGTTTGCACGTTCTCCCCGTGTCTGCGTGGGTTTCCTCCAGATGTTCTGGTTTCCTCCTACACTTCAAAGATGTGCAGGTTAGGTTGATTGGCCATGCTAAATTGACCCTAGTGTCCAGGGGTTAGCAGGGTAAATATGTGGGGTTACGGAAATAGGGCCTGGATGGGATTGTGGTCGGTGCAGACCCGACGGGCTGAATGGCCTCCTTCTGCACTGTAGGGATTCTATGATTCTATGTGTCTGGTCTGGGTTAATATTAACGATCAAATAAGTGGAATGATTATCTTTTGTGCAGTGTCCCAGTTAGTTAGTTTCATTTGCTGGTCCATCCTCCATCAAATTATCCTTCATTGTTTGGAAAGATTTACAACTTAGTGAGTGAACGGTATTGTCACTAATCCAGAGACCAGATCAGTGCTCTGAGGACACGAGTTCGAATCCCCCCCTCCCACACAAGGAGGTGGAATTTAAGTTGAATGAATAACATCTGGCATTATTTAGGGGCGGCACGATGGCACAGTGGTTAGCACTGCTGCCTCACAGCACCAGGGACCTGGGTTCGGTTCCAGGCTCAGGTCACTGTCTGTGTGGAGTCTGCACATTGTCCCCATGTCTGCTCCGGTTTCCTCCCACAATCCAAAAATACGCGGGTTAGGTGGATTGGCTGTGCTAAAATTGCCCCTTAGTGTCAGGGGGGCTAGCTAGGGTAAATGCATGGGGTTATGGGGATTGTGGTCAGTGCGGACTCGATGGGCTGAATGGCCTCCTTCTGCACTGTAGGGATTCTATTCTATTCTTGATGTTGAAAGTACAGTCTCACAACACATCTTTCTACACAAGCAGTTTGAGATGACCGAGTAGCAACCTCTCAACGTAGAACTGAGCGATGGACAACTCACTGACCTTTAGAAAAACACTGAGTTCCCTTTAACTGCAGATTGCAGAAAGTAGGTAGGAGTTCAAGCTCCGAGCAAGCTCTGAAACAATGGGCTGGAAAGGCAATCAGAATTGCAGTCGAGGATTTTAAACACAGGACCGGTTTTAAACTTTAGCAGCTTCCCCTGGACTGAAAGTAGTTTGCAAATTTCCACACTTACAACGACGAACATTGTAGTCACTTGGCCAGAGTGCTGAGGCCTGAGGCCCTAGCTTCACATTTCCTCCAGAGTCTTGATAATCCAACCTATTAAACCTAGGCAACCCAGTCCCACGTGTGTTAGCATTTATGATTAATTGATTTTGTTGTTTAAATTTTATAGCCTGGAGTTCTGGAAGTTTAGTGCTGCGGAATCTGTGATGGATGAATCCTAAATCGAGACTTAGCACACTAACAGCAAGTTGATAAATCTGCAAATTAAAAACTTAATGTGACCCCACACTCACCCCCCCGCACCCCCTTTCCGTAACCACCCCCCCCCCCCACAAACCCTGTCAGCTCTGAAGTTTACACCTGTGCAGTGCCACCAATTTAAAAATGAAACTTGCAATCTGCTTTTTTGATTTGGGAAACCGTACAAATTTGGGGAACGGATCACAAGATAATGGTTACCATTCGAGAATCCCAAGTAACCAGGGCTGAACTGAACTCAGCAAGCTGTTGGGCCTGAGCACAGAGCTTAACTGAGACTTGAATGGCGAGTGGATAGGATGGAAAGTTCCAATTGTTGGCACTGGTGACTAATGGTAGAGAAAGGTTGCGGGACAATGCTGAAAATTGGCTTTGGGTTCGTTGCAGTTTTACTGACCGGTGGCCGGGTAGTTTGAAGGGAACCCAATTTACAAAATACCCAATTTAAAGATAATTTTGAACTTGTATTTGGTGAACTGATAGCCCAGTCATACTGACACATGAAGAAGCATCACCATGACTTCAGAATGTTTAACTCAGTTTACCAAAGATCCTGAGTTGTGGGGGTTGGGACGGTTCAGTCCATGTTGGTCAGTGTCTGAGGTAGAATGACCTATTTGGCTGGGGTCTGACACAAGGGCCTATGTTGGGCAGGGGTCTATGATAGGGGGTTTATATTGGGTGGAGTCTGGGGTGGGGGGGTTTAGGATGGGTAGGGTTTGATATGAGGGTCTATCTTGGGTAGGGTCTGAGATAGGAAGGTCTATGTTAGGCAGGGTCTGAGGTAGGGAGGACTCTGTTGGGTGGGGTATGAGGTAGGATGGTCTATTTTGGGTGGGGTCTGACATGAGGGTCTATGTTGGGCAGGGGTCTGAGATAGGAGGTTTATATTGGGTGAAGTCTGAGGTAGGGGGACCTAGGATGCGTAGGGTCTGATATGAGGGTCTATCTTGGGTAGGGTCGAAGGTAGGAGGGTCTGTGTTGGGTGGGGTGTGAGGTAGGAGGGTCTGTGTTGGACAGGGGTCTGAGATAGGGAGTTTATATTGGGTGAAGTCTGAGATAGGGGGACCTAGGATGGGTAGGTCTGATATGAGGGTCTATCTTGGGTGGTCTAAGGTAGAAGGGTTTATGTTGGACAGGGTCTGAGGCAAGGGCTGTTGGTTGGCTGTGGTTTGTTACAGGGGTCTATGTTGAGTGGGGTCTGAGGTGAACGGGATCTGAGGCACAGCAGTTTATCCTCTCCAGGCCATGGTTAAAATGAAAATGTAATTGAAGCCAAACTGCGCATTTACAGAAGGCTCTGAAACTGCTGGGGTCACATCCATCTTTCAGTGTTCTCCCCGCCTGCTGAGGAGAGCAGGTTAAAATCTGAACCTGATCAAGACCATGGCAAGTTAGACCCCAGAGCAATGTGAACTGCCCACCCTCCTGGACTATGCCTGGTAGAGAGGGTTAAAATTGTCCCTTAGTGTTTATTTAAAGCCTGGATTTAGGAACTGGGTAAGTTCCTTGGCACAGGGTCAGACTCAGGTTTCCACTAATCTCAGCATCTCTGGGAATAAAGACAAATGGCGGAATTTTAAGTGTCATTTTGGGCATGAAAACTGTCGAGGATCGCCCCAGCCTGCCTGGCGTGAATCAGATCGCAATTTTCCCACACCGAGTGCAATAAATGAATCCCCGCGTGAATCGCACTGAGTTGGAATCTCCAGGCGTCTAATTCACCCAAACTGGGGCTCAGCTGCTCATTGTTGACAAGGGGGAGTTGCATTTAAACGCTCCCTCTGCCCTCACTCCCAGTCGTGCCAAGAGAATGGCCGCAAGGAGATCAGCCCCACCTTTCCTGGAGGCAGATCTCAATAGGCTGCTGGACGCAGTGGACAGGAGCCGGGCCACCCTTTATCCTTGAGTGGGTAAAGACGCAGAGCTAGCCAGGGTCTGGGATGCGGGGTTGGCGGGGGGTGGGTGGGGGAGGGGGGGGTGGGTAGCTGCAGTCAGTGGCAGCAGCCTTTGTGGAGGACCAGCGTCCGGTATTGGAAACAAATGAATGAACTCATACCAGTTGCGAGGGGAGTCACCACCTGTCTCCTCCTGGCATCAGCCCCGTCTGTCAGCCCTGGAATGTCACCATTAATTCATTCAGGTGCAGTTGGGAAATTCCATAGGAGCGGGCAGTTGGAAGTCCACAGGACCCCAGAAAACAGCTGGCCCCCAACCAGATGCCGAGCCTCGGGACAGGTTTCTCCCAGAGCTGCTGAAGACACGAAGGCAGAGCCTGGGAAATCCAGGAGGAGGTGTCAGCGACATTCCAGCAACTACAAGGCTGCTTGGAGAAGACTCGAGGCCTTCAGGTGCAGGCTGTTGTCGATATTGCTTGGCACCCAGGCCAACACTACAAAGGTGGCATCTGCCGTGGAAAGCCTGGGGCCAGGACATCCAGACCATGAGTGTTGGAGTCCAAGGCTTGGCTCAGTCTCTGAGGACTGTGACAGAGGGCCTTGAGAGCATGTTGCTGACACACAGGACCATGGCTGAGGGCTTTGACACCATGGTGCAGAGGGCTCCCAGGACTGGCAGTGTCTGCTGACTCTGAGGCTTAGAATCATAGAGTCATAGAATCCCTACAGTGCAAAAGGAGGCCATTCAGCCCATCGAGTCTGCACTAACCACAATCCCACCCAGGCCCTATTTCCATAACCCCACATATTTACCCTGCTAATCCTCCTCACACTAGGGTCAATTTAGCATGGCCAATCAACCTAACGCACACATCTTTGGGCTGTGGGAGGAAACAGAGCACCCGGAGGAAACCCACGCAGACACAGGGAGAATGTGCAGACTCCACACAGTGACCCTAGGCTGGAATTGGACCCAGGTCCCTGGCGCTGTGAAGCAGCAGTGTTAACCATTGTGCCACCCCTTCTGCAGCTCACTCCAGCTGCACCAACATCCCATTGAGTAGCCCAGGGGCTGACCAGCACTCTGAGGGAGGAGGAAGCGCTGGATCCCATCTCAGAGCCTCACACCCAGGAGGCGCTGGCAGTCGCCAAACCTGCTGAATCCTCCCTTCCTGACACTGATGCATCTCCTGGGCAGTGAGCAGAACAGGATGACACTGTGACACCTGAAAATTGTCTGGGGCCCGCCGGGTCCTGGCCCTCCAGAGGACGCCCGCTGAAGCATCACAGCCTTCAGGGCGCAGTAGACAGCAGGCTGCCTCCACTTCTGATCTGCATCCTGGAGAGACACCTAGATGTAACGCTAGGCCACATAAGATAAAGTTATAGGCGCAATGAATGGGCATGGGAGAAGGCAGGTGCCACAGTTCAGGATAGGATAATAGTAAAAATCAACATTAAAGAATCTGCCACCTCAAAGCTGTAACTCCTCTGTGTTTGACCCCTTTCCCACAGGGAGTTCACCCCCTCCCCCATCTGAACTCACATCCTCTTACATCAGAAAAGTTAAAGGGGAATGAAATTGAATGTGAAATAAGCAATTCAAAGATTTACATCACATCAGAGGGAAGACTTCATCTTCACCTGACAGATCATTCAACTCGACATGTTGGGAGACACATCAAAGGCTTTCAAGCAGTGGCATAGCTAGAGGGGGAGCAGGGGGAGTGACCGCTCTCCCTGAGCACATTCTTCAAAAGTGGGCGCCTTTTCAACGGTGGTGTTCCTCACGGGCCCCTCAGATCTCTTCCCGAGATCTGAATTTATTACTGAGTGATCGAAATTCAACATATCTCAGCCCTGACATACAAAACGATCTGATACAGTCCTTATCAGCCCAGGTTCTATCAAAGATAATAGCTGAAATCAAGGTGGCTAAGTACTTTGCAATAATTGTTGACTCTACTATTGATATCGGCAGAACTGATCAGTTTTCTTTATCCTTGCGATATGTAACAGTAAACGGTGATGCAGTGGAACGATTTATACAATTCAGCGAATTACCTGGAGCAAGGGCTGAAGATTTTTTCAACATTCTTCTTCCAAAAACTTAGGGCTGTCAATAACTCTGTGTTACGGTCAGTCTTGCGATGGGGCAGGCACCATGTCGGGTGAAATATCTGGTCTCCAAAACAAAGATTAGGGAAGTTGCTCCAAATGCGCTCTTTACGCACTGCTGTGCGCATAATTGAAATTTGGTCCTAATTGATGCAGAAAGCTCCAATATTCAAATCAAGTTGTTTTTTGGAACTCTACAAAGTGTCTACACCTTTTTTTTTGGCAGTTTACCTCGTCTTTCAGAACTAAAAGAAGAACAACGCAATCATATCAAATCTTTCGCACTGACTCCAAAGAAACTTTGTGATACTAGATGGGCGTCCAGAAAGTCAGCAGTAGAGGCAGTCTTGCAGAATTTACCAGCACTAGTAGTTGCTCTGCAAGGAATTCTGGATGGTGAGATAAAAAACTGTACTCCTAAACAGCTCGCTGAGGCAAAGGGTATACTGGAAATGCTCAGTACTTACGAATTCTTAGTTTTTCTTATATTCTGGAGTAAAGTGCTAGACAAGGCTTTCAATTTATCCATATATTTACAGAAAAGCAGTCTAGATCTGGTAACGGCTTCTCATTTGATTCAGCTTTTTGAAAAAGATATGAAAAACATGCGAAATGAGCACGAATCTCAATTCAAACAGATTGAGAATGAAGCAACCGAGTTGGCTCGAAAATGTAATATTAATACGGAATACAAGCAGCACAGAGAACGTAAAAGAAAAAGATTCCATGAAGAAATTGCAGAGGATGAAGGAATAATTGATGCCCGAAAGAACTTCATAGTTGAAACCTACTTAGTGTCCTTAGATTCTGTTATAAATAGCACAAGTAAAAGATTTGAGCATTTTAAAAATGTTGCTTCCAAATTTAGTGGTTTAGATCCAACGCATTTTGACAACACAGATAATGTGAACAAATTAGAATTTTTAGCAGACACGGACACAGACGTCATCGACAGTCAAACTGAAATCGTACAAGAGTTTCTTTCATTCAAAGACATGTACAAAGAGATAATGAGCGCTAGCAGTGAGGCAAATTCGAGTGTCGAGAAACTGACCATCAACAATGTACTAAAATTCATGATCGCCAATGACATGTGTTCCATTTATCCTAACCTGTCAACATTGTACCACATTTTCCTGACCTCACCAATAACTAGCGCAGTTGCGGAACGATCCTTTAGCCGGCTCCAACACATAAAGTCCTACCTTCGTTCTACCATGGGCGAGGATAGATTGTCTGGGTTAGCTTTGGTCTCCATTGAAACACAGTTGGCTACTGAGGTAGATTATAATAAAGTAATAGATAACTTTGCTAGAATGAAGCCTCGACAAAAGAGGGTGTTGTAGTTGCTTCATACTTTTTTCATATTGCTTTGTTTTGTTTTCATTTTACGTTTAAAATGTAAAATAATTAAATAACACACGTGTTTTTATTATGTTTTGATTTTAAATACAAAGTAAAAATGTGTAATGAATTTAAAATTATTTGGTATGCGTCGTGGCGCCTTTTTTATGTGCTCGCTCCCCCTAACTTTAGAACCTGGCTATGCCCCTGCTTTCAAGGCTACAGAGGGACGACCTGCCACACGCCCTGCATCCCCTGGAAAGTGCCCCCAACCTGAGCCCCTCCAGATCAGCCTGAGCTGTAGGATCCTACCCTTGTAGGATCCTCCTCCACGCCTCCTATCCCAGGCACTCTGGGGTAAGTGTAGAGAGGGTACTCATCCTCTCAGTCTGAGGATACAGGGTAGACCATTTAAGACAGAGATGAGGAGAAATTTCTTCATCCAGACAGTGGACAGCCTGTGGAATTCACTCCCACAGAAAGTAGTTGAGGCCAAAACATTGGATGTTTATAAGAAGCAATTAGATATAACACTTGGGACGAAGGGGATCGAAGGATATGGGGTGAAAGTGGGGTCAGTCTATTGAATTTGATGATCAGCTATGATCATAATGAATAGCAGAGCAGGCTCGAAGGGCTGAATGGCCTCCTCCTGCTCCTATTTCCTTTGTTTCTAAAACACCCCCAGTGCACTCACATTCCTGTCTCTGCTCATTCATGTTTCCTCAGCTGCAAGTTACCAATCCCCTTTTGATTGCGGTATTAGACTAGCCCCATTCATTCAGTTTGGTCCGCCATGGTCTATATTTTGGTCTCACAGAGGAACTTTCAGAATCCATTCAACATAACTTGACCAATGTTATTTAAATGTTAAAGGTTTTCGGGAAGTAGATTTGAAAAAAAAGGAAATGAAAAGTGTGGGAAGTCCATATTGAACTCAATCCCTTCCCACTTGTAACAAGTGTTCCATTCTATGTGGCTTTGATTGTAACAATGTGATGTCATTTGCCTTTGCTCAGTTCACAGTGGAGTTTTTTAAAATTCATTTCAGGGACGTTGGCGTCACTGGCAAAGCCAGCATTTATTGCCCCTCCTTAATTGCCCTCAAGAAGCTAGAGATGAACTGCTGCAAATCTCTCTCGTTGCGGCTAATTAAACTTGAGTGTGGCTTGCTAGGCCATTTCGGAGGGCAGTTAAGAGTCAACCACATTGCTGTGGTTTTGGGTCACCAGACCGGAGAAGAATGGTAGCATTCCTTCCCCAAATAGCATTATTTATTTATTATTTACTAGTCACAAGTAGGCTTACATTAACACTGCAATGAAGTTATTGTGAAAATCCCCTAGTCGCCACACTCCGGCGCCTGTTCGGGAACACTGAGGGGGAATTTAGCATGGCCAATGCGCCTAACCAGCGCGTCTTTCGGACTGTGGGAGAAAACCGGAGCACCCGGAGGAAACCCACGCAGACACGGGGAGAACGTGCAGACTCCGCACAGACAGTGACCCAAGCCAGGAATCGGACCTGGGTCCCTGGCGCTGTGAGGCAGCAGTGCTAACCTCTGCGCCACCGTACTGCCCATTAGTGAACCAGATGGGCTTTTACAACAATTCAGTGATTCCATAGTCATTATTATTGATACTAGCTTTTTATTCTGGATTTATTTAGGTTCCCAGCTGCTATGGTGGGATTTGAACAGCTGTGGAGAGAGGCTGGTTAGGCTGGCGTGTTTTCCTTGGAGCAGAGAAGGGGGGACCTGATAGAGGTGTACAAAATTATGAGGGACATAAATAGGGTAGATAGAAAGGAACTTTTCTCCTTACTGGAGGAGTCAATAATCAGGGCTATTAGATTTAAGATAAAGGGCAGGAGATTTAGAGGGGATTTGAGGAAAGACCTTTTCACCCAGAGGGTGGTGGGAACCTGGAACTCACTGCCTGAAAGGTTGGTAGAACCGGGAACCCTCATAACATTTAAGAAGCATTTCGATGAACACTTGAAATGCCATAGCATACGAGGCTACGGACCAAGTGCTGGAGAATAGGATTAGAATGGATAGGTGCTTGATGGGCGATGCAGACATGATGGGCCAAAGGGCCTCTTTCTGTGCTGTGGAAACTCTATTACTCATGCTGGTAGATTTGTCCAGGCCTCTAGGTTATAATTCCAGAAACATAAACACCAGGTTGCCTTTAGGATATTCTGTAAATATCTGTCGCTTTTATGGCCGAACAGGATATCATTACAAATTAAACAGCAAAAATTCACAGATGGTAAAAGAAAGCTCCAACTTTTATTTGATGTTGTTCACACAGCTGAGATTCTGTGTTGCAGTATTCACCCAGCTCACTTCATACAATAGCAGGCAGACAAAACCATCTGAACAGCACAGTTATTTTAAGCTACACGATTTATCCCTAACATTATTTGCACAAATTCTACTGCAGCTCGGAATAAAAATAAAATGCATGAATTTTGATGTTCCACTTCTGCATTAAAGTGTCGCACTGGTTATTGAGAGGTAGACTATTTCACACATTCTGAAACTGTGTCACAATTTTCCAATAAACTGGGGAGAAACAACGTCATCATCAGAAACAGGAACTCAAATAATTATTTTATATGTTTGTCAAGCGAGTGGGAAGTGGTTTAAAAACCACTTTGATGTTTGAAGTCGATTCAAATTAAATTTAAGTTCATTCATCAGTGTCACAAGTGGGCTTACATTAACACTGTAATGAAGTTACTGTGAAAATCCCCTAGTCGCCACACTCCAGTGCCTGTTCGGGTACACTGAGGGAGAATTTAGCATGTTCAAGGCACCTAACCAGCACATCTTTCGGACTGTGGGAGGAAACCAGAGCACCCAGAGGAAACCCATGCAGACAATGTGCAGACTCTGCACAGTGACCCAAGCCAGGAATCGAACCCGGGTCCCTGGTGCTGGGAGGCAGCAGTGCTAACCACTGTGCCAAAGTTCCCACTTTTGCTGCTGTTTAAAAGGTTACAGAAGGATTAACATTTTCCCGACTTCCATAATTATAATCTACCATTACTAAAACATAAAAACACCCAGTAATTTCAACTGGAACAAAATTGGAATACTAATACTAAAAAGACTGATTTTCACGTAGTTTGAATTAAGTGATTTTTAGCATCTGAAATTCCCTTCTCCAATGCTCTGTGCATGCTGGATGAATTGAATTTTTCAAGACTGAGTTTGCCACATTTTTATTAGGTCAACGAATCAAGGGATGATGAACCAATAGCAGGTAAATGGTGCTGGGACACAGCCCAATCAAGATATAAGTGGAGCTCTATGTTCCCAAGCCACTGTAAAGTGTCTGTTATCGAAAGGACCTTTATAACTGCAAGTCATCATTGCTGTGATGTTTCCAATTGCTCCTCTGTACAAATCATGTGTGCAGTGAAAACAAACTGAGATGACCTGACTTTTTCCCCCCCAATAATCTAATGACAACAAAGACAAAAATAGCAGCTCAGAGGCTAAGAATCCTGCAGCAAGTAATTCTCCTCCTGATTCCCCAAAGCCTGTCCACAAGGCACAAGTCAGAAGTGAGATGGAATACGCTCCACTTGCCTGGATGGGTGCAGCTCCAACAACTTAAGAAGCTCAACGCCATCCGGGACAAAACAGTCCACTTGATTGGCACCCCGTCCATCCCATTCACTCCCTCCACTGCCAACACACAGTAACAATGTGTACCATCTACAAAATTCACTACTGCCTTGGAACTATATTGCTGTTCTTTCACAGTTGCTCTGGTGAGGCTACATTTAGAATATTGCGAGCAACTTTGGGCCCCCTATCTAAGGAAGGATATGTTGGCTTTGGAGAGAGTCTAGAGGAAGTTCACAAGAATGATCCCGGGAATGAAAAGCTTGATGTATGTGGAGCATTTGAGGACTCTGGGTCTGTACTCGATGGAGTTTAGAAGGATGAGGGGGAATCTCATTGAAACTTACAGAATACTGAAAGGCCTGGATAGAGTGGACGTGGGGAAGAAGTTTCCATTAGTAGGAGAGACTAGGATCCGAGAGCACAGCCTCAGAGTAAAGGGATGACCCATTGAAATTGAGAAGATGAGGAATTTCTTCAGCCAAAGGGTGGTGAATCTATGGAATTCATTGCCACAGGAGGCCAGGTCATTGAGTGCATTTAAGACAGAGATAGATAGGTTCCTGATTGGTAAAGGGTTCAAGGGATATGGGGAAAAAGCAGGAGAATGGGTTGAGAAACTTATCAGCCATGATTGAATGGTGGAGCAGACTCGATGGACCAAATGGCCTACTTCTGCTCCTATATCTTATGGTCTTGCTAACAAAAATCCTGGAATTCCCTTCCCTACAGCACTGTAGGTGTACCTACACCACATGGACTGCAGTGGTTCAAAAAGGCAGCTCACCACCATCTTTTTAAGGGATGGGCAACAAATGCTGGCCTCGCCTGTGAGATCTACAACGTGAAAGAATGAAAAAGGCATTTCACGGGAGCTTAATTAAGACAAAAATTGACACTAACTCAAAGGAGGAGAAATTAGGATAGATGGCTAAAAGCTTGGTCAAAGAAGTAGCATCTTAAAATAGAGAAAAATTAGAGATGAGGAGATTTAGGGTTGGAATTACAGAGCTTAGGACCTAGCTGCTGGATGGCATAGCAGTCAATGGTGGTGCAAAGAGAATGGGGGGAGGGACACGATTGGGATGCGCAAGAAGCCAGAGTTGGAGGAATGTTGTAGGGTGGGTGGAGGCTACAGAGACAAGGAAGAAGAATAAACTCTTGTCTGATTGTAAGGGAGATAGATGCTCCATGAATTGCATTCAATACATAATGGCGTGTTCTAACTGCACCATTAATTTTCAGTTTTTAAATTACCAATGCCTCCTTGCGTGCATCAATCTGATGGGTTGGTCTTTGTGGTCAGTGGGGAAGCAGCGATAATCACTGCTGCCTTCGAAGAAAGCTGCAAAGGTCTCGGGATCTATATGGATTTTCCCGACACCAGAACAGGCCAACTGAAAGCTCTGGGAGGGGAATCTATCTTAGTGATTTGAATAATTACGCAATTTCGACATTACGTAAATGGTTAGCGTTGCTGTCTCACAGCGCCAGGGACCCGGGTTCAATTCTGGCCTCGGGAGACTGTTTATGTGGAGTTTGCACATTTTCCCCGTGTCTGCGTGGGTTTCCTCCCACAGTCCAAAGATGTGAGGGTAAGGCTAATCGGACATGTTAAATTGCCCCTTAGTTTCAGGGGGAATAGTCGGGTAAATACGTGGGATTAAGGGGATTGGGCCTGGGTGGGTATGTTGTCGGTGCAGGCTCGATGGGCCGAATGGCCTCATTCTGCACTGTAGGGATCCTACGATTCTATGACCAACACACTCAAATCAGACCATGTTAATTTTGCTTACAGGGAGGCTTACCAGGGCTGCGGTAAAGAGAGCTTAACTTTGAATTTAAAGTTCATGCACTTAAGCACATGCAAGCTGCTGTGATTTTTTCTGTGTGTTTACTGCGTATCTCATTTACCAATGGCAATATCAGGTGCTGTAGATTAGACGATGTATCCGTAAACTGTAGCATCTGGCTGTGAGTCATCTGATGCTTTGACCGAATTACGTCTCCATCTCCCCGATAAGAGATTGCAAACTTTTCTGTGTGTGCGCAATGAGCGGCTATTTGTTGATTTGATAGGGCTGACAGCCAAGTAAAATGGCAAATTAACAACCATGAAAATCGAGAAGAATTGAAAAGTAAACCTAAACTTTAAAGATAAGGCAGGGGTGCTGCTTGGTGAGTTAATAGTAAAGCCAAAATCAATGAAATCTTGTCACTGCTGATAACCACCTGAATAGGTGTTTGACATTAAGTTTCCATTTAAATAATAGTAAACGTCAAGGCCATGACACAAAGGCATTATCAAAAGTCTGATAAAACATATCTTCGTGCACATCCAGTCATTTCGTATTTTATATTGAAAGAATGCTTTAACTGGAGGAGAGTGAGTGTATGTTTTAATGGATAAGTGAGTGTATGCTTTAATTGGGGGAAAGTAGGTATATGCTCTAACTGGGGAAAAATGAGTGTTTGCTTTAACTGGGGGTGAGTGAATGTATTCTTTGACTGGGAGAAAGTGATGTTTTAACTGCGGGAAGTGAGCGTATGCTTGCATATTGTCCTTTTAGTCATGGATTGAATTCAGCACAAGCTAGTCAAGGTGGCTATTTCCCATCTCTTACTGTGATTCCTGCATGAAATGGATGGCTGGAGAGCCAGTTCCACTTGGGCACAAGCCCATACAATACTTTTCACTGTATCTCGGTACATGTGACAATAATAAATCAAATCAAAATCAAACAAATCAGGCCGTAGTCTGGCACAAGACTGTGATCTCTGAGTTGAAAATTTGATTCTTTCAATGTGGCAAAGTCAGGAACTCTTTGAAGTTGGGGGTTAATGCACATTACTGATGAAAGGACGAGGGAGCTTTCTTCTGCAACCTAATTAAAGTTTGAAATTTATTTATTAGTCACAAGTAAGGCTTACATTAACACTGTAATGAAGTTACTGTGAAATTCCCCTAGTCGCCACACTCCGGCGCCTGTTCGAGTCAATGCACCCTAACCTGCACGTCTTACAGACTGTGGGAGGAAACTGGAGCACCTGGAGGAAACCCACGCAGACATGGGGAGAACGTGCAAACGCCGCACAGACAGTAACCCAAGCCGGGAATCGAACTCAGGTCCCTGGCACTGTGAGGCAGCAGTGCTAACCATTGTGCCACCGTGCCACCCCATGCACTTGATGCTGGGTGTACGAAGTGGGGAAGCGTCCCAATGTAATTTTTATTTATTTATAAGAAATCTCAAATTTCAATGCATTTTTTTTTCCCCCTCGAAGATAACTTAAAGGAACCATTTTGAATGGTAAAATTTGAGAGATTTATATCCCATCTTTCAGAGGCAGCTGAAAAAGAACACCACAAATTCACAGAATCAAATTAAGTTACAGAACAGGAATGTGACATTTAGTTGAAGACAGTTCCATTGTTTTTATTTAAACTGCAAAATGTACCCAATCTAATTCTGCTCATTCCCAGCTTTCAAATAACATTCCTCTTTCCAAGAAACTATCTAATCCCGTTTAAAAATAGTCGTTGGCTCAGCTTCAGAAATCGCTTGCGGTAGAAAATTCCACACCCTAACCACCTACTGTATCAAGCTATTTTTTTTTTAAGAAACCTCCCCTTCAGTCCTGTTAGTGATTATTTTAAACTTGGTTCTCTTGATTGAAAAAAATGCATCACCATTAAGCTTATAACACTCGATAACCTTGGAAACAAGGTTACCCCTCAATGTATTTGGCTTTAAGGTAAAAGGCCTTAACTTTTCACTAGACATATCATTGAATGCCAAATGGGCATGCTGGGGGAGTGCTTTACACGCCAGGATTGGTCAGGGGTGGACATACTAGTGTTAATCACGGTGATGTGATGTACGCTATACAACCTTTCTTTGCAAAGAGACCTCTTTACAAAGGTCCCAGTGGACAAGTTACTGTTAGAAACAAAGGCAGCAAGTTGACAAAGTAGAAGACAACCAACTGCAGCTGCAAGTGTTATCAACGTCAATCTGCTACGACAGACTTCCTCTGCAACATCTGGCTCCTACATCAACGGTGCCCACATCTTCGTCCTTCCCCCACAGAGATAACACACGCACTTCCACCTCATTGAAACCTCAAAACTTTACCGAAAATGATTTAGGTGTCACCTTTATTTTACTCTGTTTACTTTGCCTTTCAAGTTTAAAAGTTTATTTATTAGTGTCACAATTAGGCTTACATTAACACTGCAATGAAGTTACTGTGAAAATCTCCTAGTCGCTACACACCGAGGGCTGTTCGGGTGCACTGAGGGAGAATTTAGCATGGCCAATGCACCTAACCAGCACATCTTTCGGACTGTGGGAGGGAACTGGAGCACCCGGAGGAAATCCACACAGACATAGGGAGAACGTACAGACTTCGCACAGACAGTGACCCAAGCCAGGAATCGAACCCGGGTCGCTGGCGCTGTGAGACAGCAGTGCTAACCATTGTGCCACCCTAAGGGCTGCCTTTTAATTTATCCCTCAATTTGTTGATTTAGTTCATTTGGTTGCCTAAAAGTACACTTGGTGCTTCTCATCACACTGTTTCCGCCTCAGTTAACTGAGAGCATTCCTGGGTCTGACCCGGAGGGAGGCAGGCTGCGTCAGGGAGAAACATTGTGGATCTGAAATGGCCCTTGTCTCATAGCAACTAGATTGTGAGATGGACTTGCTGCAGATGTCACCCTTGAGGCAAATATTCAATCTAACCCAGCTCTTTTCTACCAAATATACAAGCATTTGAGGGAACTGCCAGGAGAGCATGCATAAGCTTTCATCCTTAAAGAGATAACGTCTTCATGTTCTGTCACCAGCGGTGGCTCTGCATGGTCACAGATTTAAGTCTGAGATTCAACGGCTCAGGTGACAGTTTCCACCCTAGAGTTGCCATACCCTCCATGTTGTTCTCTATCCCATTGAGTATGTTGCTGGTGGACCCCAACTGAGTTGCCATCTACAGTATGCTGTCCAGTACATCGTCCATCGCTTTCCCTTTTCTGGCATTTAAAAATTCAGGGCCCCAAGCTATAGATTCATGAGCTGTTCAGCTTAGGGGCAATGCATCTGGACTTCTCTTGCCACAAGGTATGCCTGCCTTCTCCCCTGTCTCTCACATTACAACTGAGAGGTTAGTGCAGAAGATGGGAAGTGTAAAGTCTCTGGGCTGGTGCAAAAGAGGGATGGAATAATTAAGAATGCATGCTGCAGAAAGTTAGCATTGCTGAGGAACCGGCTTAACCGGTCATCAGAGTAGAGTTCACATAACACATTGCTGAGAGTGACAGCATAGTTTTGAGATATGGGAGTGGATTGTCATCCTGGCTTCACAGCACCAGGGCTGCTGCCCATACGTGTTGACCTCCCCCTCTAATGCGAGGTCAACTCAAACAACTAATGGAACTCAGGCAATTGCACAATGCACCGGAATCATCACAAATCAGTACATCAGGCACCAACCATAGAATCCCTACAGTGCAGGAGGCGGCCATTTGGCACATTGAGTCTGCACCGACCACAATCCCATTCAGGCCCTAGCCCCATGCATTTACCTAGCTAGTCCCTCTGACACTAAGGAGCAATTTAGCATGGCCAATCCACCTAACCTGCACATCTTTGGACTGTGGGAGGAAAGCGGAGCACCCGGAGGAAACCCACACAGACACAGGGGAAAATGTGCAAACTCCACACAGTGACCCAAGCCGGGAATCGAACCCGAGTCCCTGGCGCTGTGAGGCAGCAGCGCTAACCACTATGCCACCATGCCGCCCCCCTCAGTCAACCATTGCTGCTGTTGCTGAAAAGTCAAGTAATGGAGTTTGTTCACAACTAGTTGCCACACTTGCTGACAAGCAACTGCACTTCAAAAATAGAATGTTTTGCGACAGCCTATGGATATAAAATACATGATATAATTCCAAGATCATTCCTATAGCATAAAAGGTAGGAGAAACAATACTTTCACATGCTCCATGGAGACACAGCCTCTAATTTAATCTTCAATAGTCACACCATGCCTAGGTTCCCAACATTTTCTCATATCTGGCAAGTGATTCTTCCACCTCCCCCATGTTTTGCCAAAGTTCTCTCAACTGGTTGAAATTGTCTAAAAATAAAAATGCGCAAGCTCTCAAAACTACGACACAGGAGGATTGCCTGTATTTCCATACAGGGGAGGCTGACTGCAGAGCAGCAAAATTCAGACAGTATATTTATTTTAATTTAGTGCGATTTATCAAGGAGAAAACGGAACTGCACTTGCTAATTTTTCTAATAGTCAAATTGAGAACATGCTGGTGGAGGGTGCATCCTTGAGTTTCAACTAAAGCGTTCAGTGTGGTGTATCATCATTCCACAGCTAAAGGAAGACTTCCAGGGGAAGATCAGAGTATAAAATGCATGCAAACTGACTTCAAAGAAGTGAGGGAAGATTGACTGCAAGTGGCCAGTGTATGGTATAGACTATTTTGATTTAGCTTATTCTTTCCTTACCTAGTAAGGTCATTGGGTGGAAGTTTCCAGTCCCGCTCGCCCCAAGGTCGGAAAATACTGCCCAAGGTCAATGGACCGTTGCATGGTCCATGTCCCGCCCACTACGATTCCCAAGGCGGGCAGGACAAGAAAATTCTATCCATTAAGTTTCTTCCTGGAACTGGCTTTAGAACCCTGAGCACTTAGAACATCTCTATCATAGAATCCCTACAGTGCAGAAGGCGGCCATTCAGCCCATTGAGTCTACACCTACTACAATCCCACCCAGCTCCTATCCCCATAACCCTACCTACTCATCCTCCCAACCCCCTCACACTAAGGGGCAATTTAGCATGGCCAATCAACCTAAACAGCACATCTTCCCTCCAGTCATCCAGAGGTGTGCTTCTTGAGGCTCTCCAGCTGATCAAAAGGCGGCCGCCCTCCTACAGGAGCATGTCCATGTCAGTAAATCTAAAGGCTTTCTATCCTGCTGCATCTCATCTACTCATGCTTTCCCACCTGTGCTAGAGCTTTTCAATCAGTATGGAAAGCTCAGAGCAGCTGTTCTTTGCTACGCTCTAACACCAAAGGAGCTGAGATATGTTTCCAATACCTACAGCTCATTTACATCATGCAAATCACTGTTTTGGAAACAAGATTAGGCAGGCTGACGGCTTACAGCCTAGGACAGTGTTCTGTGATGCAAGTACAATTATTTGCAAAAGAAAGAAAATTGCAATTAGCTAATTTTGGACTTGATGATACAAGGAACAAACCAAGTTAAAGCAAAAAGAGTGTGATAAACATGCAATGCACTATGTGGTGCAGCTAAAATGGAGTGGAGTGGAGTGGGCAGGGCAGGGCAGGGCAGGGCGAATAGGAAGAAGGGGAAAACAAGTACACAAAGAATGGCTACTAATCCTATTCCTGGGATTTGGGGAAAATATCAAAAAAGGAGAAAAATTCATTACAAGGCACAGTCCATTGCACCAACTTAACTGCGTATTTAATACATTGAGTCAAATTTTATTTTGCAATGTATATTCTTGATCAGATAATTTATACTGTGCAAAACAAACTGCATGTGGGATTCAAATGGCTGGCCACCAAATGTCAAGTCAAATGCTTCATTCCACTCTTGCTAGTTGTGCAATAAGATTAAAAATTTATTTTTAGAAGTAGGCTGCGTACAAATGTTCAGCCTTCCTTTCATGGGGATCGTGGCAGAGGAATCTTCTGAGCCTAGTGAGAGTGTTCTAATTGTTCTTCATCTCTCAGCTGCTGGTTTCATGCATTAGTGGAACCATTTGTTCCATTTACAACAAATGCCCAACTCGAAGGAATTTTTTTGGACTTTCGAATTTCTGGACAGAAATCCCATTACACTTCAGGTAACACAGCAAGTCACAAGCATTTAGGTTCCGTTTATGTTTATTTGTTTCTTTTTGGATTTTTTTTTTAAGGGGGAGGGAAGAGGGTGAGAACCAATAATACAGAAACTTAGTATCTAAATTGGTAAATGCAAATAAATTTCCAGAAATAATTCTACATGCTATATTCTGAACCTATGGAAATCATGCTGACTTGAGAAATTACAAATGTAATAAAAATGTACAATAAAAATAGATGAAAATTCAACATTCATCTTACTGTTGTCTATAGTTTTAACTTTTACAGTAATGTTTGTAATTCAGTTATTTCCATGCAGAGAATTCTAATCTTAAATTTTAACAAATTAAACACAGAATTTAAGACTTCTTGGAGCATTTCCAAGATCAGCTTTGAAATAAATTCTTAAGGTGTATTTAGTGGGAGGTCAAGCATCACTAAAATGTACCAATTCCTATATATATAGTGGATGCTTTTTTCAAAACAAGCCAATTCTAAAGGCAGGAAATTGGGGAAAGCATTAGGACAAGGTGGTTTTCATTTTGTACAATTAACCATAGTGCTAAACACAAAGTTAGCTTCAAAATGCCCCAAATTTGTTTTTTTAAAGTCACAATGAAACTATAAAATTAAAATAAATACAGAAAAAATCTTACATCTGCTAAAATAAATAATGTATCTGAACACTTTACTATGGAAAATGCATACCAGGAAGTTACAAGTACTGACAGCTTTTCAAACAGGGAACAACTGCAAGTACAGTGATGCTGGCTAAATTCACGTGCATGCTGTGAAGCACTGTAGGTGGCTCAAGGTCAGCCACTCATTGCCGTTACCTTGAGGTAGATAACACATGCGTACCATGTTCTGCATTCATTTGCTGGTTTTTGCTGGCATCACATGTTTTAAGAAACATTTAAGCTATCAGAAAATGTCTAATATACTGCTGGGGAAAAACAAATGCACTTTACTGCTTGGACTTTAAACACTTTTAATTTGCTTTCAAATGAATTTTTAAAAAAAATCTCATGCAAGTATATTTCAATTGTGTATTTGCCAAAATGGAAACTGCTCCATTTGAAAAGCAAGTAGACTGTGCTTGGTGCTTTTTATTTTCCATTTCACCAATAAAATATGTCCACTTGGCTTAGTGCATTTTCTCACCACCGTTTCATAGTCACAATTTTCTGCATTAGTCATTTTTTTTTTTGCAATGTACATTATTTTAAACTGTGTGCAAATGACGTAAGTTTACAAAAATTAAAATGCAATGTCAAAATAATTCGACTTGTAAAAATGGTAAACCATTCAAACCAAAACGAGCACATGTTGAAATTACAAAAATAAGATTCCAGACTTAAGAAAACAAGACAAATGCACATAGTAAAGTATACAAAACAAGTGTCTGCTGAGTGTTCTATTCAGTTCAAATGTTTCAAGATGCTACTATATGTCTTAGGCGGAATCTGAGGAGACAGTTTTGCAGCTGCAGGTGCTAAAGTGGTCTGAATCGCTCTAGATTTCAGTGGTGAACTGACAGGGTTGTCAAATTGGGGAATACTGATGGAGTCCAACTGCTTACTGAATGGGATCTCCCCATTCCTACTCACCTCTTTCACACTTTCTTCACTAATTCTTTCCCCCAGTTTCCTGTCACTCGCCGGCTCAGGTTCTGCTATTTCTACATCGTCTTTTTTGTTGAATAACTTGTCTAAGTAACTAGTGAATGTACTTTTTTCTAGCTGCTCATCCTTTCTGTTGTCCCAACAAGCTTCTTCATCTAGGTGAATTAGAAAGCTTTCATCCCCACCCTCGCTTCCATCAATTGCAAACGGGCATTCCCACGGATTCTGACTTCGAAACTCTAGTTGAGCCAAGTTGGCCATCCCCTTCTCTTCTTTCTCCTGACTGACAGACTTGCAATTTGACATTGAACTTTTCAGGTCCAACTGTGACACCGAACTGTTCAAGTCATTCAGCTTGTCGACATCACAAGACTCTGGTTGCAAACTAAGCTTGATGGTACTTGCCATGAAAGAATCAAAGTCAAACCCCCGAATCTTCTCTTTGTCCTTCTCAACAATCTGGTGGGTTGCCTCTACCAGAGCTAACTGTGCTTTCACCAGTCCATTCTTCTCACACTTCGATTTGCCTTTTTTATCTGGCTTCTCTCTGCTCTGCTCTTTCCAGTTAGATATGTCTATAATAAGTTTGGGCTCATAGTAATGGTTCACTTCACTCTCCCTCCACACCAAGTTATCCAAGAAAGATGGTGACCCCACTTTATAGTTACAGGTGTGGCCACATTCCAGATCACAGTACTTGTTTTCATGGTGATCTGGATGTGGCCAAGAATGTTCAGTGGAAAAGTTCAAGTCAAATGCAGGATCCTCCAAATACTTTTCACGTTCTCCATCTAAATACTTGCGAGGGTCCACTTGTACCTCATCTTCTTCAGTCATGTCAGACATTGCTCGTGGATCACGTTGAACATCATCTGCCTCAAAGTTACTGTGCAAAGGCCAGTCATGGTCTGACAATTCGCTTTCATGGTATCTGAAACAAACAATTTAAGCAATGGGAAAATCTGGATATCATAGAAACCCTACAGGGCAGGAGGAGGCCATTAGGTCCATCGAGCCTGCACCGACAACAACCCCACCCAGGCCAGTTCCCTGTAACCCCACGTATGTGCCCTGCTAATCCCCCGACACTAAGGGGCAATTTAGCATGGCCAATCAACTTAACCTGCACATCTTTGGACTGCAGGAGGAAACCAGAGCACCCGGAGGAAACTTACGCAGACACGGGGAGAACATGCAAACTCCACACAGTCTCCCAAGGCCGGAATTGAACCCGGGTCCCTGGAGCTGTGATGCAGCAGTGCTAACCACTGTGCCACCCCAAACTGGCATAATGCCCACAGCTTGAATGATTCCAAAATTGAAACATCACCGTGCCGAAATACTACAGACCATTTTGATGTATAGCAAGTAATTCACTGGCACATATTTGATCTTTTATTTTCTAAATCAAAAACACAAGTGAGACACTCAGTGAGGTAACTTCATCTTCGGGTCTAACTCTCCCTGGACTGAAGGAACAAAGTGTTCTTTTTTGGATACCTGTCAAAATTAGGAAGTCTCAATTCAGCTGATCACAGAACTAGCTGTCCAAGATTTAACACTAGTTGATCAATTTTGAAGAACGCATTTAATTCCACAGGGGCAGTGAGCCGAGGCAATTGCGTTATCACAGTGGAGGGAGGATCTTTATGCCATCTTAAAACAGTAATCTACCGTGTACTAAATCCACATTACACATGACAAAAACAAACTTAATTACAAAGGTATGCAACTCGCTGGCATAAAGAGAGTATGCAGACGTATTGGTCTTTCGAATTCTTGTCCCCAGTGAGCAATGGAGGCCATGTCATGAAATATACCACAGGCTGGTTTAGACAGGTTTTGAATTCACAAGGGAGTCAAAGGTTACGGGCAGGACAGGCAGGAGGGTGGAGTGCACAATCGGATAAAGCCATCATTGTACTGAATGGAGGAGTAGGCTCGAGGGGCTGAGTGGCCACCTCCTGCTCCTATATTATGTTCCATAAACACAAAAGAGGCAAATACTTTATAATATTGTGCAACGGTTACACCGTGCAACAATATACTGTAAAAACGTAAACGGAACAATCCTCTAAATCTCCAGACGATAAAGCTACTCCTTTCAGTTATGCCCAAAAGTAACTCCCTTTTGCTATAATTGTTAAATTTGATTTAAGCAAAATTTGAGCAACGATATTCTACCCAACAGAAAGTAAACAAAGTTTTTAGAAGTGAATTAGTTATTGTATTACCTGTCCCAGTTGTAAATGTGGCTGTGACTCTCATCCATTAGCAAAATATCATCGACTTCATCCTCAATGTGAAAGGGGTGGGTAGACGTTGGCTCATCCAAAGGGAAGGAATAAATACTCATGTATGGATGCGCCAGGGCTTCAGCTGCTGTCAGTCTGTCCATTGGACTGAAGGTCAAAATTTGTTCCAGAAAATCCAATGCTAAGTTCAAAAAGAAAAATACATTTTTAACAGAAGCCTCAACTTTCCCATTCACATAGCCTTCAATTCCTCAAGTGACTTCTTGTGTCTGAACGTCAACAGTTAATTAATTGCAAGGTCAATAATTCCTAACACAAAGAGAGGGGAAGGCAATCGGTCCCTGATCTCTACTAATCTCACTCAAAATCGATGTTACAATGCAGGGGCCTGGATTTACCCTTCAGATTTCTCCTCCCCTCTGTTTCTGTCTAGTGGTGCTGCCAAAATTAGGAAACCATCTGGGGGATTACCTTTCCAGGTCATTTAAAAAATGCAATTTGAGATTTAAAAAGTGATTACGTCAGAATAAACAAATATCCGAAATAAATTTGAAATTGCTCCAGGAGAATACAAATTCTAGACAAGAAGTTACGTGTTATAAGTACCTTCTGCACAGATTCCGGGGAGTAGCTGTGGTAATGGGTTGTGCGGTTCTGTCATGTCATTTTGTATATAAACTGGGATCACACCCAGTAACTCCTGAAGGTCTTCTTCATGGATTACAGGGATGGAATTAAGAATCAACTGCATTTGTTCCAGCTCATGAGCACCTAGACAAAGTAAAAAAAAAATTGAACATCTGAAGGGATAACATATAAACCACAACATTAATTCCACATGGGAACACAGAAGCAGGAGTAGGCCATTCAGCCTCTCAAGCCTGCCCTACCATTCAAGGGATTCATAGGTAATCTGCCATGCAATCCCCATATCTCTTGGTGCCACTAGTATCCCGAAATATATTGATTTTGGTCATAAACGTACTCATGACTGAACTTCCTCAGCCCTGGGGAAGAGAATTCAAAGATTCACCACCCTCAGAGTGAAGAAATTCCTCATCTCAGTCCTAAATGGTTTGTCCCTTACTCTGACACTTGCGCGCCCTGGTTCTTGACAAACACCCTCCCCTTCACCCCAGAGGGGCTCGAAGAACAAAGTGTTGCATTGAACTCAATACAACAAGTGCTTAAAATGCTAATATAAGCATTTCGGATAAATTTCGCTCAAACACCGATTTATAAATTTATGTTTTATGAGCAAAGTAATTGCTTAGTTTTTTTAAAAAAAAGCAGTTTCATGCAGGCTAAATTAATGTACAGTAACACAGTCATGCTAATTCATTTTGCTCCAGTAACACTGACCTGCAAAAAGTGTTTTCCCAGTCAGCATTTCAGCAAAGATGCAGCCAGCAGCCCACATGTCAATAGCTTTGGTGTAGTTGTTAGGAGAGAGGAGGAGACGTGGAGATCTGTACCACTTCGTAACCAATCCTTCTGACAGATAGCCCTGGAAAAGTAAGTTGTATACATTTTCTCTCCAAATGACCATTGCATGTCAAGTCAACTTGTATGCAAAAATAGGATAGTAATCCGTGCACACTCCATTTAAATACATTGGCTGGTTTACCGATCTTCTGTATTATCCGCTCCTGTAAAATATATTAGTTAAGACATTCCATGCTGCAATCTGGAATTTAAATTTCTGAAGCTTTGGAAACTACTTATAATTTTACAAGAGAATATGGAATCTGATCAGAAACTGTGCATTATTGGCTCACTTGCCCACCCACAAACTGGCATTTGTTGGTTATATGCTTGTTATTGGTCTATCACACAAATATTTAAAAAGTGTTAATTTGCCAATAAGCATCCCACTTTTACTCACAGTAGTGAATAAAAGAAGTCAGTGGTGCCAGATTCTCTTTTGTAAACACTATAATATGAAAAGTGTCATCCAATCCTGAGACATATATATAATGCTTCATCATAAACTGAGCTATAAGAATTCAAATTTTTAGCTACTTTTCTAGCTAGATTCACTTACTAGGTTGTGTGTGAATACTTGTTACATTCAGGGTCAGTGAACAAAAATGCAAGTGACCAGAAAGTTAATGCTGGACACTATTCCAATACTATTGCTAATATTTTATAATTCAATTAAAAAGCAGACAACTTAAAAATAGGCCAGTGAAAGTTGTAAAAACAATGCAGTATTATGGTTCTATCCTATTGTCATTTAAAATTTTACGTGGTTTTTGGGCACCACAGTATTAGGCACTGCTGCCTCACAGGGCCAGGGGCCCAGCTTCGATTCCAGCCTTCAGTGACCATGTGGAGTCTGCACCTTCTTCCCGTGTCTGTGCGGGTTTCCTCTGGGTGCTCCGGTTTCCTCCCACAGTCCAAAGGTGTGTAGGTTAGGTGGATTAGCCATGGTAAAATGGATGGAGTTACGGGTATAGGGCAGGGGGTTGGGCCTGGGTAAGATGTTCTTTCAGAGAGTTAGCGCAGACTCAATGGGCTGAATGGCCTCCTTCTGCACTCTGGGGATTCTATGATACTGTACAAGGAAACTTGTAGTTAAAATCAACTTTAAGTGGACATCTAAAAAGTATATTTGCACATGCTGACTGTAATTTTAAACAAGGCTATTACACAATTTCTCAACACAAGCCATGAAAGTTAAATGTGCTTTGCCATGCAACATTAGCATTTTGACAAATGATGCAGGTTATCTACTGTTTATATGAAATCCACATCGTGTAATACATCTTTCAGACTGTTCTCTTCAAATTCAGCTCATTTGCACATTCCCATTGTGAACTTCCTTCCTAGCTAAGACCTAAAGAATCCAGGGAAATTTGGTTGTTCAGCAATCTAGATGTTAATATCTGGGTAGATGCAATAGTTTCCATCCACAAGTCTGAGCTACTGAGAAGGGCAATACTAGTCCTCCTACTCTGGTCAGTTTTTAAGGCAAGTGTAAACACCAACTTTTATCCTGCAAACTGAAAAATTATACTCAAGATATTATGAAGTTTTTAGAAATAAAAAGACAACTTAACAGCTTTGTCGAGAGGTTACAGGGGTGTGAGGCAAAGACTGAGGGAATATTGGAGGGCAATGTCGCTGCTTCTAATTCAATGATGGGATTGTATGGAATTTTGTCATTTTTGATAAATTAGCCTTGAAACACAATTATGGAACTATCAAGAAGGTGGATTGATTCATTACTGCATCCCAATCACGCACCATCCACACAACCACTCTACAGTAACATACTAGCAATTGTAGGGATATATACTCAGACCAGAATATGCTTCCCTGTATTGCCCTCCCTCCCAAATAGCCCAGACATTTGCATGGAGGGCTCCTGATTCCTGACCTCCACCAGTCTCTTAATCAAGCACAAGGTGATGCAAGGAACGACATAGCCAAATTTTATGAGATCATTCCCAAATTTCTATTTGTTACAGCAGAGATCAGAATCTGACTGCATTGGGGAATCAAATCAGGACACACTGGCTTTAGTACTGAGCACTCCTGTGCCAATACTCCACTGGCTGCTGTGCCTCCTGACTGCATTAACCACAAATACAGGGTGTTCTTATTTTGGCTCAAATGTAGCTGAATGGCTTTGCTCATAGTACAGACACAACTATTGCTCCAAGCCATACAGCAAATGATATAATTAATGAGCATAAAAAACTGTATATGCTGGAAATCAAATAAAAACAAATATCTGAAAAACGCTCAGCAAGTCAAATCAGCAATTATTGCTTCAAGTGAACGTCAAATGAAAAAAAGGCAGGGCTTGGCTGTGAATAGCAGAATGAGCACTCACCATCCAGGTTCACACATGAAGAATGGCCATTTCAGAACTACTGCAGGGCCACTGCTTGTGGAACCATATCCTGGCACAAATTGCTGCCTTCAGGAGAGGGAGGGAGAGGTCTGGAGAAAACAAAGGGACCCTTGTACGTGGAATGTTTAGGAAACAAAATTAGCCACATGGAAAATCTGTGCATTACCAACATTGAAATGAAAACCTTACTTTTCAGGTGCATATTTAAATAGTAACAGCATATTAAAATCACTACACCTAATTGAATGGCATCAAGTATGCCAGGAAATGCCCAACATTATTTTGAGTTTATCATGTGTGCCAAAAAGCTACTGGCATCTTCAGGAACAAGAGTAATTGAAAACTGGCAATTAAAGAAAATAGATTTCTCAATGAAGCCAGTAAAATATTTGATTAAAATCAGTATACTCAACCAGTGGCTCAATGAGGTTATGTAGGACGTCAGGAGCTGAGTCTCCCAATCTGTGCTGTTAGCTGATCACAGCAGTCAGAATGCTACAATTTTACAGAGGTGTCCTGATCCCTGGATTGGGCAAAAGTAAATGAAAACACCAGCGTTATCACCCCAGATTGCTATCCTTACTGTGACTGCGAGCAAGCAAGGATCATTGGACTCAACAGGGATCTCTTCACTTCCTACCAAGGCTCAGACCAGTAATGGTCACTCTCAGGATACATTAGTACCCCAGTGGAACAAGTTGGCCAAAGAAAAAGTTAGGAACTATTTAGCATTGTGGATAGCACAATAATTGCTAATGATGGCAATGATATATCACAATGATAGTACAACAGATTGCCCATTTTATAGCAAATTAGTGACTGAAGATATTTCAATGATATGTTTTTGGTTAGACAAGTGTTTAAACAAGTACTGAGCAAGCGCAGCTGCCAAATTAATACCAGAGCCCAAATGACTCAGGGTACAGAGTTCAAAATTAGATGGGCAGCTTTGCATCCAAAAATGACTTGTTACATAGGTAAAAATCTGAAACAAATTTTAGAAATATAAAACTTTCCATTGCAAGAACGAACACTGGCAGTAAAACTGTTTCTTATGGTGACAAGATTTAAAATACTAGAATTAACAAAATCAACAAATTAAACTGAAGATCAGATAGACCCACAATGTAGAGATCTGCTTTCATTACTATAAATAGAAGCTGTTAATTCTACCTTACAAATACATTTCACAGTACAAATAACAGATGGATGTGGAGAGATTAATTGAACCAAGAGTGAAATAACCCAGCAATGTTTTTAATTCGCAAAACAGGAAAACTGGTTATATAAGCCAAACACAGTCTACTGTGAGACTAAGTAAGAATGTAAACAATTTCTCCATCTTTTTCCTCTTTAAAAAAAAATGCTTCACATAAATTCCAACCAATATAAGTAAATGTAAACCTAGCCTGAATACAGGGGCAAGCTTGCAAAGACCACCATTAAAGAGACATTTGAAACAAATAACCTCCATTATTTGTGGTACTCAAATCACCTGATTAAAAATACAACTGTTCCTTGCTCCCCTAATATTGTTTGAAGACCTGTCAATCTGTGTTTACAGCAAGGTTATAACATTGTAATCATGAACAGATCTTCCATCTTTTGATTCAAAATTAAACAGGGGATTTGAAACCATACTCTCATGGTAACTTCACAAGACCAAAAATACAAAATGAATCCAGCAAAACTTCAATAACTCCTTGTGCAAAACTAACCTAGAGAGGAATTAACACAGTTCCTGGGCTCCAGACTTCCTTTATGGGAATAGGCTCGTATTTGTATAGATCAAAAGAAAATCTCAAATTTAA